>NC_045443.1:7204078-7304623 GCF_002776525.5 Piliocolobus tephrosceles
AAAATACAAAAAATTAGCCAGGCGTGGTGGCGGGTGCCTATGATCCCAGCTTCTTGGGAGACTGAGGCAGGAGAATCACTTGAACCCGGGAGGCAGAGGTTGCAGTGAGCTGAGATCGCACCATAGCACTCCAGCCTGGGTGACAGTGTGAGACTCTGTCTCAAAATAAAAAAAAAAAAAAAAACCAAACCACTAACTCTGTCACTTCTAGCTGTGTGATCTTGAGCATGTTACTTTACTTCTCCATGTTTCAGGGCTCTCAATTACAAAATGAGCACTTTAATATTGTCTGTTTCATGAGACTATTGTGAACTTTAAAGGAGAAATTCAATTTCCATAAATGAAGCTCTTAGAATAGCCCCCAGCTGATAGATAGTAAGTGCTATACGAGTTATAGGTGTACTTGTTACAGAGTTTGGTCCACTGCCCAGGGCTCCTGACATTGATTCCCAGGCTCTTCCTACCTCCGTCTCCCTCTCTGGAAACAGGAGGACCTTAACGAGATATTTCAGCTCTAACGTAAGGGATTCCAGGGTCTGATCTTGGTGGGTGATGATGCTTTTCTGGACTGTCACAGGACCCCTGGACCCCTGCAGCTCTCATCCCTGAGGCACTTAGAGAAAAGCTCAGGTAGGAGATGCCCTGTGGTGGGAGGCTGGGTCTGGACTGTCCTGTGCACCCACTGAGCACATCTCTCACCCCTGAGAGAGGATCAAGAGAAGAGGTCTTGGGACCATGAGCCCCCGAAGCCAAAGCCCTTGACCTACTGGAAGGGTGAGTCCCTGGGAGGGAGGAGACAGGAGCCTGGAGGGTCTGGGAGCTGCCAGCTACTGCTCTGCCTGCCCTTAGGGGTTGCTCAGCCACCTCTGCTCTGTCTTTTCCCTGGCAGATGTCCTTCTCCTGGAGGGTGTGACCTTGACCCAGGATTCCAGGCAGCTGAATGGGTCGGAGCGGGCAGTGTTGGATGGGCTGCTCACCCCAGCCGAGTGTGGGGTGCTGCTGCAGCTGGCTAAGGTAGGAAGATCTGCAAGTTCATCAGCTCGTTCAAGACCCTTGGGTACAACTGCCTGTTCCCTTGCTCTTGGCCTGCCCCCTTCATTCTGCCTGTCCTGATTATCCAACCGGGACTGTGCTTACCACTGCCTCTCAGCTGCGGATAAGTTCCTTCGTGTCTTAATTTAGCTGACACAGGTGGATGTTCTTTACAAATTTTACAAATTTTGCTAGAAATTGATAGGAAGAACAAAACAAAAACCACAAAGGCATAAAAATGGATGAGTGTGCAGGTAAGGATTGCTTGGTTAGCCAAGAGTTTAGTTACTGGCTTGACTGATGGCTCAGCAGACACCCAGGCATTTCTTTCCCTCCTTCTAGTTTGGGCTGAATGATTCATACTCACCAGGTTGAGGCTACCATTTATGAAGCTTCAACCCTTATCTCAGGTTAGTGCTCATTCAGTAACATACTCATTGAGTAGCTGCTGTATCCCAGAAACTGCTAGGTTCTAGGGAGAGGAAGATGATTATAGACTCCGCCCTTTGGGAGCTCCGGTGTAGAGGTGGAAACAGACAAGGAAATACATAATAGAAGCAGGTGGTAAGTTTGGTAAAAGAAGTATGTACTTGGGCTGGGTGCGGTGGCTCATGCCTGTGATCCCAACACTTTGGGAGGCTGAGGTGGGTGGATCACCTGAGGCCAGGAGTTTAAGACCAGCCTGACCAACACGGAGAAACCCCGTCTCTACTAAAAATACAAAAAAATTAGCCAGGCGTAGTGGCACATGCCTGTAATCCCAGCTACTTGGGAGGCTGAGGCAGGAGAAGCACTTGAAGCTGGGAGGTGGAGGTTGTGGTGAGCTAATATTTTGCCATTGCACTCCAGCCTGGGCAACAAGAGCGAAACTCTGTCTCAAAAGAAAAAAAAACGTACTCATCCAAATGGAAGTGTTGGAATGCACAGTTATAGAAGGTTTCCTGGAGAGGTGGTGTTTGAGCTCAGTCTTAATGATGAGCTAACCAGGTGATGGGGGGTGGAATCGGTCTAAGAGGGATAAGAGCAAGGTGCATTCTGGGAACTGCAGTCAAGCACAGGGGTGAGAGCAGGGCCAGCTCCAATAGTCATTACCCGTGTGATCTTGGGCAATTTATTTTACTATCTCTGAGCCTAGTATACTCATCTATAAAATGGGGATAATAATAGTGTTTTTGTCATAGTGTTGTGAGGATTAAATGAGTCAGCACACGGTAAAGCTCTTAGAACATAGAATCATCACTGGCTGGGTGTGGTGGCTCATGCCTGTAATCCCAGCACTTTGGGAGGTCAAGGCAGGTGGATCACTTGAGGTCAGGAGTTCAAGACTAACCTGACCAGCATGGTGAAACCCGGTCTCTACTAAAAATACAAAAAAATTAGTGGGCATGGTGGCAAGTGCCTGTAATCCCAACTACTGGGGAGGCTGAGGCAGGAGAATCGCTTGAACCCAGGAGGCAGAGGTTGCAGTGAGCCGAGATCCCGCCATTGCACTCCAGCCTGGTCAACAAAAGCAAAACTCCGTCTCGAAAAATAAATTTTTTAAAAAAAATTTATTGGCCGGGCGCGGTGGCTCAAGCCTGTAATCCCAGCACTTTGGGAGGCCGAGACGGGCGGATCACGAGGTCAGGAGATCGAGACCATCCTGGCTAACATGCTGAAACCCCGTCTCTACTAAAAACTACAAAAAACTAGCCGGGCGAGGTGGTGGGCGCCTGTAGTCCCAGCTACCTGGGAGGCTGAGGCAGGAGAATGGTGTAAACCCGGGAGGCGGAGCTTGCAGTGAGCTGAGATCCGGCCACAGCACTCCAGCCTGGGAGACAGAGCGAGACTCCGTCTCAAAAAAAAAAAAAAAATTTATTAATTAATGTAAAAAGAACATAAAATCATCAGGGTGTATGTTACCAAGAGGCAGTATGGGGGAGAAGGGAGAGAGCCCAGATGTGAAGGCCCAGGGACAGTGAGGGTCTTCTGTGGCATCCCAAGGAGTTTGGGCTTTATCTGTGTATAGTAGACAGCTACTGAAGGATTTTAGGAGTGGTTGACTTTTGCATTCCTGTAGAACCTCCAAGTGCAGAGTCTGGAGTAACCTGTAGAAGTGGTAGATCCCTCTAGTGGCAGTGTGTAGAATGCAGCGGGAGAAAAGACCGGGAAAACGGAGTAATTGACGAGTGCCACTGTTGGTTGGCAAGGTGGCTCACACCTGTAATCCCAGCACTTCAGGAGGCTGAGGCAGGTGGATGGCTTGACTCAGGAGTTCCAGACCAGCCTGAGCATTGTGGTAAAACCCCGTCTCTACAAAAAATACAAAAAATTAGCTGGGCCTATGCGCCTATATTCTCCCACCTACTTGGGAGGCTGAGGTAGGAGGATCTCTGGAGCCTGGGAGGTGGAGATTGCAGTGAGCTATGATCGCGTCACTGCACCCCAGCCTGGGCAATAGAGCAAGACCCAGTCTCAAAAGCAAAAAGCAAAAAACCCAGGTTAGATGGCTTGGGTGACTCGGTGTCTCTCAGAAGTGAGATTTGTATGCAGGGGTAACTAGATAGTGGTGCTTAAACCGATTCAAAAAGCGGACAAAAAAATGGGTGTCAGAAAAGGGAATGATTCCAGTGTAGACATCCAAATATTAGGAGACCTCCAGGTAGTGAGACTGGTCGCGTAGGTGGCTGGGTAGTTGTGACTCAGTATCAAGGAGTGGGGGAGCCACGGAGTCCACAGTTTCTCCAAGAGAATGTCAGGTGGGAAGAGGTACGAGAGGGATAGCCGCCGATGCTGTCTCCCTACCGCCAGTCAGCTTCCTGCCAGGACCTGGCCTAACTGTGGAACTTCCTGTTAGGGTCCTGTTTCCAGAGAGACTCCTCTATTCTTGGCTCATCAGGGATTAATGACCAAGCCCTTCCTGCCTAGTCCCCAGCTCTGCCCCACTTTCCCAGCTGTCCCTACCCTCTCAGAGGCCCCCTTACTGGAAGCTCTCCCGAGTTGTGTCCACAGTCCCCTTGGTAAGCGGGATTCCAGCCTGTACCAGAGAGGGACAGTCGGGCAGCCATGGCGGGGAGCACTCTCTGGGAAGGAGCAGCAGCTCAGGAAGAGGAGCCGCAACAGAACTGTGGGAGCATCTAGCTTCTTCTGGAGAGCGGGAGGGCCGGAGGGAGGGTCTTGCAGCCCTGCAGACAGTGAGGGGCTGGGAGAGTGACACCACGGTAAACTCCTCCCTATTTAGGATGCAGCTGGGGCTGGAGCCAGGTCTGGCTATCGTGGTCGCCGCTCCCCTCACACCCCCCATGAACGCTTCGAGGGGCTCACAGTGCTTAAGGCTGCACAGGTGAGCACAGGAGGCACCCGGGTCCGTCTGATGCCCAGATCTGGAGGAGAGGCTGTGCAGGAAGCCGGGCCCCAGGACCTGGGCTTTTGTGAAGGAGCTTTCTCGGGACCGAGACTACCTGATAGGACCCAGCATGGAGTAAAGGGATGTTCTGAGAGCTGGGGCCGGGGTTGTTGTTGGAAAGATAGAAGGAGCAGTTTGGGCTGATGGACAGAGCTGGATGCTGAGGGACTCCAAACCTACGGGTGGAGAGCAGCAGAGATGGGCAGGAGCTAGGGCTGAGACCACCTTCCCATTGCCGGCCTCTGTTCTGTGCTGCCTTTCACTGCCTGCAGCTGGCCCGGGCCGGGACAGTGGGCAGTCAGGGTGCTAAGCTGCTTCTGGAGGTGAGCGAGCGGGTGCGGACCTTGACCCAGGCCTACTTCTCCCCGGAACGGCCTCTGCATCTGTCCTTCACCCACCTGGTGTGCCGCAGCGCCATAGAAGGTATGACAGGGACCCCCACTGCTCTTCTCCAAGCTCAGGCCCTGCCCACAGGACACTGCCCCCAAGAGCCCCAGGGTGGATGTGCATGGCATGAGCCCACAGGGTGGCAGATGGGCACAGGGGCACAGAGGTACCCCCAGACCCCTTTGTGTCCTAGGAGAGCAAGAGCAGCGCATGGACCTGAGTCACCCAGTGCATGCAGACAACTGCGTCCTGGACCCCGACACAGGAGAGTGCTGGCGGGAGCCCCCAGCCTACACCTATCGGGACTACAGGTGGGCAGCCCCTCTAGGGGTCAGGCAGGTGGGCAAAGGTCATCCCACTGCCGGCCTGGGCCTGGGTTGGGGTCTCACTGCCTCTTGCCTTTTTCCCTCCGCAGTGGACTCCTCTACCTCAACGATGACTTCCAGGGTGGGGACCTGTTCTTCACGGAGCCCAACGCCCTCACTGTCACGGTGCGTGGAGTTGGGGGTGTGACGGTGTGACAGAGGGCCCAGCTGTGGGGTCAGGATTCAAAACAGAAGGTTCCACAGGCAAATGCAGGGAAATGGCCAGTGCTTTTAACCCTTTCACTTCCCTGCCTCCCCAGCCCTCCCACTGCTTCCTCCCGTAGCTAGGTCTGCAGGTGGGCCCACCAACCCTGCCATCAGTATTGGTCTCACCTCCTAAAGAAGGGTGAATGAAGCACAGCTTGCAGGTGCCTCGAGGACTCCATGGCCCTATTCTAGGGATTTGGGGAACTTGAAATAGTCCTTCCTCTTTGCAGTGAGATGAGCACAGTGGCTGGCGCACAGATACCAGGGCCACCTCGACTGGGACTCACATTCTTAGCCTTTGTGAGGTTTAGTTTCCTAAATTGAGGTGATAATAATAGTACCTATTTTTCTTTTCTTTGCTTTTTTTTTTTTTGACGGAGTCTCGCTCTGTCACCCAGGCTGGAACACAGTGGCGCGATCTCGGCTCACTGCAAGCTCTGCCTCCTGGGCTCACGCCGTTCTCCTGTCTTAGCCTCCAAATTAACTGGGACTACAGGTGTCTGCCACCTCGCCCGGCTAATTTTTTGTATTTTTAGCAGAGATGGGGTTTCACTGTGTTAGCCAGGATGGTTTCGATCTCCTGACCTCGTGATCCGCCCGCCTCGGCCTCCCAAAGTGCTGGGATTACAGGCGTGAGCCACCGCGCCCGGGCAATAGTACCTATTTTAAAGGGTCATTGTAGGAAGTAATTTAGGTAATGTACCTAAAAGAATGAGGCAGTGCCTGGTAATAATAAGCAATTAATGAATGTTAAGTGGGAAATTTCTAGACGCCAGGGGCTAGGATTGGGTAGGAGGAGAGGGGCAGTGATTTTTCATCTGGGTGTGGGGTGTGAAAATGGCTTCAATATCCATATCCCCTTCTACACAGAGTCTGGTACTGCATGGCCACCCCCAGATTGCTTCACACCCTGGGTTCAAAGGGCTGAGTGGGAAAAATCAGGGTACCGGGGGTCAGGAACCAACAAGAGACCCTCCGTGGAGACCCCTTTTTCCTTTGGTTCCCTACTCCTCTTGCCTTAATCTGGCATTTTTGCTCTGCAAGTTGAAGCTGATTTCTCATTTGCCCCAAGCTAGTCCCTGAATTAAGGAGCGGGAAGTGATAGCGAGAGGGCTGACCTTCTCTGTGCCCCTGTCCCTATCCTGCTCTAGGGAGTGAGGGCCAAGTTCTCTGAGAGAGCCGGTCCCTGGAGCTGAACCTGCCCTCATCCCCCCAGGCTCGGGTGCGTCCTCGCTGTGGACGCCTTGTAGCCTTCAGCTCCGGTGGGGAGAATCCCCATGGCGTGTGGGCCGTGACTCGGGGACGGCGCTGTGCCCTGGCGCTGTGGCACACATGGGCACCTGAGCACAGGGAGCAGGTAAGGAGTGGGGTAGGAAGGGATGTGGTTCTCCTGGTGCGTGAAGGGTGGGCAGGCACCACTGAGAAGGCTCACGGTCGGTGAGGGGCAGGGGCTGAGCTGGCCCAAGGAAGGTGGGTGCAGGGAACTGGCCACATTCTCCTCCCCAACCCCAGGAGTGGATAGAAGCCAAAGAACTGCTGCAGGAGTCAGAGGAGGAGGAGGAAGAGGAAGAGGAAGAAATGCCCAGCAAAGACACTTCCCCAGAGCCCCCTAGCCGCAGGCACCAGAGGGTCCAAGACAAGGCTGGAAAGGCACCTCGGGTTCGGGAGGAGCTGTGAGTGGCTGAGCCAGCTCCTTGAGGATGGGGCCACTTGACTTGTGCAAGGCCATCTTGATGCCAGGACCCACAGAAAGCCCCTGCGTGACATCAGGAGCAGAACAGCAAGCTCTCTGTCCCTGCACCCCCACCATCTTGGGGACCCACAAGGGCCTGGACTCAGAGGACAATGCACAGGGTAGCCTGGAGCTCACCAGGGCTGGGGAGCCGGGACTGGGCCCAGCTGCTGGACCTGCAGCCCCCGGACAGATGGGGAACACTGTACCTCCCTGAACGGAAATGGCAGGGGAGGAGGCTGATGCTTTAAATGAAGAGGATGGTGGGGTTGGGGGGTATAACCCTGCTGCTCTCTCCCAGTCTGTGCAATAAAGGTCATGAAGATCCCTCAGCCAGGGGCCAGTCGAGTGTATCACAGGTTCTGTGATGGCTGGAGGTGGGGGTGGCTCTGGCTTGCCTGGGAGGAGACAGGTGTCTTTGGGCCTCCCAGAGGCGGGGCCCCTGGAGCCTGTGATTTGTCAGGGAAATCTCAGCCACCTGCTCCCTTCATGCAAATGACCCAAGCCCCTGGCAGCTGCTCCTTAGGCCTCCAAGTCTAAGCCCTGTCTTCCCTCTCAGCTTTTGCTGAGACTTAGGGCCGCCTGCTTTCTCTCTGACTCCTGCTTTCGCAGCCGCAAGAGGGCAAGGAGGGGGCTAGACCCCAGCCTGGGAGCAGGGTACGGGGCTTCCCTTGCCCACCCACAACAGGGGCAGACCTGTCCATCGTTCTCTGTGGGTCCCCTGTACCTTTCTCCCCCCACAGGATCAGACCCAGAGGCAGCTGGTTGGGGTTTGTCGAGAAGAAGGATTATCCAGATCAGTCCTTTCTAATCTCAGCTCCTGCCTGCACCCTCCCACACTCACCAAACCGTCTTCCCCACCACCCTGAGCTAAGGAGCACGGTTTGAGGTACTGACAACGGGGCCACCTATCACCCTTATAGCCCGCCTTCTGGCCTGGTTGCTAAGTGGCCCTGACTGCCGAGATCATCACCACGGATGGGGGCCCGGACCGGAGAGGGGACACTGGAGCTGTAGTTGCTTCTGCTCCTTTGCACCCCTCCCAAACCCCAACCCTTAATCTACTCACAGCTTTGCTCTAATCCCATGGAGCCTGATGCTCTTATCTCTGCCTGCAGAGACTGACCAGGGAAGCGCCCTTCAGCCCCTCCCCTCTCAGGCTTGTGGTGGGGGCTGCTCCTCTCTACGGCCCCACACTCCTGCCCCCACCCCTCCTCCAGGCTGGGCCCAAGTCTCTCTGGAAGCCACACACCTCCCTCCCTCCCTGTCCTCTTCCCCCCACCCCTGCCAGCTGATTTCATTTGCCTGACATTGTGGTTGGCTCTACCCTTCCCTGTCAGGCCCCCGCAACCCCCCGCCGGTCGGGGCCAGGCCAGGCCAGGCCAGCTCCTCTGGCAGCAGAGCCTGGGCAGGTGACGGGCGGGCGCAAGCGTCGCAGCTGAGGGAGTAAGGAGGCTCCCAGGAACCGGAGCTGGAAACCCGGCTGAGGTCCAGCCAGAGCCCAAGTAAGAGGGAGCTGGCCTGGGCTCTGCTCTCCTGGGCTGGGGCGCAGGCAGGGCTCAGGCAGGCTGGGGCTGGATGCAAAGGACCCCAAACTTGGAGAGCCTGGCTGGGGAGGGGGTGCAGCCACCCAGTCATTGCCCTGTGTCTTGGAGTCTGGTGTGGGCATGAAGGGCAGAAGCACAGCCTGGTGGGGGTTCCTCAACACGGACCCCATGTTCCTGGCAGGAGCCAGAGCTACCCCTCGACCTGTCAGCCATGGGGGAGATGGAGCAACTGCGTCAGGAAGCGGAGCAGCTCAAGAAGCAGATTGCAGTAACTCCAGAGCCCTCCCACTGGGGCCCCAGAAAAGAGCTGGGGACATGAGGGAGTGTGGCTCAGGGGGAGGGGACTGGGTTTGCTCCTGAGTGACTAGAAGTGACCAGGGACTTTCTAAACTTGGCTTGCATATTTGAGATCCCCACGCCCCAGTGCCCCAAGCCCAACCTGCCTTGAAGGCCCATGCACCCGCCACCCCCACCTTGCCCTTGCTCCCCTGATGTCTGCTTTCCCTGCAGGATGCCAGGAAAGCCTGTGCTGACGTTACTCTGGCAGAGGTAAGACCCCCTGTCCCCGCCGAAGGCAGGGCACTGGGGGAGGGGCAGGGAGCTCCCTGAGCCACAATAGCCCGTTGCTCCGAGCCTTAGTACAGCGTGTCCTTGGAGGGAGGAAACCCATTAATTAATTCATTCAGCCAACATGTAATGGGACCTGCTCTGAGCCAGGCACCATATTGGATGGGAAAGATGCAGACATGGTTCCTATTCTTGTCCATAGAACAAGAGTCACCACAGCCGCCTCCCAGGGCCTTGAAGATGAAGAGGCGATAGTACTTTGTAAATGATAAAGCCCTTGTAGACTCTAATTGCTGGTTTTCTTTTTTTTTTTTTTTTTTTTTTTGAGACGGAGTCTCGCTCTGTCACCCAGGCTGGAGTGCTGTGGCCGGATCTCAGCTCACTGCAGGCTCCGCCTCCCGGGTTCACGCCATTCTCCTGCCTTAGCCTCCCGGGTAGCTGGGACTACAGGCGCTGCCACCTCGCCCGGCTACTTTTTGTAGTTTTTAGTAGAGACGGGGTTTCACCGTGTTAGCCAGGATGGTCTCGATCTCCTGACCTCGTGATCCGCCCGTCTCGGCCTCCCAAAGTGCTGGGATTACAGGCTTGAGCCACCGCGCCCGGCCTAATTGCTGGTTTTCTATACTGTATTTTATCAATTCTAAGATGCACATTTCTTCACATTTTGACATCTCTGAAATCAAGATGCATTCAACAATGGATCATCGTTTCAATTAGAATTGGCAGCATCTTTTCTTCTTAGTGATGCATCTTAGATTGGATTAAATATGTTAACAGTGAAGACTTTTTATGAGCCAGATACTGGGTTAAGCTGCATAAATACCTAATTTCATTTAATTGCATGATGCCTCTGTAAGGTAGATGCTGTGATAAGCCTCATTTTACACCTTGAGTAAACAGACTCGGAGGTGAAGGAACTTGCCCCAGATAACAAAGCAGGCCGGGCGCAGTGGTTCACGCCTGTAATCCCAGCACTTTGGGAGACTGACGTGGAAGGATCGCTTACGCTCAGGAGTTTGAGACCAGCCTGGGCAACATAGTGAGATCTCATCTTAATATAAAAAAAAATTGTTTTTAATTTTTCTAAAAAAAGATAGTAAAGCAAGTGATGGCGAATCAAGTCTGTTCACTGTGGACCCCCAGCCTAAGTCCAAAATCTGGTTAGAGCTCAAGGGGCATAGTACCACAAATTTCAGGAGGTGCAGTTCAGGGTAACGGTGATGCCCCAGGCACCCAGTTAAAAAGCTAGCCCTGCTGCAGTGGTGGGTGAGAGCAGGCTCCTCTCAGCTTGGAAGAGCCAACCGTGTGCATCTCTTCCCAAATCTGTTTCCAATGACCTCACATGGGCAGCTTGAAATTGGTCAACGTGCAAGTATTCATATCATGGAAATCACTTCCCACCTTCCTCAGCAACACTGGAGAGGTGCTTGTTAAACACTTAGCAGCACACCCCTGGCCATGCGTGCATCTCTTTCCCACATCAGTCTAAGACACTCCAGGGCAGAGGCTTATTTCTCTAAGGCTGGGGGCCTGACCTGGAGCCTGGCACAGAACAGGAACTCGTATAGATCAGTGACAGACATCCGGGCATGTAAACTGCTCACCCCAATATTCAATGCCCCTCTCTCTGCAGCTGGTGTCTGGCCTAGAGGTAGTGGGACGAGTCCAGATGCGGACGCGGCGGACGTTAAGGGGGCACCTGGCCAAGATCTATGCCATGCACTGGGCCACTGACTCCAAGTGAGGCTTTGGGGGGAACGGAGAATGGGAGGGCGAGAGTGGGAGCAAGGAAGGCGGGAAGGCGAGGCTTGCGTGATATGGGATGCCCTCTCCGCAGGCTGCTGGTAAGTGCCTCGCAAGATGGGAAGCTGATCGTGTGGGACAGCTACACCACCAACAAGGTACCAGCCCTGCCTCCCGGAGCCTCCACCACCGCATCCTTCCTGGGGCGCTATGCCTAACCTCCTCTGCCCAGCTGGGAGCTTGGCTCCGGTGCCATCTCTGCTCAAACCACCCTCCCTGCAGGTGCACGCCATCCCACTGCGCTCCTCCTGGGTGATGACCTGTGCCTATGCCCCATCAGGGAACTTTGTGGCATGTGGGGGGCTGGACAATATGTGTTCCATCTACAACCTCAAATCCCGTGAGGGCAATGTCAAGGTCAGCCGGGAGCTTTCTGCTCACACAGGTGAGGGAGAGACCTTCTCCTCCGCTCCTGAGGGGTTCAGGGAATCCTGGGTTTCCCGTGGGCTGTGGCTGTGCAGCCAGGGCACTGTCCTTCTACCCACCTCCAGGTTATCTCTCCTGCTGCCGCTTCCTGGATGACAACAATATTGTGACCAGCTCGGGGGACACCACGTGGTGAGGCTGAACGTTGTTGGTGCTGGGGCTTGGGAGTGGGCCTGGCCTGGCCTTTCTCTAACAGTCTCCCTCCCTTTTGGCAGTGCCTTGTGGGACATTGAGACTGGGCAGCAGAAGACTGTATTTGTGGGACACACGGGTGACTGCATGAGCCTGGCTGTGTCTCCTGACTTCAATCTCTTCATTTCGGGGGCCTGTGATGCCAGCGCTAAGCTCTGGGATGTGCGAGAGGGGACCTGCCGTCAGACTTTCACTGGCCACGAGTCGGACATCAACGCCATCTGTGTGAGTGCACCCCCCACCCCCGCTTGACTCCAACTCCTTCCCCCGCACTCCCCACAACACATACAGTACACATCCTCTGCCCCTCCCGTAGCTTCCCTAGCCCTTTCTTTCTTTCTTTCTTTTTTTTTTTTTTGAGACAGAGTCTCACTGTGTCGCCCAGGCTGGAGTGCAGTGGCGCAATCTCGACTCACTGCAACCTCTGCCTCCTGGATTGGAGCCATTCTGCTGCCTCAGCCTCCTGAGTAGCTGGGATTATACGTGTGCACCACCATGCCTGGCTAATTTTTGTATTTTTAGTAGAGATGGGGTTTTGCCATGTTGGCCAGGCTGGTCTTGAACTCCTGACCTGAGGCAATCTTCCCACCTCAGCTTCCCAGAGTGCAGTGCTGGGATTACAGGTGTGAGCCACCGTGCCCAGCCTTCCCTAGCCCTTTCTTTCTTTCTTTTTTTGGGGACAGAGTCTCACACTGTTGCCCAGTCTGGATGCAGTGGTGCGATCATGGCTCACTGCAGCCTCAACCTCCAAGGTTCAAGCAATCCTCCCACCACAGCCTCCTGAGTAGCTGGGACTACAGGTGCGTGCGACCACGCTTGGCTAATGTTTTGATTTTTTTGTAGAGATGGGTTCCCACTGTTGCCCAGGCTGAGCTGGAACTCCTGAGCTCAAGCGATCCTCCTGCCTCGGTCTCCCAAAATATTGGGATTACAGGCATGAGCCACCACGCCCAGTCCATTTTGTCACGTTTGCTTTATCATTTTCTCTCTGTAGAGAAATAGCCATAGATACACACACACATACACACTTAGATGTAGATACACATTTTCTTTCTAGGTCTTTTGAAAGTAGTTTGCAGACATCATGTTTCTTTACCCCTTAAGTACTTCCTAAAACAAAGCTCTTCTGTAACATAATCACAGTGTGATTCTTAAAATCAGGAAATTTAACATTGACACAATACTGTAGTCTACAGTCTATATTCAAATTTCACCAGCTGCCTCAAAAATGTCCATAATAGCTATGGTTTTTTTCTGTCCAGGATCCAATCCGGAAACATGCATTACATTTCCTTGCCGTATCTTTTTTGTCACCACCTTTAAACCGGAACTGTTTTCCCACCTTTGTCTTTTATGCCATTGACATTTTTGAAGAGTACAAACCAGTTTTCTATAGACTCTCCCTCCATTTATCTGACATTTCCTTGCAATGAGATTCAGGCCTTGCATTTGTCCTTGACCCTGTTCTTGCACACCCTGATCCAGCCCACTTGTGTAGTCTGAGTTTGGGACAACTTCCGTCTGCCCTTCTAGCCAGGTCACTGCAGGCAAGCCTTGGTGCTCTTGCCTGCGACATGGAAATGATGCCTGCCTGCAGCGCTGTATAGTGCAGAGCGGGCGAGGGGCATAGGGAAGTCACTGGCACGTGGTACGTGTTGGCAGGGCTGCTTCTCATCCCAAACCAAGGAAGGGACAGGCAAGGAGGCTGAGAGCAGCGGCTTGCCCTGGAGCTGTCAGGTGGGAGCCAGAGGGCGGGAGAGGCTGTGGGCTGCCCAGGTCTGATCCCTGACCCACTTGCCGCCCGTGCCCTCAGTTCTTCCCCAATGGAGAGGCCATCTGTACAGGCTCGGATGATGCTTCCTGCCGCTTGTTTGACCTGCGGGCAGACCAGGAGCTGATCTGCTTCTCCCATGAGAGCATCATCTGCGGCATCACGTCCGTGGCCTTCTCCCTCAGTGGCCGCCTGCTATTCGCTGGCTACGACGACTTCAACTGCAACGTCTGGGACTCCATGAAGTCCGAGCGTGTGGGTAAGGGCCAGCCCTGGCTGCGGCTTCCTCAGCTGGAAGGACCCTCTCCAGCCCGCCCTCCTCATTCTGTACCCCCCATAGGCTCCCATTTCGGACTTACTGCTATCCTGGGTGACTCCACTCCTGGAATCCAGTACCCCTTGGCTCCCAACTAGGACTGTCTTCCCTCAGTGTTGCTCTAAGCAACCTCTTTCCACTGCCCAATGCCATGGCTGCTCCCTGCCCTAGGAGATCTGTGGGCCATGACTGTCCAGTCAGTTCTGGGTTCCTGGCATTTCAGGGGCACCCACTGAGAGGCAAGACAGCCTCAGGGAAATATGGAATCAAGGCAGAATCAAGGAGATCCGGAGCGGCCCGAGGGCCCTGACTCCTGCCTAGGGCTCGTCTAAGACTAGCCTGAAGTTGGTCAGACAGGATGGCTTCTTCTCTATCAAGAGGCCAGGTGCTGATGAAAGTAACACTGGCCAGGGGCAGAATCCAAATCCTAATTCTGTTGCTCACTCTGAGTGACCTTGCACAAGTCACTCCTCCGTGGGCCTCAGTTTCTTCATCTGGAAACAAAGAAATCAGATGAACGGTTGCCTTCTGCTTTCCAGCACCTGTCAAGGTGCCCTCGGGTTTCTTCACAGTACACAGATGCTTCCAGCTTTTCTCTGTCTGATCCTAGCCCTCCCCCAACCAAAGCTCTTGAGAGAGAACCCCCTGCCCTACAGCTAATCCTCTTTCAGTCTCTCAGCCTTCTTCAGGGGTTGAGCCTAGCCTACCCAGTCTAGGTTCCCTGCATGCATGTGCTCAGGCACGCATGCACAAACACACGTACACACACCCACACGTGCACACACACGCACGCATGCACACATGCCCTCCCCCACACACATGCACACATGCACACACTGCTTTCCAAATCAGCTTGGAGACAGGCTGACTCCTTTCCCTCTTGCTCAGGCATCCTCTCTGGCCACGACAACAGGGTCAGCTGCCTGGGAGTCACAGCTGATGGGATGGCTGTGGCCACAGGTTCCTGGGACAGCTTCCTCAAAATCTGGAACTGAGGAGGCTGGAGAAAGGGAAGCGGAAGGCAATGAAGACACTCGGCAGCCCCTCCCCGACCCCATCTCATTCAGGTGTTCTCTTCTATATTCCAGGTGCCATTCCCACTAAGCTTTCTCCTTTGAGGGCGGTGGGGAGCACGGGGACCCTGCCTTTGGGAGGAAGCATCAGGGACACAGGGGCAAAGAACTGCCCCATCTCCTCCCATGGCCTTCCCTCCCCACAGTCCTCACAGCCTCTCCCTTAATGAGCAAGGACAACCAGCCCCTCGCCAGCCCTTTGCAGGCCCAGCAGACTTCAGTCTGAGGCCCCAGGCCCTAGGATTCCTCCCCCGGAGCCACGACCTTTGTCCAGGCCTGGGTGGTGTAGGCGTTTGGCCCTGTGACTATGGCTCTGGCACCACTAGAGTCCTGGTCCTCTTCTTCTTTACGCTTTCTCCTTTTTCTACCTTTTTATCTCTCCTAAGACAACTGCAATAAAGTGTAGCACCCTGGTACATCTGTGATGTTTGCCTTCCACTCCCTTCTGTTCCAAAAAGACCCAGGTCCCATTTAAAGGCAGTAATGTGTTACAGGTGCTGTGATAAAGGCTAGGTACTGGACAGCTTGTGGGCTCACGGGAGGAGGCCTGAGATGGGTCGGGGGAGAAGGTATTCAGCAGGTGGCTGGGGGACTGTGTGTGCAGCAGTTTGCTATGGCCTGCCTGTGGTGCCCGTGTGTTTGCACGAGAGGGTTAGATTGAGAAGGAATCAGATTATAAAAGGTCTTGAATGCCAAGCCAGAGAGTCCAGACGTTTTCCTAAGGGCAATGGGAAGCCATTCAGGAGCTCTGAGCGGAGCAGTAACACGGTCAGTTACGCTTCTCAGAAAGATTGCTCCAGATCTTTCGGAAAGAAGCAGTGTAGGCTGATGAAAGGGAGGGAGGGAGAGACTGGCACTAGGGAAACAAGATAAGAGGCAGGCGGCAAGAAATGCAAGAGCGACAGGACAGAGGGGTTAGGGAGAGGGATTAGGAAGAGATTAAAGACGTGGAATCAGCTGGAACAGTGGTTCATGCCTGTAATCCCAGAGCCTTGGAAGGCTGGCAGGAGGATCTCCTGAGGCCTGGAATTTGAGACCAGTCTGAGCACCATAGTGTGACCCTGTATCTACAAAAAAAATTAAAAATTACCTGGGCAGGCTGGGCATGGTGGCTCATGCCTGTCATCCCAGCACTTCAGGAGGCTGAGGCAGGCAGATCACTCGAGCCTAGTTGCTTAAAACCAGCCTGGGCAATATGGTAAGACCTCATCTCTATAAAAAAAAATACAAAATTAGCCAGGCCTGGTGGCTCATGCCTGTTATCCCAGCTACTCGAGAGACTGAGACAGGAGGATCGCTTGAGCTCAGGAGGTTGAGGCTGCAGTGAGCTGTGATTGTGCCACTGCACTCCAGCCTGGGTGACAGAGCAAGACCCGGCCTCTAAAAAAACAAGCAAACAAACAAAATGTGGAATCACCAGGATTTAGTGACCAAATGCTAGGATATAGGATATTGGGAGGGAAGGATTTGAGATAATGGCCAAGGTTTGAGTTTGGTGGCTGGGTAGATAATGCTGTCATTCACAAGGATAGGGAAGAGGGAATGAGGAATAGCTTTTGGGGGAAGATCATGAATTCAGTTTTAGACAAACTGACTTTGAAGTACTTATAGGGCAGCTGGATAAAGGTCAGGATTAGAGAGAGAGACCTGGAAGTTACCAGAATATAGGGAAGTGATAGCTAAAGCCCTAGAAGTAAACACCTAGGGAGAGCAGGAGGAAAGGGCCAAGGACAGAGCCACGGGGAGGCCATGGTTTAAGGGAGATGTGCAAAGGGAGCATCAGTGGGCTCAGGCCAGGGAACACAAGGTCTCTAGGCTGCCATTCTACACACAGAACACTCGGTGCCAGGGTTACATATACCTTTTTAAAGTAACATTTAAAATCACTTCCTTTAATAGAAAAGAAACACACAAGACACAAAGAAAGCCCAATAAAGCTCCGAGTCCCAGTTTGGTAGTTGAGGAGGAGTCTAAGAAAACAAGCCTTTCCTCAGTATCCCTGGGAAAGAAGGGGTGAGAGGACACAGATGCCACCAGGCCCTGGGTGACTGCATTGCTGGGGCCATGCAAGGCCTAGCTCTCCACCAAGGGAAAGTGCTGATTTTCCTTGTCATGGTCCTGGCCTTGTTCCCATGTTCGTCCTCCAGTTTTCAGAGGTCGTCCAGTTCCAAGAATGGCTCCTTCCTTTAGTTCACTAACATTTTCACTTAGGGGTGAAGGCCGCTTACCCTGAAAATGGCAGTATATGAGTTGGGGGGTTGCTGTTCAGGAGAGGGAAGATCTGGGTAAAAGGGTCTCCCACCCTCTACGTTGGATATCCTAGTAACGGCTTTCACCTTCTCTTCCTTTACCTGTCGTAGTGTCAGGGTGCCAGGGGAGTTGTCATCCTGCAGGATGGTGAGGGGGGATCTCCCTAGTACCTTGCTGCTGTTTGGTTTCCATCTATTGCGCATAGAACCTGGGGTGGGTAAGGAGTTAAAGCAAGGACCTAAAACTAGGACTCACAGTTTATTCCTCCCACACTAACCCATGGACCTTATCCCAAAACATCATCCTAGCTTATCTTCCCTACATCTTGCCTTTAGATTCTGTACCTGAAGATCTGGGAGTCTCAGGGTCCCTTGAGGGCTTGTCGGAGCTCTGGCTGGCCACAGGGCTTTCTGTGGGCTGTCTTGCTTCCTCCTTGGAAAACACCTGTTTGGAGGGGAACTCAGTCTGGTTCCAAGGTGGCATCTGTTCCTCAGCAGATAACTGGGTACCCAGAGGCAAGTCCAATTCAGAAGATAAAGGTGCCTCCGGGGGCAGAACAGGCTCTGGGGGAAGATTTGATTTAGAGTCTTCAGTTTCAAATACTTCACTCAGCTGTTTCACCAGTGGGCTTGGGGGGTCTAGAGGAAGAAAGTGAAGTGAACAGTGACCTTCTGATACGCAACATTCAGCAAGGAGCAAAAGATACAGGAACCTTAGGATTCATGCCCAGGTGGGTGAGCAAGTGGGAAGAGAGAAATCAAGGAAATCAAGGTGAAAGGGAGCAATTTTTCTTTTCTTTTCTTTTGAGATGGGGCTTGCTCTGTCCCCCAGGCTGGAGTGCAGTGGCATGATCACAGTTCACTGCAGCCTTGACCTCGTGGGCTCAAGAAATCCTCCCACCTCAGCCTCCTGAGTAGCTGGGATCACAGGCCCATGCCACCATGCTTTTGTGTGTGTGTGTGTGTGTGTGTGTGTGCATTTTTTGTAGAGATGGGGTTTTGCCATGCTGCCTAGGCTGGTCTTGAACTCCTGGGCTCAAGCGATCTGACCACCCTGGCCTTCCAAAGTGCTGGGATTACAGGCATAAGCCACCGCACCCAGGCTGGAACAAAACATTGAGATAAGAGTGAGATGGGTCCGAAGCAGGAGGATGGAGGACCCTTTAAAGATCCCTGAGAGAATGGCTTCATGGACCCTACCCAAGAATAATAGATGACAGTTTCATCAGCATTTCCTGGGCCCAACACTTACCTCCACTGCTGGTCTTCATAGGTGTCCGAGCAATACCAAGAGTGGGAGAGCGGGGATCTGAGTCCTGGGCATGTTTAAGACCCTCCAGTTGCTCCCCTGCTGGTAGGCCTGGCTGTGGAGAGCTCTCCACCTGTCAAGACCATAGGCTAGAACAAGTCTGGGCCCTGACTCTTCTCTCCTCTCCTCCCCATATTTCAGGAAGGAATTGCCAAGGCCCTCAGATATCCAGTCTACCCCACACAGATTGAGAATGCAGAAAATAAAGCCAGGATAAGGGTGGAGACATGAGGGCTCTCTCAAAATCAGGTTAGGAAGAGGCCCAAGAATTCAGACATTCTCCGCCTTTCCCACTCTGGCCCAGAGTACCTGGATGGGAGTGCGCAGGATGCCGGCACTAGGTGAACGGGGGTCCGCCACTCGAGCCAGATGCTTGTTGTGCGGCGGAGGCCGCGCTGGTGTGACTGGGACGCTCTTGGCTGAGCCCATCTCAACCAGGAGTTGCAGGGTGGGGGCAAGGGCCAGCCCGGGAAGAGGAAGGAATGCCTGTGAGAAGTGACTGTGGTCTCAGCCCTTATCCCGTCCACGTCGGACCCTCAACCCTAAACCACCCTATGTTCCCAGTTTCCAGTGAAGAAACTTCCTGGCTGGGGACCAGAGGCCTCTGCGGAGTTAATGACTGCTGCAGCTGACAAAATGGCTCATTCTGGGCCTGCCGAGCCCGCTAACTTGTTTATTAAATTATTCAAATCACTTACCGGGCTCCAATTCCACCTCTGGGTGCACAACAGCTCGTGGCTCAACTCCCGAAGTTACCAGTTTCAAACTTCCCGCCACGCCCCCTGCCCTGACCCTATTGGCTGAGCCGGCGTAGATCCATAGGCCCTCCACGTAAGACCCGCCTCGAGCCAAAGGAAGCTGTTGGTCTGGGAGAACGTCTATCATGGTGACTGTAGGGGGGTCAATGGACTGATGCTAGGCTTGCCCAGAGGTGACGCCTCCTTGATAAGGGTACTTCTGTTCAGTATCGGCCTGCGAGCCGTCCGTGGTAGACTGAGGAGTGCCAGTCTTCGCTTTCGAGACGTCTAGTCTCAAGAACGAATTATTTTATTAAACAAAATAGAATTATGAGTGATTACACTATTATACGCACATCCAGCTGGAGTGGTGGTTTTCCTGAGGCGAGCGATAGTAGCCTTATTGGTTGACAGCTTTATCAATCACTCGACACCACCCCCTCAAGCTCCGCCTCACTGGATACCCCCTTTTCAAATAGCAAGACAACTGCCCCTCGACTTTCGGACGGGACAGGTCCCCAGGAAACTTTCTGGAAGTGAGAGATTTAAAACAACCGTCAGTTCCTGCTCTTCAATAGAAGGCACGCAAAGCGACCCTAAACGTCCCGGAGCCGGAGCAGCTGCAACTTCGGAGCCCACCCAGCGGCTCTACGTGCGCTCCCGCCCTGGAGGAGTGGGATTGGTTCTTTCAACCATCAATTGCCTTAGGAGCGCTTCTCATTGGCGTCGGTCAAGCGCGGGGCAGGGGCGGAGCACCGGCAGGGAGGCTGTGTCCAACTGCCATTCTCGCGCGTCGTCCCCGCGGCGCATGCCCCTAACGAGTGGCGCTCATTGGACGGCAGGGACAGGGGAGGAGACTAGGAACGGTGGGAGCGGCGGTGTGTGGAGAAGCCGCTGCCGGTGTCATGGCGGAGCTGAGTGAGGAGGCGCTGCTGTCAGTATTACCGACGATCCGGGTCCCTAAGGCTGGAGACCGGGTCCACAAAGACGAGTGTGCCTTCTCCTTCGACACGCCGGTAAGCCCATTCCCCACGCCCGCAACGAGCACGACTGCCTTCCATCGCCCTGGTCATTCCGCCGGGGCCTGCAAGGCTTGGGCTACCGCCTCCCTGCGATGCACCATGGGACTTGTAGTCTCCCACGCTCCACTCTGCCGTTGCCTTTCATTAACTGCGGCTGTCTTGTGACTACCGCCCCCGGAAGCCGCCGCGCTCACCTCGTCAGCTCCCCGCCTCGTGGAGCACTGTGGGCATTGTAGTCGCTCACTGCCCTCGTTGCCGTTCTAAGCTAGGGGCGCAGCCAGACCGTCGGACTACATCCCCCAGGTGGACCCTTCAGAAAACCTGGCAGTCGGCCTTGTCTGCCGCGCACGGCTCTCCGGGTTTTGTAGTCTCGTGTGGGAGTGATGGGGGCGACTCCCCACTGTTCTCGGCCGGGGTTGGAGTTGTGGGGTGGGGACCGCAGTTCCTAGGCGGTTAATAGTCGGGGAATGGGCTCTCAAGAAGGAGTCCGGCTCTGAGAAAGGAAGAGCTAGAGAGCCTTCACCCTGTGGTTAAAACGGACAGGGGGCGGGGAGGGGAGGAAAGAGGAGAGGAAAGCTCTAGTCGTTTCTCCTTTGAAGTGAGCAATGGCCGCAGCCCCCACCCTTCCCCCGCCCCCCAGCCTATCACAGACAGCTGAGATAACCCCTTTTAAAGTATTCCTAGAGTGGTGGTTTCTTTCTTGGAGGATGCTAAGGCCTCTTTCCCATCCCGCTCCCACTCTTGGCTAGTTACACAAAGCCACCTCCCACACCATGCTTCACGTTTTGCAGGCTCCACCTGGTACCTCCCTTCCTGCAGTTCTGCCTTCCTGTGTCACCCTCAAGCGGAGGCCCTTTGGGGCCTGAACTGAGAAGGCAGCAGCTTGGTTGGGATCCGCCCCCCTCACCACCCCTCCCCTCAAGCTGCTGGGCCCTGCCCAGGGTATTCTGCCAGACCAGCTCATGGCCTGAAAACTGCAAGTCAGAGTGGAAAGCCTTCATTACTGCATCACCAGTACTGAGTAGAATGGCATGATGTGAGGCCCAGTTCAGGATCATCACTGTGATTTGTGGTTTGCTTGGTTAACTAGGCTTTGATCTGGGCCTCAGACAATGTGCTGCTTCTCTGAGGTGTGGCTTTGGCAGAGGTAAAAGAGGACTGTGCAGAGCAGAGCTCCAGGATTCCCAATCCTTGGTGAAATCAGCATCTTTAACTTCCAACAGAGGAGTTTAATCACTTCAGAGCTCCCACAGTCTTCCCAGGAGGGAAAGGTTTTTTTTAAATTACCAGCAGATGGTAGAAGTCAGTGGGCCCCTCTTTACACTTACATTCACTCCTGTCTCTCTCCTTAGTAATGGCTTTGAATAATCCAAAAAGGGTTTTTGTAATCTTCTGACACTTTCCCTCTTTCACCCCAAGTCAAGAGATTTTCAATGTGCCCTAGTTCTTTGCTAACCAACTTCCAGCATATTTGGTTACCTTCAAATTGGGTTCATGGTAGAAAGAGCTTAGTTGACCTCCCTGGTGAGAAATGCTCTATTTGTTCATGAACTTGCAGTACACACTGTTCTAGGAGGTGGTCCAGAGCAATCTATGGGACCGAGAACTACCTTAGTGCACTATTTTTCATATCACAGCAGAGAAATGTTCAAGGCCACTGAGACTTTTATTCCTGGAAGAGGATGCCTGTTGTTGCTCAAAGCCTTGGGTCTGAGGGAAGACCCTTATTTTCCCCAATTTCCTTCTCCACTTTCTCCATCACTCTCTACAAAGGCACTGGAAAACTTGGTCAGCTTTGGGGGAAGCCCATCCCCTTCTCAGCTGTGTTTCTGGGTGGACACCCATTTGTCCCTGTTTTCATGGTTATGTGCATTCTAGCTATGTCAGCAAGTGTTGCGAGATTGTTGTCACAAGGGGATGGCTTTGAGATTGGTGATTGTTGGGACTTCAGCAGGGATCTTATTGGTCAGAGGGGAGGCAGAGGAGAGAGGGTGGTGGCTTTAGAATGCTGCACTTCATGACCCTGCCAGACGGGGTGCAGGTTCAGCTGTGAGTCCCTGACAAGTCATTGTTTCCCTGGAGCCACACTTCAGCAGGAGAGGAGGGAGAAGACTCAGTGTGGACCAGGGTTTGACTCCCTGCTAGAGTGTGGTAAAGGAAAGGTGTTTTTGGCTGGATGTTTAGCCTCACCGTTGTAATCCCAGCACTCTGGGAAGCCAGGGTGGAAGAATTGTTCAAGGCCACAAGTTAAAGACCAGCCTAAGCAACATAGTGAGACTCCATCTCTACAAAAAGAAAAAAATCTAGGCATGGTGATGTGTGCCTGTAGTCACAGCTCCTTTGGAGACTGAAGCAGAAGGATCACTTGAGCCTGGGAGGTTGAGGCTGCAGGGACCTATGATCGTGCCACTGCACTCCAGCCTGGGTGACAGAGTGAGACCCCGTCTCTAAAATAAAAATTTTTTTTTTTTTAAAGGAAAGGTATTTTTGCTTGCTGGCACACTCGGATCAGATAAACTGTTCAGGTGCTGGAATCTCGGCTCCTCCGGTCTGGAAGGTTTTCGGAATCATGGAGATCAGATAGGGTTTGTCTTAGGTGTCCCTGGTTTGTTCAGTGTCTGACATGAAAGTCTTTCCCACGGAGGGACCCTTTTCCCCTTGAATGTCGTCTCCAGCACTGGAAGGCCACAATATTTGATCCCCATGGACTTTCTGGATCTGTTAGTCCCAGGAAGGAGGTGAAGGAAGTCCTCTGTGATTGACTGGAGAGCTCCAAAGCCCAAGAAGGAGCAGGTGGAAAGATACATGGAGACTGGGGTTGAATGGCGAAGATGAGCTGGTGTTCCTCAGCCCCCTGATGCCCTTGTTGGTTGTTATCAAAGCCATGGGAGGAAATGGGGAGAATCTTAGCTATGTCCCAGGTCCTAAAAGGCTAAATAACTTGCCAGGGGCCACACAGTGTTAGAGGACAGAACATGTCTTCTGAAACCCGGCGGTTTCTGACTCCAGGTTTTGGTTTCCTCACCTGACCAGGCTTCATCACCTCCTCGTGTTTTCACCCTTACCTCTTGTCCTGCAGGAGTCTGAGGGGGGCCTCTACATCTGTATGAACACATTTCTGGGCTTTGGGAAACAGTATGTGGAGAGACATTTCAATAAGACCGGCCAGCGAGTCTACTTGCACCTCCGGCGGACCCGGCGTCTGGTAGGGACAGGGCTGGGGCAAGGCCTGGGTACATTCTGTTCCATTCTGTCTGTTCCATTCTGACCTACTATTGGACTCAGTTTCTTTTTTTACCTACTTTTGTGTCATTAAAGCTTGGCACAGATGTTTTTTAGCTTTATTCTGAGATGAACCACTACCTCCTCCCGTCCCTCCTGCCCACTTGTTCCTTCACTCATGCTCATTGCTGATCCAGCCCTTCCTGCTGCTTTGCAGAAAGAGGAGGACCCTACTACAGGCACTGGAGACCCACCCCGGAAGAAGCCCACGCGGCTGGCTATTGGTGAGCACCACTGCAGTTCTGTTCTTCTGCCTGAGCTGGTCTTTCCAGCTCTCAGCAGCACCAGGAAAGCCCCAAAGAGTGGGCCTGATTGATGGCCCTTGACCTCTGGATGGGGCAAGTGAGGTGCTGGATCGGAGGAGGGACACTGACCTGTTGTCATTGCTTTACTCTCCCTCTTTTTCCCTGTCCTTCCAGGTGTTGAAGGCGGGTTTGACCTTAGCGAGGAGAAGTTTGAATTAGACGAGGATGTGAAGATTGTCATTTTGCCAGATTACCTGGAGATTGCCCGGGATGGATTGGGGGGACTGCCTGACATTGTCAGAGATCGGGTATGACTCCTTCCCACGCTACCCAAGATTCTAGAGCAAGATGGGCCAGGGTAGTGATGTCTGAGGCCAGCACTGACAAAGCTGAAGGCCAAGGGGAAGAGGGGCATGTGGGGCAGGGGGATGGGTACTGCCTCTGACCCTCTGCTTCCCCCAGGTGACCAGTGCAGTGGAGGCCCTACTGTCAGCTGACTCAGCCTCCCGCAAGCAGGAGGTGCAGGCATGGGATGGGGAAGTACGGCAGGTGTCTAAGCATGCCTTCAGCCTCAAGCAGTTGGACAACCCTGCTCGAATCCCTCCCTGGTGAGGCCTGGCCCCTCTGCCTCGGCGTCACCCCCAGAGCGAGGACATGGAGCCCACTTTCCTCGGGGATCTCGTGGGAGAGAGGGTGGGAAGCAGGACAGGAAGGGAAACTTGGAAATGAACAAGACATGGGGATGGCCAGAGGAGGGCAGAGGAGAGCTTGGATTGGCAGGGGGCCTGCAGAGCCCCCTCTCTCTGCCACTCCCACAAATCCCCGACCCACATTTCCGCTGATTCTCTTCTCCCTGGGTTAGTGGCTGGAAGTGCTCTAAGTGTGACATGAGAGAGAACCTGTGGCTCAACCTGACGGATGGCTCCATCCTCTGTGGGCGACGCTACTTCGACGGCAGTGGGGGCAACAACCACGCTGTGGAGCACTACCGGGAGACAGGCTACCCATTAGCTGTCAAGCTGGGCACCATCACCCCTGATGGAGCTGGTACAGCCTCCCCTCCTCCAGCCACTCTCATGCTTAAATGTATTTCATTTGTTAGTAATTTCGTGTGACATGTATAATACATGAATGCATTATCTTGATAAGAAAGGAAAATAGGTGCAGTGGCTCACGTTTGCAATCCCAACACTTTGGGAGGCCAAGGCAGGAGGATCACTTGAACCCAGGAGTTCGAGACCAGCCTGGGCAACATAGGGAGACCTCATCTCTACACACACAAAAAAAGAAAAATTGGCTGGGTGTGGTAGCTCCTTCCTGTACTCTCAGCTACCCAGGAGGCTGAGGCAGGAGGATTGCTTGAGCACCCAGGAGGTTGAGGCTGCAGTGAGCTATGATTGCACCACTGGACTCCAGCCTGGGCTACAGAGACCCTGTCTCAAAAAAGGAAAATACTGCAGATGAGACTAAATTTTTGATTACTCCCCACTCAAATCCTCATCCCTTTCCTATCAAGCCTGTCTTACCTTATCCTACATGGGTAGAATCAGAATCACAGTTAATTCCAACCCTCACCCTGTTTCGTCTATCTTCCCTGACAGTCAGTCCCAGAAGGGCCATGACCTCACTCACATTCAAGGGAACCAAGAGGGTGGACCTTACTGGCTGTCCTTCTGTCCCCTCGAGTCCCTTCTGGGCAAGGGATGGGATGGTGGCCAGGCTAGTCCTGAGCCACTTCCCATGATTCTCTTCCTGCCTCCTGCTCTAGACGTGTACTCATATGATGAGGATGACATGGTCCTGGACCCCAGCCTGGCTGAGCACCTGTCCCACTTCGGCATTGACATGCTGAAGATGCAGAAGGTGAGACCTCCTTCAACTTCAGACTCTTCTACTTCCTGCCCCTGTGAGGGCCCCTCCTCTTCGCCTAAGGCTGAGGTAGGGTTTCGGAGAAATCTTCCAGTTAACCCCATCACCAAGATACACGGGCTTCTTTTAAATATCTAAACTCATGTATTCAGTGAATAGTACTGAGTACCTACTATGTGCTGGATGCTGTGTGAATAAGACGTATGTGGTTTTTGCTTACAAGAATTCTACTCTAGAGGAAAAGGCAGACATTAGTCACATTCCCAGATAAATAAGTGAACAGTTGCAAACTGTGGTGGGTACTATGAAAGAGAGACGGAGGGCACTACAGTAATTGACAGCAGGGTGACCTGGCCTAGTGTAGGGATCAGGGATATTTCCCTGAGAAAACGATGCTTAAGTGACAATGCGAAGGAGGTTAGGGGTAACTTAAGGATGGGAAAAACATTTCAGGTAAAAGGAATTTTTATTCCTCATTCAAGCAGAGGCCCTGATGACCAAAGGGCCTCTGGGACAATTATGTATGACCTTCCAGAACTTGAACCGGATGATACTCAACATGCCTCCCATGTTTGAGCCTGTTAATTCCACAAATTCTAGGCCACAGTCGGGTGTCATCCTAGATTCAGTGAGAGATCAAGGTAAAAACTACAGGGTTGAGTTTCTCACTCAGTCTGAAGTGCCCCTTCTCACACAGACAGACAAGACGATGACTGAGTTGGAGATAGACATGAACCAGCGGATTGGTGAATGGGAGCTGATCCAGGAGTCGGGTGTGCCACTCAAGCCCCTATTTGGGCCTGGCTACACAGGCATCCAGAACCTGGGTAACAGCTGCTACCTCAACTCCGTGGTCCAGGTGCTCTTCAGCATCCCTGACTTCCAGAGGAAGTGAGTAGTGCCCTCTCCTTCCCCAGGCCCCCTCCTGGTCAGCACCCTCTGGACATACTCCTCCTTCAGCTGCCCTCGGCACCTCTGTGTTTGATTCTAATCTTAGAGTAGTTCCTATCGGCTAGGTGTGTTGGCCCATACCTGTAATCCCAGGACTTTGGGAGGCCAAGATGGGAGAATCGCTTGAACCCAGGAGGTTGAGACCAGCCTGGGCAACATAGCGAGACCCTGTCTTCTCTTTAAAAAAAAAAAAAAAAAAAAAAGAATAATTCCTGTCACACTCTGGCTGACATGCTGACATGCTGTAAGGGGAGCAAGTTAGGGAGCTGCACCACCAGCACCCCAACACACAAACGCCACTGATAGTGCAGAGTGCCGGGTCCCAGGGCTGTGTGGCCTTCTGACAGACTCAAGGGTTAGCAGATGGTCTTTATTTTAGGCCAGTGACCTCACATGAGCACCTAACATGGACATGTAGCACTTGGGGAGGAAGGGGGCTTGGTACACTAAGAAGAAAGGCAGGTTCTCAGCAGAAATGAGTTTACTTTTGAATTTGGGGAACAATTAGAATGTGAATGCTCAGAACGTCAACAAGTTCTGTCTAATAGAACGTGAACTGCACTTGTCCTAATCCAAGGCTGCCTTCCCCCGGCTCCTATGCCGCCCAATGTGCTTGCACATTGGACATAGTTGAGAAGGGGAGAACAGGCAGGTTGCTGGAGAGAAGCGACTCCAAGGTTCACCCACAGCAACTCGCCACTCTTGAGGGGAGCCCATTCACAGAATTAGTAAATGTTTGCTCCCTTCCCTTCTCAGAGCTCAGGCCAGAGCCCCTCCAACCGTCCTTTCCTTGACTTTTAGGTATGTGGATAAGCTGGAGAAGATCTTCCAGAATGCCCCGACGGACCCTACCCAGGACTTCAGCACCCAGGTGTATGTAACCAGGTCCTATGTAGGAAAGCTGTTGAGAGTCATGGCCGTATACCTTCCTCCTCCATGACCGCCTGGGGGCACAGCACTTTAACCCCTGGCCTTTGTGTTTTTTTTTTTTATTTTGAGAGGGAGTATTGCTTTGTTGCCAGTCTGGAGTGCAGTGGCGCGATCTCAGCTCACTACAACCTCTGCCTCCTGGGTTCAAGTGATTCTCTTGCCTCAGCCTCCCAAGTAGCTGGGACTACAGGTGCCCGCCACCACACCCAGCTAATTTTTAAAATATTTTTAATAGAGATGGGGTTTCATCATGTTGGCCAGGATGGTCTCGATCTCCTGACCTTGTGGTCTGCCCACCTCGGCCTCCCAAATTGCTGGGATTACAGGCGTGAGCCACCATGCATGGCCACCCCTGGCCTATTAGGAGTATTCGGGTGACTGTCCTCTGGGCGTGTTGTCTGTCTTGAGCTGGGTTCCTGTGGAATCTAAGGTTTTTCACATTGTCAAGAGTTAGCTAGGGAGAGCCACGAGCAGGGGGTTGAGTTGGGGACATACAGGGTCGTTAGTTGACTGAAGTGAAATGTTTTCTTGGATATTAACGCAGAGCCAAGCTGGGCCATGGCCTTCTCTCCGGGGAGTATTCCAAGCCAGTACCAGAGTCGGGCGATGGGGAGCGGGTGCCAGAACAGAAGGTGCGTCTAGGACTCTGTCCCTTTCAGGCCCTGGGATTGTGGGGAAGCTGAGGTCTGGGAGATGTCTAATGAAGGCCCCTGGATGACCACTGAGCCCCAGCTGAGTCCCTGCCCTGACTCTTGCCAGGAAGTTCAAGATGGCATTGCCCCTCGGATGTTCAAGGCCCTCATCGGCAAGGGCCACCCTGAATTCTCCACCAACCGGCAGCAGGATGCCCAGGAGTTCTTCCTTCACCTTATCAACATGGTGGAGGTAAGGGCTGGGAAGATGGCGCACCCTCATTTTCCTGCAGTTTACTCGCTCTCCTTCCTGCCCATTTCTCCCTCTGTCAGCCCCAACCCAGTCCCATCCCTCAATCCCTACGGTCTCTGTCCCTGTGAGCAGTATTTGCACCTAAGGAGGATAGTGAAGGTGATGATCCTTACCCTTGATGGGCTCGAAGCTCAATTCAGATTGCGCTCAAAGACAATGACGTGAGAATACTTACTGCTCATAAAGAAAAATACAGGCGTGTTCCAGCACAGTCCCTCAGTGCAGGGATGGGGCCAGAAATGGGGAGGGGTTGGTGAATTAGGGAAGGTTTCTGCTCTGCTCTTGTGTCCCTGAGTTCTGAGTGGTAGTCTGCCTTCTCTCCCTGACTCTCCCATGAACCTTTCAGGCCCCATTCTGTTCCCTGGCTGCCCAGACCTCCCTACCCTGCCTCTTTCCCATAGAGGAATTGCCGGAGCTCTGAAAATCCGAATGAAGTGTTCCGCTTCTTGGTGGAGGAAAAGATTAAGTGCCTGGCCACAGAGAAGGTGAAGTACACCCAGCGAGTTGACTACATCATGCAGCTGCCTGTGCCCATGGATGCAGCCCTTAACAAAGGTAGGTTGCTCCATCAGCAAGGCCTTGGCACGGTGGGAGGCTAAGGTCTAGGAGGAATGCTTGGGCACCTGATGGGAGCAGGGTCCACGGAACGCCCTGCTCCACCACCAAGGTTCCAGTCTGGGCCCCCAGGAGTAGGTAGGGTTAACCTCGCCCAGCGGACTCTCAGCTTGTTAGCAGAGCTGCGTGGAAACAGAGGCGAGACATACTGGACATGTATCGGGGTGCCTTGGAAGGGTAGAGGAACTGAAATACCGACACAGAGCCAGTAGGGAGAGGCTAAGAAGGGAAAGCAGCAGCATACTCTGAAGGATCCACCAACCCATTCTGTCACCAGAGGAGCTATTGGAGTACGAGGAGAAGAAGCGGCAAGCCGAAGAGGAGAAGATGCCACTGCCAGAACTGGTTCGGGCCCAGGTGCCCTTCAGCTCTTGCCTGGAGGCCTACGGGGCCCCTGAGCAGGTGGATGACTTCTGGAGCACGGCCCTGCAGGCCAAGTCAGTAGCTGTCAAGTAAGTCCTCTGGTTGGGGCCTGAGGCTGTGGGTCTATGGCAGAGCCATTCCAGAGGATATTTCTGCCTCTTCCCTGTTCTTTCATCCCTTTGTGGTTGGAATCTCAGGGCTGAATCAGTTGGGCTGGTAATCTGGCCCTGATGGAACCAGGGGGCCCTGGTAGGGGGAGACACAGGTGCTGACTGCATCTGTCACCTTGTCCTGCCCCAACCACTCTCTCTTCTCCTGCGACACAGGGTCTCTTTGTAGCGTAGCCTCTCTTCACTCCCCTCAGTCATGGCGGAGCACAGGCACTTAGGATCAGCTGTGGCAGAATTTGGATTTCCAGCAAATAGCCCCACTTTGTGCCTACCCATTGGCACCTGGTACAGGCGTGAGACCTGAGAAAGGGCTTTGGTCTTGGGGAGTCAGCTACTCAGCCTTTTGCTGCTCCTGCCAGTGAAACAGCTCTTCCTCTGTGTGTGGCTTTTTTTTTCTTTAAATAGAGACGGGGTCTCACTATGTTGCCCAGGATGGTCTCTAACTCCTGGGCTCAAGCAGTCATCCTGCTTTGGCCTCCCAAAGTGCTGGAATTGCAGGCATGAGCCACCACGCCTGGGCCTTTTTTTTTTTTTTTTTTCTCACAGCCTTCCTTCTGGCCTCTACTGCTCCTTGTTGGCTGAGGACAGGCATTAGACACCTGCCCAGGGGAAGAGAAGAATATGGAGGATCTTCTGGGTTATTGGGACTTCTATCCATTAGGGGCTGAACCCCAGGTGGGAGTTTCAGGAGAGGAAAAGCCTGGGCATTCTCTGGGTACCAGCACATTCTCTCTTCCCTAGGACCACACGATTTGCCTCATTCCCTGACTACCTGGTCATCCAGATCAAGAAGTTCACCTTCGGCTTAGACTGGGTGCCCAAGAAACTGGGTATGGCTGCTGGAATGAGGGAGGTTACGCAGAAAATGCTAGAAAAAGAAGGGGCTTTAACACATATAAACTAGTGTTTCTGTTTCCTCTGAAAGGGGAAAAAAAAGTCACCTCCAATGTTTCAAAATGTATCTAGTTTGAAAGCACTAACTAGGCCAGGGGGCGGTGGCTCAAGCCTGTAATCCCAGCACTTGGGGAGGCGGAGACGGGCGGATCACAAGGTCAGGAGATCGAGACCATCCTGGCTAACACGGTGAAACCCCGTCTCTACTAAAAAATACAAAAATCTAGCCGGGCGAGGTGGCGGGCGCCTGTAGTCCCAGCTACTCCGGAGGCTGAGGCAGGAGAATGGTGTAAACCCGGGAGGCGGAGCTTGCAGTGAGCTGAGATCCAGCCACTGCACTCCAACCCCGGCAACAGAGCGAGACTCCGTCTCAAAAAAAAAAAAAAAGAAAGCACTAACTAAAAATATTAAAAGACTTCTTTGATTGTTATAGGTATGATTTACAACCAAAAGTGATTTTTGTAGTTTTTTTTAATAATTGGTAAGATATTTTCATTTTGCTAATCTTGAAACAATTCTCGTGAGTCTTAACAGGTCCCTGACTGTCATTTGAGAACTCATGATGTACCTTCATTTTCTAGATAAGGAAGTTGAGACTCACAGGAGTATACAATCATTCTGTCTCACAAGTTCTAGGCCCCCTGCCCTGTTCATAGCTTATTTGTGGTAGATCTAGGACCAGCATCCTGGCCTCCTGACTCCCAGGCTTAGTATTATTTGTCTTATACTGGGACCCCTAAGATGGGTGCCGTGCTTTTAGCAGCTCCTCTTTACAGAGCAGTTCTGACGGGGGGCAGGGGATTGAGGTTCCCGAATCACTTTCCAGGTAGGCCTCCGGGAGCTGCTGAGGTGACCCTTTTCCCACAGATGTGTCCATCGAGATGCCAGAGGAGCTCGACATCTCCCAGTTGAGGGGCACAGGGCTGCAGCCTGGAGAGGAGGAGCTGCCAGACATTGCCCCACCCCTGGTCACTCCGGATGAGCCCAAAGGTAGCCTTGGTTTCTATGGCAACGAAGACGAAGACTCCTTCTGCTCCCCTCACTTCTCCTCTCCGACATGTTAGTGACTCTTCTTCCTGCCTGTGTCTCTCCCGTGCTGATGGGGGCCTCTCTGCCTTGCATCCCCTGCCCCTGTCCTTTGTGTTTCTCCTGTCCTCCCTTTCAAATGTCCTCTGCCCTCTTTGATTGACATGGGGCCTCACCAGAGCACTCCCAGCCACCTTCTGGGTGTGGATGGCAACAGTACCAGCTAATGACCTCTCTGCCCTTGTTACGTCCCTGGTTCGGGTCGGGTGGGGGATCATGCTCCAGAAACAGAGCCCATTCTGTGAGAGTGGGCATGGACCCACATTACAATTGTGTGGTCATTTTAGTTTTGGGATAAAGGTGCCAATCCATGGGAGAAAAATGCATGGAATGGGTGATTGGAAGAGGGCTGGGTCCTGGCCTGTGGGAGGGAGGAGGAGCAAACAGTGGCCCCGTCAGTCGGTCCCTATACCCACAATTCCCATTGCAGCACCCATGCTGGATGAATCAGTCATCATCCAGTTGGTGGAGATGGGCTTCCCTATGGACGCCTGCCGCAAAGCCGTCTACTACACGGGCAACAGCGGGGCCGAGGCCGCCATGAACTGGGTCATGTCACACATGGATGATCCAGGTAGCCTGGGGTGGGGAGCAGGGTGGGGCAGGGCCTCCATCCTCCCCCAAACAAATCAACCCCTTCATATCCGCAGATTTTGCGAACCCCCTCATCCTGCCTGGGTCTAGCGGGCCGGGCTCCACAAGTGCAGCAGCCGACCCCCCTCCCGAGGACTGCGTGACCACCATTGTCTCCATGGGCTTCTCCCGGGACCAGGCCCTGAAAGCGCTGCGGGCCACGGTATGGGCTGCCCCAGCTAAGGACATGGGGCCAGTGGGGAAGAAGTGGGGGGCAGTGAGGGGCCATCCTTCTTGAGCAAGACCAAAGACAACAGGTGTGGTCTGGCCAAGGCTGGGCACCACTTTTTTGTGACTGTGGTGAAGGAGCTGAGGCCTGCATTTACTGCTGGCTTTTTTGCCCCAGAACTTGTTAGAAAAAGTAGTGCTTCTCTGTGGCCAGGCGCAGTGGCTCATGCCTGTAATCCCAGCACTTTGGGAGGCCGAGGCGGGCGGATCACGAGGTCAGGAGATCGAGACCATCCTGGCTAACACGGTGAAACCCCATCTCTACTAAAAAATACAGAAAATTGGCCGGACACGATGGCTCACACCTGTAATCCCAGCACTTTGGGAGGCTGAGGCGGGTGGATCACCTGAGGTCGGGAGTTCGGGACCAGCCTGACCAACATTTAGTAGAAACTCCATCTCTACTAAAAACACAAAATTAGCTGGGCATGGTGGCGCATACCTGTAATCCCAGCTACTCGGGAAGGCTGAGGCAGGCAAATCACTTGAACCTGGGAAGTGGAGGTTGTGGTGAGCCAAGATCGCACCATCGTACTCCAGCCTGGGCAACAAGAGCGAAACTCCATCTCAAAAAAAAAAAACAAAAAATTAGCCGGGCGTGGTGGCAGGCACCTGTAGTCCCAGCTAATTGGGAGGCTAAAGCAGGAGAATGGCGTGAACCTGGGAGGCAGAGCTTGCAGTGAGCCGAGCTGAGATTGCCCCACTGCACTCCAGTCTGGGCGACAGAGTGAGACTGTCTCAAAAAAAAAAAAAAAAAAAAAAGTAATGCTTCTTTCTTCTCCAAGAACAATAGTTTAGAACGGGCTGTGGACTGGATCTTCAGTCATATTGATGACCTGGATGCTGAAGCTGCCATGGACATCTCAGAGGGCCGCTCAGCTGCCGACTCCATCTCTGAGTCTGTGCCAGTGGGACCTAAAGTCCGGGATGGTCCTGGAAGTGAGTGTCCCCGGGAAGCAGGACAGGCCTGGTGGAATCTGGTCAGTCTGTACACCAGATCCCTCATTCAGGCAGCTCTGCCCTTCTCAGGGGTCAGGGGCTTCTCTCCACCTCAACGTGGCATCTGAGGGTGGGGTTCTCTGACATGGAGACAGGCTCTGGCCCAGTACCTGCCTCACATTCCCTGAAACTTTTGTCCTAAGTCTGAGCTATTGTCTGTATCTTTGGACTATCACTCAAGCATTCCTCTTCTGTTTCCTTCTCTGACCCCCTCTCTCCTTCTCTAGAGTATCAGCTCTTTGCCTTCATTAGTCACATGGGCACCTCGACCATGTGTGGTCACTACGTCTGCCACATCAAGAAGGAAGGCAGGTGAGTGCTGGCCATGTGCGTTTTGAATGGAGAATGGTGGTGGGAATGAGGAGGGCCATCTGGAAGTCCTTGGGATAGCTATGGGAGAAGGTGAAGGGACTGCCTGGTGGGGACATAAAGTGCCAGAGAGTGACAGAAGGTCTTGCAGCAGTGATTGGCCCAAGGGCTGGATCTGGCCACCAGCTTTTTTTTAAAATAGAGATGGGATCTCACTATGTTGCCCAGGCTGGTCTTGAACTCCTGAGCTCAAGTGATTCTTCTGCCTTGGCCTCCCAAAGTGCTAGGATTACAGGCATGAGCCACCGCGCCTGGCCAGGAGCCCTGCTTTTGTAAATAAAGTTTCACTGGAACTGGAACACACTTGTTTATGTGTTGTTTGTGCCTGTTTTCACGCTGCGGCAGGAAAGTTGAGTCGTGTCAGAGACCAGAGAGGGGGCCTGCAGAACCTCAAATACTATCTGGCCCTTTTCAGAAAAAGTTTACCAACCCCCGCCTCCCTGGAATGGGTTGGGGGTGGTTGCAGAGGTACTGGAGGATCTGAAGACATAATAGGGGCAGCGACCCTTTAGGTTGTGAAGCTCCCTTACGGCAGGTGGTGGCTGGGCTGTGGATTTCGGGTACGGGCAGAGAATGGAGAGCACTTCCAGGGGCCATGGCTGAGAGACTACGTACAACACTTGGAATGCCCAGTTTGTTCATCGTTTCCTGTTTTCCCCACTTCCCCAGATGGGTGATCTACAATGACCAGAAAGTGTGTGCCTCTGAGAAGCCGCCCAAGGACCTGGGCTACATCTACTTCTACCAGAGAGTGGCCAGCTAAGAGCCTGCCTCACCCCTTACCAATGGGGGCAGGGGAAGACCACCTGGCATGAGGGAGAGGGGCTGAGGGATGGACTTTAGCCCCTCTGCTCTGTACCCTTTTTCCTTTTGTCCCCGGCAGCAGGGAAGAAGCTGGAGGCTGTGGGAGAAAGGCCAGGCAGAGCAGAGGGGCAGCGATAGACTCGGGGGATGGAGCAGGATGGGGACGGGAGGGGCCGGCCACCTGTCTGTAAGGAGACTTTGTTGCTTCCCCTGCCCCCGAATCCACAGTGCTCTGCTTCTCTGTCGCCCTGCCCAGCCCCCTGGTGTGGAGGGAGGGGTCTCATTTGTGCGCGTGGGTGTAGCTTTGTGTATCCTCTCCCAGGCGAGTGAGCACCTGTGCCTCCCCTCCCCCTTCGTTTGCCCCTGTGTGGTTGGTCAAGGAGGGATGTGAGGGAAGTAGGGACCCCCCCCTTGCCCTCCTGCCTCAGTCTTTCCCCCACCCTGTCTCTTCCTTGTCCTTCTCTGGAAAATGCCAAAACACGATGTGAATAAAAGTACAACTGCTAAATTGTGTCCTGTTTGATACCTTGGGAGAGGCTTACCTTCCCGGGGTTAGCAGGAGGACGTGGCCCCCTCCCCCGCAAAGGCAAGTCTCCACTTTTCACTCGTTCTAGAGCTCTAGGAAAGTCGGGGTTGGGTGGGGAGGTGTAGAGTGACTAGGTGCCGACACAAAGCCAAGGAAAGATGGAGTGAAGAGCCCTTCTCTAGTCACAGAGGAGTCCGAGTATTTCCCAAATATCCCTGGTGAGTAGCTGGCTTCAGTCTGGGACTCAGTCCCTACAGTTCCTGCCAGGCCTTGCCAGCCGGGGCGAGGGTTGAGATACTCCTGGTGGCCTGTGCCTCTCTGGGCTGCCCCTCCCGCTGTGAACCCTGCATTTGTCCCGCAAATTTTGACTCAGGTAGACTCCCTGGGTACAAGGGTGCCTGCTCAGTAGTCGGGCACCAGCTGCTCCGATGGGGGAAGGAGGTTGTCTGTCCCACAGTTGGAGAGGGGTCCTCTCTGCCGCAGTAGGCGATTTGGGCTACGGCCAAGTTGCCACCAGTTAGCTCCGCTGAACCACTTCTGGCCCCGTGGGGGACTCAAGTCGCCAAGCGAGGGTTCCCCTGAGCGCCGGACCTCACAGGTCTCGCCTTGTCCCGAAAGCCCCGCAATCGAGGTGGAGGCGACCGAGCCCCCGACGCGCCTAGAACGTTGGCCACAAGAAGGGGGAACGTCGGAACAGTGCAACTCGGGGCGGCGGCCGGGGCGGCTGCAGGAGGGCGGGCGGTGGGCAGGGCTCCGCGGGACCGGGCGGGCCATGGCGGAGGACGGCGAGGAGGCGGAGTTCCACTTCGCGGCGCTCTATATAAGCGGGCAGTGGCCGCGGCTGCGCGCAGACACTGACCTTCAGCGTCTCGGCTCCATCGCCATGGCGCCCTCCAGGAAGTTCTTCGTTGGGGGGAACTGGAAGATGAACGGGCGGAAGCAGAATCTGGGGGAGCTCATCGGCACTCTGAACGCGGCCAAGGTGCCGGCCGACACCGGTAAGCCCTCGCCGAGGAGGGGCCGGGGCGGGGGCGGGAGTGGCAGCGTCCTCTCCCGAGGCCTCGAGGCCGGTGTCCGCGCGGACCTGATGATGCAGGGCTGTGGGACGAGGGCCGCTGGGGTCCGGGCAGGGGCCTCGCAGCCGCAGCCCCGTCGGTGCGTCGAGGGGGCAGGGCGGAGCACATGATGCCCCTTCGACCGTGGGGCAGGTGAGGACGTTTTGGGTCTTCTGGAGGAAGGTGGCCCTGGGGCGCGCACTGGGGCTGTGTCCGCCAGGCGACGGGTTAGGAGCGGAACCCGAGGCTCCGCGGGAGACCAGGGCAGGCTGGCCGCAGCCCCCGGGGTGGGGGAGGAGGCTGGGCCGCGTGGGCTTCCCGCTACCTGCCCCTTGGCCTTCCGCGCCGTGCGCCGCAGCACGTAGCCCCAGACTCCTCCCTCTCCTTGCTGGCGGCCGGGTCCCCGCGCCGAGCTGCTCGGGGTCCCTGAGCCTCCAGATCTGACCCCTTCCCTTCGGCAACCTGTGCGACTCCCGCCTTCCACTGAAGGGACCGAGTCGGTGCCAAACAGCCTGAGCGATTTGGGAGTGAGGAGCCATCCTACCGCCTTCCCCAACCTGGAAACGGCAAAGCGCAAGGCCTCTGAGTCAGTTAGCTCTCTACCACCCACGGGCAAAGGATGCTCTCCTCCATCCTCCCTCCACCGAAATCGGAGAGCCACGGGCCTGATCCAAAGAGGCATCCCCTTCTCGTTCATTCCCCAGAGGCCCCAATACAAACCCCAGGAGTTGGCCCCTCTCCTTTTGCTACAGATCCTTGCCTTGCAAAGGGGAGGTGAGGATGGGCTATTTTAGAAGGGAAGCAGAGTTGGCCCCTAGAGAATGCTGAGTCTGTGAGGTGCCTATGCCCAGAATAGCTCGAGGAAATTGGAGCCACAGCTGTTAAAAGAGCAGAGGGCAGGGCGAGGGCCGTGGCCTCTCAGGGGTATCTGGAAGGCTCTTCGAGTTGAGTGCAGACCCAGCCTGGGCTGGAAAGTGGACAGAGGTCATCTTGCTGGGGTGAAAAAGGGAGGAGAGCAAAACCAAGAAGAAGAGGGTGAGGGCTGGGGGGCTCCAGGGCACCGGTTAGGAATTGTGGAGAATGAAGGCTTTCTTTAGTCTCATCCCCCTGTGGTACCATCTTGCCCTCAGAAGTGGTTTGTGCTCCCCCCACTGCCTATATCGACTTCGCCCGGCAGAAGCTAGATCCCAAGATTGCTGTGGCTGCACAGAACTGCTACAAAGTGACTAATGGGGCCTTTACTGGGGAGATCAGGTGAGATCGAGGTGGAGAGGGGTGTGTGGGACCCTTCCCTCACACTTCCCCTGTGGCTTTGAGGGGAAAGCCACCGGATGGGCTCCCTGCTGAACCTTGGCTTCATCTCTTCCTTTAGCCCTGGCATGATCAAAGACTGCGGAGCCACGTGGGTGGTCCTGGGGCACTCAGAGAGAAGGCATGTCTTTGGGGAGTCAGATGAGGTTAGTAGCCAAGAGAGAAGATAAGGGATGTCTTTTTCCAAGAAGGATGTCTCACCAAGTCTGTTTCTCAACAGCTGATTGGGCAGAAAGTGGCCCATGCTCTGGCTGAGGGACTCGGAGTAATCGCCTGTATTGGGGAGAAGCTAGATGAAAGGGAAGCTGGCATCACTGAGAAGGTTGTTTTCGAGCAGACAAAGGTCATCGCAGGTATCTCTGGAAAAAGGGACCTTTGAGCATATCCAGGGCCACAGAGACTCAGAGGGTAGGGTCAGGCCCTGGAGCCTGTCGTGGTCCCCATGCTGATCCAGAAAAGGAAAAGGGGGAGGGGGAGTGAGAATCCTTGCTTGGGGCCTATCACTTCTCCAGCCCCCAAGGTAGATGCCACCTGGAAATCCCCCAGTGTCCACCAGGGGGCAGTAGGCCACCGTTCTTCATACTCCTGGAGAACCTGGCTAGAGAGCTCTTTCTTGTTCACCCTTCCCTCCATCTGTGATCTGTGCACTGCAGATAACGTGAAGGACTGGAGCAAGGTTGTCCTGGCCTATGAGCCTGTGTGGGCCATTGGTACTGGCAAGACTGCAACGCCCCAACAGGTAACCGAGCCCAGGAGCCCTGCCCTCATCCCAGCCTGCCTCAGTAGGTTTGGACAGACACAGACCATCTTGGACAACCCCTTATTTCAAAAAGACGGAGACCTTGGGCCCGGAGACAGTGACTTGTCCAAGGGCATCCAGTCCAGGGCCTGGCTTGGATCGGAGCCCTGGTACTCTGACTCAGTCAGAAACCACACTAAGTGTCCACTGGTGCCAGTGATTTTTCCTCTTAGACAGAAAAGGTCTTACTTAGTCCAGCTTCTTGTTCTAGGCCCAGGAAGTACACGAGAAGCTCCGAGGGTGGCTTAAGTCCAACGTCTCTGAAGCAGTGGCTCAGAGCACCCGTATCATTTATGGAGGTGAGTGGCTTTGGTTCCCGGCTGAGGGGGAGCAGGCTGAGGACTAGACTGAGCCCTCGGACATGGAGGTGGGGATGGGGTATACTCATCTCATTCTTAACCAAGCCCTTGTTCTGCTCCCTTCCCAGGCTCTGTGACTGGGGCAACCTGCAAGGAGCTGGCCAGCCAGCCTGACGTGGATGGCTTCCTTGTGGGTGGTGCTTCCCTCAAGCCCGAATTCGTGGACATCATCAATGCCAAACAATGAGCCCCATCCATCTTCCCTACCCTTCCTGCCAAGCCAGGGACTAAGCAGCCCAGAAGCCCAGTAACTGCCCCTCCCCTGCACATGCTTCTGATGGTGTCACCTGCTCCTTCCTGTGGCCTCATCCAAATTGTACCTTCCTTTACTATCTTCACCCTGGAATGGTTGGGACCAGCCCAATCCCTTCTCCACTTACTATAATGCTTGGAACTAAATGTCACCAAGGTGGCTTCTCCTCGGCTGAGAGGTGGAAGGGGTGGGATTTGCTCCTGGGTTCCCTAGGCCCTAGTGAGGGCAGGAGAGAAACCATCCTCTCCCTTCTTACACAATGAGGCCCAGATCCTCCCCTCAGAAGGCAGGAGTGCTGCCCTCTCCCATGGTGCCCATGCCTGTCTGCTGTGTACGTGAACCACCCACATGTGAGGGAATAAACACCTGGCACTAGGTCTTGTGGTCTGCCTGCCTTCACTGGACTTGCCCAGATAATCTTCCTTTTTGAGGCAGCTATATAAATGATCCTTTGTGCAAAAAAAGAAAAAACAAAACCAAGAACAGGTTTCTGTAATAGTACCTCTTACTATTTTTACCAGAAAAAAACGTTTTGTGTAGCAAACTGTCATAGCCTTGAATGCCGGCTCCCTCTTCCTCTGAGCGGCTCTGGGGCTGTTGATTTCCTCAGAGCTTGGGTTGGGGTAGGGGCCCAGCCTCACCAGCTTTCAATAGCTGGTCTAGGCTAGCAGTGCCTCCCCACCTCCCCACTGGCAGAGCAGGTAGCGCTTCATGGCAGGGGGCAAGGGCAGGGCAGATACCTGGCCGAGCCGGGTATCCCCCAGGGTGTAGCGCACACAGGCGGCTCAGGTGCAGGAGAGTGTGTGGCTCCGCTGGGAGAGAGGAGGGGAATGTGAGTATGGGTGCAGCCACCAGTCAGATGTCCTCAAACTACAGGGTCCTGCCCAGATGCCTTTCTGCTTTCCTGCTTTGAGTGTGCCCACCTTGGCTGAAAGGGGAATCTGAGATGCCCTGAAGTTCTGCCTCCCAGTTAAGATTTCACACATCCCTAGTCAGAGCTGGGGTGAAACGCTGGCTAAGGCCCTCTAAGTGACAGGCCAAGGTGGCTCTGACCATGGTGGAGCTGGGCCAGGCTTTAATTCCAGAGGCTTGGGAGCTGGGGCTGAGGTGAGGAAGGATGACCGTCCACTCTACAGCTCACACAACTGCAGAGAGCAGCTCCAAGCCCTGGCCCCAGTCTGTTCCTGGGAAGGCTCCTCCCCTGCTGCCCCACCCTAAGGCCCTGCCTCCTCCACTGCTCTCCTCCCTGGTGCCCAGGGCCCCAGTGTCTCCACTCTGAGGTTTGGCTGAGGAAGGAAGTGGGTATGTGGCACAGAGACAGGTCAGAGCCCAGAGAATCCGATATATACCCTGGGTACCTGGCTCTGCCTGTCCTCCTCCTTTTGGACCTGTACATCAAACCCAGTACCCAACCCTTTGCGCCTCTTGCTCAGGAGTTGGTATCTCCTGAATTCTCTCATCCCTGGAATGCCTCCCTCCATTCTGAAGGTTCACCATTTACGGACCAAGAAAACTTGAGAAAGTTGCTTTCTCCAGCCCGTTTCCCCTCTAATGCTGTTGGATTAAATAACAGCTGTAAAGACCCCTAGCCTTTCCCAGCACTGAACAGAGGTAAGAGGCAGGCTGGATGAAGGTCCATCCCCTCTGCTCTTGTCAGAAGAGCTTCCATCCCAAACCGCTGCCACCAGGGACAGAAAGTTCTCCCCACATCTGCCCCAGGCTTCACCTCTCCTTTCGCCCAGGTAGCGGATGCGGACCTGGCACTGGCCCCAGACAGCGCTTACTGCCGGATAGAGGGTCCTGCCCTTCAGTCCCCAGAAGGCTGTCCCCAGGTAGGTGCTCCCAATAGCGTAGCCCAGAGTTCCCTCCTCCATGTCCAGAACCACCAGCAGCCTCTCTGGCACCTCCAGCTGCTCACCCTGAGTTCCCGCTGGATACTGGGGCGCTCCGGGCCCCTTGCTTTGATGGTACAGCTTCCCCCGCCCGATGTCCCAGCCCCACAGCACCGCGTGGTGCTTAGTCTGCAGCGGGGCGCGGGCCGTGGCCACGCCCACCACGGCATACGGGCCCCTCTGCTGTAGGGGCCAGCTGATCTCCCAGGCGTGCAGGCCTCTTGAATAGCCCCTTGCCCCGGACACCATCAGTGCTCTGGGCCAGGGGCCGCCGCTCAAACTACAACCCTCCTTCCTTGACCTCGCTGTTCTCTGAACAGTCTGTGGGGTTCCAACCGTGGCGTCGTTGGGCCCCCCGGTCAGGAGGGGGTGCAGACAGCAGCTCTTCCAAGCCCTCGGGACAGGAGACGTCAGGGTACAGGGCCTGTGGGGTGGGGGTGCTGCTGCTGCCCCCCGCCACGGCTGTCTCGCCCATGGAGGTGAGGAGCTATAGGACTCCCCGAAAGAGGCTTGCTGGGGCGTCTCTCTTCTAAAAGCTGAGCTCCAGTTTGAGATTGGCCTGGAAGGGAGTTGGGAGAAAAGGGGTGTGAGGAGCAGAATCCTGGCGGGGGGTCGTCACCCAGGCACCCCATCCTTTCACCCAAGTTTGCCAACTGGCCCGCTCCTCCTTCCTCGCTGCCCCAAAGCTCCCGGACCCCTCATCTGCCCTCGCCCCATCTGACCCAGGTCGCCCGAGACTCTCGCGAGTTCGCCCCCTTTGGGCCTCAGCAGGGACCATCGGCCTTACTCGCCCCAAGCCCTCGCCGCTGCCCCCGAACCTCGGTTGGCTTCCCAGCCCAGGAAGTCGCCGGGCCTCTGGAAGAGCCGGGCGGAAAGAAGCCGAGGCGCGCAGGGCGCAAACTGCCTATCGCTTCCGCCCCCAGCACCTCCCTCGGGCCGCGCTCGCCCCGCGGCCCCGCCCCGCCGGGGCGTTAACCCTCTCATCGCCGCCCCGGATTGTGCAGCCCGAGGCCGCGCCCCTGTATGGCCCCGCCCCTTCAGGGGCAATTACCTCTCTACCCGCCGCAGCCGCGGGGAGCATGCCCCGCCCCCTGGAGCCCACCCCGGGCGGTTAACCTCGGGTCTCCGCACCGGGCTGTGACCCTCCCCGAGGCCCCGCCCCCACGGCGAAGGCCCGGGGCGATTAACCCTTCTCTAACCCTGGGGCAGAGTCCGCACCCGGGCAGGCCCAGCTCAGAATTAACGCTTTGATGGCATCACCGCCTCGGGAATCCCTGGGGATGGTGTTCACCGTCAAGACCTTTGAACCGCCTGAGCAACTCCTGCGACCCTGAGGATAACGAGCATGGGGTCAAGGAGGGGCTTCATTGTGCTGACTCCCATTTCTATTTCCCTGTGATTCTGGGTCACTGTTTCTGGGTTGGTCCCTGTCTGCCTCGGGTTTTGAGTCAGCCTGTGCCACCTCTGAGGCTGTGAAATCTGCTTCAGGCTCTGGGCTGTAGGCATCATAGTTTTCTCTGCTGGTCCAGTCTTCATACTGGATGCCAATCCATTACTGAGCCGTTGATCTCATTTGGTAGAGTGTCCTGGCTGAGACTTGGAGTTTGAGTGAAGCTATGCCACTAGTTAACTGTGTGATCTCGGGGAAGTTGCCAGATTTCTCCTTTTTTTTTTTTTTTTTGAGACAGGGTCTTGCTGTTACCCAGGCTGGAGTGCAGTGGCGCCATCACAGCCCACTGCAGCCTTGACCTCCTGGGCTCAAGTGATCCTCCTACCTCAGCCTCCCAAGTAGCTGGGACTACAAGCATGTGCTCCCACGCCCAGCTAATTTTTTAAAAATTATTTTTATTTTTATTTTTTTGAGATGGAGTCTTGCTCTTATTGCCCAGGCTGGAGGGCAGCAGCACGATCTCGGCTCACTGCAACCTCCGTCTCCCAAGTTCAAGCCATTCTCCTGCCTCAGCCTCCCGAGTAGCTGGGATTACAGGCTACCACCACTATGCCTGGCTATTTTTTGTATTTTTAGTAGAGACAGGGTTTTGCCATGTTGGCCAGGCTGGTCTTCAACTCCTGACTTTGTGATCTGCCCGCCTCAGCCTCCCAAAGTGCTGAGACTACAGGGGTGAGCCACCACTTCCAGCCAAAAAAAAATTTTTTTAGAGACAGGGTCTCCCAGTGGCTGGGATTTCAGGCATGAGCCACTACGCCCAGCCCCAGATTTCTATAGTTTTCTGTTATGTAAAATGGGAGCAATGATGGTAGTTACCTCACAGGGTTGTTGTGCAGCTGAAATAATCCAGGTAAGGCCGGGCGCGGTGGCTCAAGCCTGTAATCCCAGCACTTTGGGAGGCCAAGACGGGTGGATCACGAGGTCAGGAGATCGAGACCATCCTGGCCTACACGGTGAAACCCCGTCTCTATTAAAAAATACAAAAAACTAGCCGGGTGAGATGGCGGGCGCCTGTAGTCCCAGCTACTCAGGAGGCTGAGGCAGGAGAATGGCGTAAACCCGGGAGGCAGAGCTTGCAGTGAGCCGAGATTGTGCCACTGCACTCCAGCCTGGGCGACAGAGCGAGACTCCATCTCAAAAAAAAAAAAAAAAAAGAAATAATCCAGGTAAAAAACATGTAGCACAGAGCTGGGTACATGGTATGCACTCAACGAGCGTAGATGTCAATGTGCTTACAGAGTGTCGACACTATAAGGAAGCAATATAATATAATGGCAAACATGGTAACTGTGGAACCAGGCTCCCCATTCATGAATACCTGAAGGCCCCTGTGTGTATGATCTTGGGGGCAAATTACTGAACCTCCCTGTGCCTGTTTCTTCCTCTGTAAGACAGAGATCACATTAGTATCTATTGCATGGGGTTGGTAGTGATGATCCAATGAGGTTATAGATGTAACACATTTGGAACAGTTTCTGGTTCGCATTTAATGATTTGTGCTAAGCACTGGAGATTAAGCAGTGAATCCTTAAGGAGGTTACAAAGACTTTTATAAAACAATGTATCATGTATTAATAGTAAATAAAATTATGGAGATATAAAGAAAGTACTATAGAAGTAAAAAGAATAGGACTTCTATCTGGGGTTCAAGCAGTTAGGAAAGGAGCATGTCCTAGAAGAGGATCACACCTGGGCTGAATCTTTTCATGTCCTAGAAGGGGTTCACACCTTCACAATGGGCTGAATTTTTTTTTTTTTTTTTTTTTTGAGATGGAGTCTTGCTCTGATGCCCAGGCTGGAGTTCAGTGGCATGATCTCGGCTCACCTCCGCCTCCTGGGTTCAAGTGATTCTCCTACCTTAGCCTCCCAAGTAGCTGGGATTACATGTGCCCACCACCACACCTGGCTAATTTTTGTATTTTTAGTAGAGATGGGGTTTCACTATGTTGGCCAGGCTGGTCTCGAACTCCTGACCTCGTGATCTGCCCGCCTTGGCCTCCCAAAGTGCTGGGATTATAGGCATGAGCCACCGCGCCCGGCCTGGACTGAATCTAAAAGGATGACTAGGAATTGGCCTGAGACCAGCCACTTCTCTGCAGTATGGAGGTTGGGTTAGGGTTGCTGCATGTAGAAAACATTCCAGACAGAGGAGTCCGCATGAAAAAAAGCAAGAATCAGCAGGTGGGTTTGGGGAAGTACGGTATCTTCAAGGTTGCTACAGCCAGGAAGGAAGCAAGAGAAGGCCAGAGAAGTAGACAGCAAGTCACAGAGGCCTTCTAGGCTGAGTTAAGGAATGTAAATGTTTTCTCATAGGACAGTCCAGTGATGGGGAGCCACTGTAGGGTAGAACCAGGAGAGGAACATGGTCAGATAGGCATTTGATTTATTTATATATTTTGAGCCAAGGTCTCACTTTGTCACCCAGGCTGGGGTGGAGTAGTATGATCACAACTCATGGTAGCCACAACCTCCTGAGCTCCGGTGATCCTCCCACTTCAGCCTCCTGCGTAGCTGGGACTACAGGTGCATAAATACCACCATGCCAAGCTAATTTATTTTTATTTTTTAAATTTATAAATTATTGGCCGGGTGCAGTGGCTTAAGCCTGTAATCCCAGCACTTTGGGAGGCCGAGGTGGGTGGATCACGAGGTCAGGAGATCGAGACCATCCTGGCTAACACGGTGAAACCCCGTCTCTACTAAAAATACAAAAAATTAGCCAGGCATGGTGGCGGGTGCCTGTAGTCCCAGCTACTCCGGAGGCTGAGGCAGGAGAATGGCGTGAACCCGGGGGGGCGGAGCTTGCAGTGAACCGAGATCGCGCCACTGTGCTCCAGCCTGAGTGACAGAGCAAGACTCCGTCTAAAACAAAAAAAATTATAAATCATTATTTTTTAATTTTTAAAATAGAGACAGAGTCTCATTCTGTTGCCCAGGCTGGTCTCGAACTCCTGGGTCAAGTGATCCTCCTGCCTCAGCGTCCCAAAGTACTGGGATTACAGGCGTGGGCCACTGTGCCTGGCCAGATCTGCATTTTAGAAAAACCACCCTGGCAGCAATGCAGAGGAGGCTTCAAAGGAAACAGGACTGGAAGCTGGCTGGGCGTGGTGGCTCAAGCCTGTAATCCCAGCACTTTGGGAGGCCAAGACGGGCGAATCACCTGAGGTTGGAAGTTCAAGACCAGCCTGGCCAACATGGAGAAACCCCATCTCTACTAAAAATACAAAATTAGCCAGGCGTGGTGGAACATGCCTATAATCCCAGCTACTCAGGGGCTGAGGCAGGAGAATTGCTTGAACCTGGGAGGCGTAGGTTGCGGTGAGCTGAGATCGCGCCATTGCACTCCAGCCTGGGCAACAAGAGTGAAACTCTATCTAAAAAATTAAAAAAAAAAAAAAAAAAAAAAAAGGACTGGAAGCAAAGACACCATTTCCAGCAGACCAGGTGACAAGTGTCAAGAGCCTGAAATAGGACAGTAGAAATAAGGATGAAAATAATTCAAGAAACACTGATAAAATGGCACGATTTGGTGACTGATTAGATGTGAAGTTGAGACTGGACACAATGGCTCACGCCTGTAATCCCAGCACTTTGGAAGGCCAAGGCAGGCGGATCACCTGAGGTTGGGAGTTCAAGACCAGCCTGGCCAACATGGTGAAACCTTGTCTCTACTAAAAATACAAAAATTAGCTGTGTGTGGTGGTGGGCACCTGTAATCCCAGCTACTTCAGAGGGTGAAGCAGGAGAATTGTTTGAACCAGGGAGGTGGAGGCTGCAGTGAGCCGAGATGGCGCTACTGCACTTCAACTGGGGCAACAGAGCGAGACTCCACCTCAAAAAAAAGAGAGAGAGAGAAAGAAAGGGAAGTTTCTAGCCTGGAAAAATTGATTGGAAGGTGTTGCCACCAATCCAGATGGAGATGACAGAAAGAGGAGTAACTGAGGGCAGGGCAGGAGGGTGAGAGACGGAGATGGTGAGTTCAGTTTAGGATATGGTTTTGAGATGTCTGAGCCACAAGCAAATGAAACCATCCAGAACACACAAGAAAATGACGGGTCTGGAGGCAGAATGAGAGGCCTGGGCTGGAGACAGGGATTTGGGAGGTGTGTCAGCCTTTAGTCAGGAGTTGAACTATGAGAATGAGTGAGCGAAATATGGGTGAGGGGACAAAGAAAGAGAGTGCAGAGCAAGAGAAGGGTCAAGGAGAACAGAACCAGGTAGAAAATTCAGTTTTGATTACTTACAAGATTGTTTTGGTCAGAGGTCACTGGCAACCTTGGTGAGAGACAGCACATGTGGGGACTGGGAGATGGGACTCCAGACTGAAGGGGCTGGACTGTCACAAGCTTTACATTTTAAAGGAATAGAAAATGAGGAGAAGTAAATTACAATTATGTCACATAGTTAGAGTTACCCTTGAAAATACCTTAGTAGGCTGGGTACAGTGGCTCATTCCTGCAATCCCACCACTTTCAGAGGCTGAAGCAGGAGCTTGAGCCCAGGAGTTTGAGACTAGCCTGGACAACACAGTGAGACCCCATCTCTACCAAATAACAATAATAATAATGAAATAGGCTGGACGCGGTGGCTCATGCCTGTAATCCCAGCACTTTGGGAGGCCGAAGTCAGTAGTTCAAGACCAGCCTGGCCAACATGGTGAAATCTTGTCTCTACTAAATATATGAAAAAAATTAGCCAGGCATGATGGCTTGCACCTGTAATCCCTCAGCAGAAGAACTGTTTGAACCCAGGAGGCAGAAGTTGTAGTGAGCCAAGATGGCACCACTGCATTCCAACCTGGGCGACAGAGTGATATTGATACTCCATCTCAAAAAACAAAACAAAAATAAAATAAAATAGGCCGGGCGTGGTGGCTCATGCCTGTAATCTCAGCACTTTGGGAGGCCAAGGCGGGCAGATCACGAGGTCAGGAGATTGAGACCATCCTGGCCAACATGGTGAAACCCCGTCTCTACTAAAAATACAAAAATTGCTGGGCGCAGTGGCTCAAGCCTGTAATCCCAGCACTTTGGGAGGCCGAGACGGGCGGATCACGAGGTCAGGAGATCGAGACCATCCTGGCTAACACAGTGAAACTCCGTCTCTACTAAAAATACAAAAAAAACTAGCCGGGCGAGGTGGCGGGTGCCTGTAGTCCCAGCTACTCGGGAGGCTGAGGCAGGAGAATGGTGTAAACCTGGGAGGCGGAGCTTGCAGTGAGCTGAGATCCGGCCACTGCACTCCAGTCCAGGCGACAGAGCGAGACTCCGCCTCAAAAAAAAAAAAATACAAAAATTAGCTGGGCGTGGTGGTGTGTGCCTGTAATCCCAGCTACTCAGGAGACTGAGGCAGGAGAACCCCCGAGTAGGAGGTTGCAGTGAGCCGAGATCCTGCCACTACACTCCAGCCTGGCGACAGAGCAAGACTCTGTCGAAATGAAATGAAATGAAACGAAACGAAACGAAACGAAAAAATTGAGGACCATGAGAACTAGGGAAAAAAAGAAAAAAGAAAGGCCGAGGCAGGCGGATCACCTGAGGTCGGGAGTTTGAGACCAGACTGAGACCAGACAGAAACCTCGTCTCTACTAAAAATACAAAAATTAGCCGGGTGTGGTGGCACACGCCTGTAATCCCAGCTACTCGGGAGGCTGAGGAGGAGAATCACTTGAACCTGGGAGGCGGAGGTTGCAGTGAGCTGAGATTGTACCAGTGCACTCCAGCCTGGACAAACAAGAGCGAAACTCCATCTCAAAAAAAAAAAAAAAAAAGAAAAAGAAAAAGAAAATCCCTTAGTTACTGCATCTATTAGGTACAGCATATATTTGTTTGTGTAAAAATCACTATGTGGCAGTATACATATATAATAATGTACAAAATAATATTTTATAATGTTTTGAAGAGGAAGAAGGAAGCATACGAAGAAGTAACTCAGGAATGGAAAACCAAACATCATATGTTCTCATAAGTGGGAGCTAAGCCATGAGAATGCAGAGGCATAAGAATGACACAATGGATTTTGGGGACTCAGGGGGAAAGGGTGGGAAGAGGTGGAGGTATAAAAGACTATAAATAGGGGTCAGTGTATACTGCTTGGGTGATGGGTGTACCCAAATCTCACAAATCACCACTAAATAACTTACTCATGTAAGCAAACACCACCTGTTCCCCAATAACCTATGAAAATAAAATAATAATAAAAAGAAGAAGAAAGCATACTAAAATAAAGACATGGACCTGAAACTTGTCATCCACCTGGATATGCTTGCCAGTATGTGACATCAGTAATAACATCATGACTGTAAGACCAGGCACGGTGGCTCACACCTGTAATCCCAGCACTTTGGGAGGCCAAGGTAGGCCGACTGATTTGAGATCAGAGGTTGAAGACCAGCCTGGGCAGCATGATAAAACCCCACCTCTACAGAAAATACAAAAAATTAGCCAGGCTTTGGTGGCTGGCGCCTGCCATCCCAGCTAGTCAAGAGGCTGAGGCACGAGAATCCCTTGAGTCCAGGAAGTGGAGGTTACGGTGAGCCAAGATCATGCCACTGCACTCCAGGCTGGGTGACAGAGCGAGACCCTGTCTCAAAAAACAAATGACTGGCCGGGCGCGGTGGCTCAAGCCTGTAATCCCAGCACTTTGGGAGGCCGAGACGGGCGGATCACGAGGTCAGGAGATCGAGACCATCCTGGCTAACACGGTGAAACCCCGTCTCTACTAAAAAATACAAAAAACTAGCCGGGCGAGGTGGCGGGCGCCTGTAGTCCCAGCTACTCAGGAGGCTGAGGCAGGAGAATGGTGTAAACCCGGGAGGCAGAGCTTGCAGTGAGCTGAGATCCGGCCACTGCACTCCAGCCTGGGCGACAGAGCGAGACTCCGTCTCAAAAAAAAAAAAAAAAACAAACAAACAAAAAACTAGCTGGGCGAGGTGGCGGGCGCCTGTAGTCCCAGCTACACAGGAGGCTGAGGCAGGAGAATGGCGTAAACCTGGGAGGCGGAGCTTGTAGTGAGCTGAGATGCCGCCACTGCACTCCAGCCCGGGCGACAGAGCGACTCCGTCTCAAAAAATAAAAATAATAAAATAAAATAAAATAAAATGTGCCCCCCTACTGCCATTTTTACTTTTTTATTGAGATGTAACATATATAAATTACACTAATCTTAAATTGCCCAGTGAACTTTTCCATACATATACACTTGGGTGACAACCACCAAAAAGATCAAGATAAAGAATCCAGCTGGTTGGGAGCGGTGGCTCACACCTGTAATTCCAGTACTTTCGGAGGCTAAGGCAGAGGATCACTTGAGCTCAGGAGTTCCGAGATGAGCCTAGGCATCATAGGGAGACTTCGTCTCTACTAAAAATTCAAAAAAGTCAGCTGGGTGTGGTGGTGCACGCCTCTAGTCCCAGTTACTTTGAGGGGCTGAGGTCGGAGAAGTGCTTGAGGCTGCAGTGAGTCCTGACCATGTCACTGCACTCCAGGCTGAGTGACAGAGCTGGATGCTGTCTTAAAAAAACAAAAACAAAAACACAAAAAAAGAACTCAGCATCTGTCTTGCTCTTTCCCTGATGATACATCCCCAAGGGTAGCTCCTATTAGACCCCTATCAGTATAGATTAGTGTTGTCTGTTCTTCAATTTCATATAAATGAAATCATAATGTCAAATGCAGTGGCACTTGCCTCTAGTCACAGCTATTTGGAAGGCTGAGATGTGAAGACTGCTTGAGCTCAGGAGTTCCACTGCACTCCAGCCTGAGTTACAGACGGAGACCTTGTCTCTAAAAAAAAGGAAAAAAGAAAGAAAGAAAAAGAAAATATACAGTATGTACTCTTTTGTGTCTTTCCAACATCGTATCTGTAAGTCATCCATGTTCTTGCATGAAATAGCTCATAATTTTCATTGTCATATAGTATTCTGTCATCTAAATATACCATAATTTATCTATTCTACTGTTGATGGATTTTTTTTTTTTTGACAGTCTTGCTCTGTCACCCAGACTGGAGTGCAGTGGGGCGATCTCGGCTCACTGTAACCTCCACCTCCCAGGTTCAAGCGATTCTTGTGCTTCAACCTCCTAAGTAGCTGGGACTTCAAGCGTGTACTACCACGCCTGGATTTTTGTATTTTTAGTAGAGATGGCGTTTTCACCATGTTGGCCAGGCTGGTCTCGAACTCCTGACCTCAAGTGATCCACCCACTTCAGCCTCCCAAAGTGCTGGGATTACAGGTGTGAGCCACTGCACTGGGCCTGTTAATGAATATTTAAATTGTTTCCAGTTTTCCACTATTATAAAGTTGCCATGTACATTACTGTACAAGTCTGTTAACAAAAAACCCTGAGGCCTGCAGAAGAAAAACAAAGAACAGCTGTATTTTGGGGGGAAAAAAATGCAAATTGGGGAACGCTGCTGGTTCACTGTTCACTGTCCACTGTTCACTGGAATAAAATCTCTTTCCTCCGAATTCCTTTACAGCCTGTGATCCCAGTACTTTGGGAGGCTGAGATGGGAGGATCACTTGAGGCCAGGAGTTGGAGACTAGCCTAGGTAGTACATTGAGAACTCCTTAGCAAATAATTTTTTTTTTTTCTGTTGCCCAGGCTGGAGTGCAATGGTGCGATCTCGGCTTGCTGCAACCTCTGCCTCCCTGGTTCAAGCAATTCTCTTGCCTCAGCCTCCCAAGTAGCTGGGATTACAAGCATATGCCACCATGCCCAGCTAATTTTGTATTTTTAGTACAGACAGGGTTTCTCCACGTTGGTCAGACTGGTCTCGAACTTCCGACCTCAGGTGATTCGCCTGCCTTGGCCTCCCAAAGTGCTGGGATTACAGGCGTGAGCCGCCTGGCCCGGCCAATAAAAAATATTTTTAATTAGTTGGGTGTGATGGTGCACATCTGTAGTCCTAGCTACTCAGGATGCCGAGGTGGGAGGATTGCTTGAGCCCAGAAGTTCAAGGCTGCAGAGGCTGCAAATGTGCTACTGCACTCCAGACTGGGTAACAGAGTAAGATCCTGTCTTTTAAAACAAATAAACTAATATAACAAAATTCCTTTTCAGAGAACTTTTTTCACAATTCTTTGGTGGACCTAGGCATGCATTTTTCTTGGGTGCAAACCTATGTGCAGAATTGCTGGGTAGTAAGGGATTACAACATATGGATTTAATCACATGTAATTTTCTGATTTCTTTCCATAGGAACATTTTATTCAGAAATTAAATCATTCAGAGTTCCAGCACTGTCTGGGGCTATCAGGCTCTGTCCACCTCCATAGGCCTAGCACTGTCACCAACGGAGCCATGGAGGGACCTCTGCCCAAGCTGGGGCATCTTCATTATCGAAGAAGGCCTCTGGCCAGACCAGGCTCTGTGGGCGCGACCAGGCTGGAGGACTGGGGCGGTGGCAGTGGCCACGTGAGTGCACATGGCTGTGGGTGGTCCCTCACTTGCTCCCCTCCTCTCTTTTGCTACCCGTGGGCCATAGGCAAGCAGGGCACCCAGCCAGAATGGCATGATTCTGAAGCCCAACTTTCACAACGACTGGCAGTGGCGCAGCTAGCCCACGGGGCAGATGTGCAGAAGCAAGGCGGCCAGCAAAAGCAGGCTGCATGGCCCGCTCATGTGGGCCCATCCGCCCATGGTAAGGTGCCCCACGCTGAGGCATCACTACAAAGCACAAGCTGGCAGGGGCCTCAGCTTGGAGGAGTTAAGGGTGGCTGGCATTCACAAGAAGGTGGCCCAGACCACTGGCATCTCTGAGGACACAAGAAGGAGGAACAAGTCCACCGAGGCCCTGCTGGCCAATGTGCAGAAGCTGAAGGAGTACTGCTCCTCACTCATCATCTTCCCCAGGAAGCCCGTGGCCCCCAAGAAGGGAGACAATTCTGCTGCAGAACTCAAACTGGATACTCAGCTGACAGGACCAGAAATGTCCATTGGCAATGTCTACAAGAAGGAGAAAGCCAGAGTCATCACTGACTAGGAGGAAAACTTCAAGGCCTTGTTAGTCTCTGTATGGCCCATGCAAATGCCCAGCTCTTCCACATACAGGCACAAAGAGCCAAGGAAGCTGTAGAACAGGATGTTTAAAAAAAAAAAAAATAGGAGGGCCGGGTGCGGTGGCTCACGCCTGTAATCCCAGCACTTTGTGAGGCCGAGGCGGGCGGATCACGAGGTCAGGAGATCGAGACCATCCTGGCTAACACAGTGAAACCCCGTCTCTACTAAAACTACAAAAAAACTACAAAAAAAAAAAAAAAAAAAATTAGCCGTGTGTGGTGGCACGCACCTGTAGTCCCAGCTGCTTGGGAGGCTGAGGCAGGAGAATGGCATGAACCCGGGAGGCAGAGCTTGCAATGAGCCGAGATTGCGCCACTGCACTCCAGCCTGAGCAACAAGACTCCATCTCAATAAATAAATAAATAAATAAATAAATAAATAAATAAATACATACATAAATAAATAAAAATAGGAGGAGGCTCAAGCTGCTGTGTCAGCTCCACGCTGGGTCTCTCGGTTCCTCAGCCATGAGAAGGACGCTCCCCAGACTTGCTCCCTCCCCTGCGTCCCTGAGACCATGACCTGTGGTCAGGAAGATGAACTGTTGTGCATCAGATGCCTTTGAGACATACAACTGGAGATGTGAGGTAAGAAATTGAATGTAAAGACTGGAAGCTCAGAAGAGCAGAACTCTGAACAACACACCTCAGGAGTGCAAGTTGCTGATCAAGTATGTCGCATTTTTTATGACATGAGACTTTGTAAATGCTCAACACTAGAAGAAATCAAGAAAAGAAAGAAGACTGTCATTTTTTTGTCCCAGTGCAGACAAAAAATACATCATTGTAGAAGGCAAAGAGATCTTGGTTGGAGATGTTGGTGTAACCATAACTGAGCCTTTCAAGCATTTTGTTGGAATGCTTCCTGAAAAAGATTGTCCCTATGCTTTGTACGATGCAAGCTTTGAAACAAAATAATCCAGAAGAATTGATGTTTTTTTGTGGGCACCAGAACTAGCACCTCTGAAAAGTAAAATGATCTATGCAAGCTCCAAGGATGCAATTAAAAAGAAATTTCAAGGCATAAAACATGAATGTCAAGCAAATGGACCAGAAGATCTCAGTCGGGCTTGTATTGCTGAAAAGTTGGTGGATCCTTTTTCTTTTTTTGACGGAGCCTTGATCTGTTGCCCAGGCTGGAGTGCAATGACAGGATCTCGGCTCACGGCAACCTCTGCCTCCTGGGTTCAAGCGATTCTCCTGCCTCAGCCTCCCGAGTAGCTGGGATTATAGGCGTGTGCCACCATGCCTGGCTAATTTTTGTATTCTTAGTAGAGACAGGGTTTCACCTTGTTGATCAGGCTGGTCTCGAACGCCTGACCTTGTGATTTGCCCTCCTTGGCCTCCCAAAGTGCTGGGATTACAGGTGTGAGCCACCATATCTGGCCGGTGGATCCTTAATTGTAGCCTTTGAAGGATGCCCTGTGTAGATCATCATTCAGTGCCACAAATTGAAAGCTTCCACGTTTAATGTTATCCTCTTGCTATATAAATAAAGCAAATACATTTAGGCTGGGGTCTCACTGAGGGGAAGCTGTCTTGTCATCTTTCAGAGTAAACTCAATATTCTATAAACATATGCAAACAGCCCTAAATAAATCTAAAGTCTAAAGTTAAAAAAAAGAAAAGAAAAAAAGAAAAGAAAAAAAAATAGCCGGGTGCGGTGGCTGACGCCTGTAATTCTAGCACTTTGGGAGGTGAAGATGGGTGGATTGCCTGAGCTCAGGAGTTCGAAACCAGCCTGGGCATCACGGTGAAACCCTATCTCTATTTTAAAGGTACAAAAAATTAGCCAGGCATGGCAGCATGTGCCTGTAGTCCTGGCTACAAGGGAGGCTGAGGCAGGAGAATTGCTTGACCCTGGGAGGCAGAGGTTGCAGTGAGCCAAGATTGTGCCACTGCAGTCCAGCCTGGGCAACAGAGCAAGACTCCATCTCCAAAATAAATGCATAAATAAATAAAGTCCTGTTGAGGACTTGTAATATATCAGCAGTAATGCAAAAAAGAAAAAAGAAAAAATTCAGATTTTGCAGCATGAAAAACTTCAGTAAATTTATGAAGCTTTAGATTGGTCTTTTCCTTTTTCTTCTTAGGGTGATTTTATCAGTGCCTCAAGATTTTTTATTAGTGTTTCTCTGTGGCTCTCAAAAACGTCTTTATTTTTATGATTATTTCCTTATTTTTTAGATACTGGGTCTTACTCTGTCACACAGGCTGGAGTACCGTGGCGAAATAGCTCACTGTCACCTTGAGCTATGATCAGGGGATTCTTGGTTTCAGCCCCTCAGAGTGCTGGGATTACTGGCATGAGCCACCATACCTGGCCAGGCCAAGAAGTTATTTACTTTCTTCCTCAATGATGTATAAACAAAGCCGTCATGATCCACTTGCTAGGCAACTTGCACAATGAGTTTCACTTCTTTGTCAATAGAAACCCTTGGCTGGGCGCGGTGGCTCACACCTGTAATCCCAGCACTTTGGGAGGCCGAGAGATGGGTGGATCAGTTGAGGTCAGGAGTTCAAGACCAGCCTGGCCGACATGGTGAAACCCTGTCTCTACTAATAGTACAAAAATTAGCCAGGCAAGGTGGCACACACCTGTAATCCCAGCTGCTTGGGAAGCTGAGGCAGAATTGCTTGAACCTGGGAGGCGGAGGTTGCAGTGAGCTGAGATCATACCACTGCACTCCAGTCTGGGTGACAGAGCAAGACTCTGTCTCAAAAAACAAAACAAAAAAAAAAAAAAAAAAGAAAGAAAGAAACCCTTAAAATCCTGAACACATTCTTTCCACATGCATTGACTGTCAGGCTTCATTACTTCCATTACCTGTTTGTTTGTTTATTTATTTATTTATTTATTTATTGAGACAGGGTCTTGCTGTATCACCTAGGCTGGAGTGTAATAGCGTGATCATGGCTCACTGCAGCCTCAACTTCCCCAGGCACAGGTGATCCTTTTGCCTCCACCTCCTGAGTAGCTGGGACTACAGGTGCGCACCACCACGTTCAGCTAACGTTTTGTAGAGATGAGGTTTTGCCATGTTCCCCAGGCTGGCCTTGAACTCTTGGAGTCAAGGAATCCGCAGCCTCCCAAAATGCTGGGATTACAAGCACAAGCCACCACGCCTGGCCTCCCATTGCCTGCTTAAATAGAAATGATGCAACTAGCAATATTGAAGGACTTCCAGATCTTTACTACATTAAGATTAGGGTCAGCATCCATGACTCTGGGAGCCAAGGGAGAATCTCAGTCTAATGTATGTGGCTTTGAAACAGCAAATCATGCTTAGATCAGCAGAGTGAAGGATGGAGTAATGTTGGGACAGGAAAACTTTATTCAATGCCTTTCTGAGCACATTCATAAAGTGTGTGGTACATCAGGGTGGTATTGTTGTGTCCTGCAGCACAAAGCCAAATTTTTTCTCTTTGAGGTCCTGCTTGACTTCTAGAATGAAGATATTTGAAACTGAATCAGGGAAAGTACTACAGTTACCCAGGGCTTTGCATTTGGTTGCTAGAGCACAGGCAGGTTTTTTGTTTGTTCGTTTGTTTGTTTGTTTTGAGAGAGTCTCGCTCAGGCTGGAGTAAAGTGGCCCGATCTCTCTTCACTGAAAACTCTCCCTCCCAGGTTCAAGCAATTCTGTCTCAGCCTCCCAAGTAGCTGGGATTACAGGGATGTGCCACTATGCCTGGCTAATTTTTGTATTTTTAATAGAGATGGAGTTTCACTGTGTTGGCCAGGCTGGTCTTGAACTCCTGACCTCAAGTGGTCTGCCCACCTCAGCCTCTCAAAGGCTGGGATTACAGGTGTAAGCCAACGTACTGCCATTTTTTTTTTTTAAGGGCACCAGGATTTGTAGAATGACAGCCCTGTAGAACTACACTGTCACTGCACTTGGGGGCAAGGGCAAAGGGTTGAGGGGAATGGCATTCAGAAGATCATTAGTTGCTTTCAAACCAGGGCCTTGTGTTTCTAGTTTGGAAATATTAAATGCAGTTGGGCATCTTTCCCCAGAAGATACCAACCACCAACCTCATGGTATTCTGGAATAATTATTATTATTTTTTTTTGAGACGTAGTCTTGCTCTGTTGCCCAGGCTGGAGTACAGTGGCACAATCTTGACTCACTGCAGCCTCTGCCTCCTGGGTTCAAGCAATTCTCCTGTCTCAGCCTCCGAGTAGCTGGGATTATAGGTGCCCGCCACCATGCAGGGCTAATTTTTGTACTATTACTAGAGATGGCGTTTCACCATGTTGGCCAGGCTGGTCTTGAACTCCTGACCTCATGATCCGCCCACCTTGGTCTCCCAAAGTGCTGGGATTACAGGCGTGAGCCACCATCCCCCGCCTATGCCGATAAACCTTTCTAATAGCTCTGAGTGGGTTGTGCTATCTGTTCCTCTACAGTTTCACCAATAGTTTGTGTGTTTTTTGAGGTTTAAATGGCTTCTAAAATCATTATGCTATCCTTGACTGGTTTTGAAATATTTCCATCCAAAGGCTGACTTCTCTAGTACGAGGTTTGAACTATGACTTGATATGAAGAGCTTTTTCTTCCCTTTTTTTTTTTTGCCACATCTTGACATTGTAAGGCACATATTTCTTTTTGGTTTTCTTTCTTTTTAATATATAGAGGCAGGGTCTTGCTCTATTGGAGTGCAATGTTGCAATCATATCTCACTGCAGCCTACAACTCCTGGCCTCAAGAGGATTAGCTTCTGGTCCTGCCCTCCCAAAGGGCCGGGATTACAGGCGTTAGCCACCGCACCTGGCCCGGACACATATTTCTGGTAAGCAATAAGCTTAGTGACCTTTCCATTTTCTTTCTTTCTTTTTTTTTTTTTTTTTTTTTTTTTGAGATGGAGTTTCGCTCTTGTTGCCCAAGCTGGAGTGCAATGACACAATCTCGGCTCACTGCAACCTCCGCCTCCCGGGTTCAAGTGATTCTCCTGCCTCAGCCTCCTGAGTAGCTGGGATTACAGGTGTGTGTCACCACGCCCGGCTAATTTTTGCGTTTTTAGTAGACGGGTTTTCACCCTGTTAACCAGGATGGTCTCGAACTCCTGACCTCAGGTGATCCACCCACCTTGGCCTCCGGAAGTGCTGGGATTCCAGGCGTGAGCCACCGCACCCGGCCTGCCATTTTCATTAATCACATATCTTCGTTGTCACTTTAGCAGTTGTAGGAGCATCTGTTGACCTCGCTTCACAAATTGTTTGAATCTTGATTGCATGTACAGATTGAGGCCGTATTTTTTTTTTCCACTTTGAAGATAGAGTTGTATGCTACCATGGAAGGGAATTGTTTCTTCGGTTGAGTGCCTAACGAAGTGCTTGATGGCCTTTCAGATGGATCAAGTTATACAGAAAGGAAGTATCTTAAAACACTACAACCTAGTTTAAGACACAAAACAGTAGAATCGCTGTCAGTTTCACAAGATACACACTGAAGGGCCCAGAACTGGAACCAAGAGAACACAGTCTCCCATCTCACACTCGCACGAGTGGGGCCTGGCCCCACTCTGCTCTATTTAATTTGAGCATTGTTAAATGAGTCTGCGATGAAACTCCACATTTCCTTTAATCCTCACAACAAAGATAACCCAATTTTTAGATTAGTAAACTGAGGCTTAGAGAAGTTAAACGCCTTATCCGAGACTACAGAACTGGAAAATGGCAAAGAGCCAACTCCGAAGAGCCTCCCCCGGCACACTAGTGCAGAGGAAATGGCAAATGACACAGCAAAAAATTTTTAAAACCGGGATTCTCGGTCGCTGCCCCGCCCAGCGCCAACGCTCCGTCCTGCCTCGCATCAACGCCCCGCCCCTCCCCGTCCAGCGCCATTGCCCCGCCGCGCGCAGCCGCCCAGGTGCTAGTTGTGTAACCACAGCAAAGCTCGCGGCAGGGGGCGGGGCAGACGCTGACTTACCCCGGGCCGGCGGTCAAGTGAGCCGGCGCGACGCAGGCGGGCGGTCTGACTGCCTCGCGCGCGCCCCACGGCGGCCGCACGTGTCGCGGGACCTCCTCCCAGTAGTTCACGCCTTAGTCACTACAGAAAGTGGAGCCTGCCATAGGGCTTTCTCCTGAACTGCAGCTCCCGTCCCCGCCGATCTCTTCCTCGGCCCCGGCGCTGACGTTCACGCGGGGAACATTCTGGCCCGGAGCAAAGACCCCAGGGTGGAAACTAGGACCAGAGGCTGAAAGTCCGTGCTTGGCGGCGAGGGCCGCTAAACCGGCAGCTCAGTGCGACTCTAGCCCGGGTTCCAGAAGAACGTGGAATGGACCGAGTGCTTGTGGGAAATTTCCTAACTGAGGCTTACCTACTAAAGTTCTTTACGTTTTAAAGGGTTCCATTGCATCAGCCCCCACAATGTTTCCTTCCCCATCCCTCTTTCTTCTATCTTGGTGGTATGTCTAGGGACTCTCCACTGGGAGAGAATCATTTCGTTCTCCCTGAGGAGGTCGGAAGTGGGAGACTCCCAGATTGTGTTAGAAACTGTATGGTAGCCGGCGTGGCTCATGCCTGTGGTCCCAGCTACTCAGGAGGCTAAGGCGGGAGGATTGCTTGAGCCCTGGAGGTCGAGGCTGCAGTGAGCCATGATCGCGCCTGTGAATACTCTAGGAGGACGGATGACATAGCAAGACCGTTTCAAAAAGATGAGAAAGAAACTGCAGCGTAAAGTAGCACACCTATTACAAAGGTAAATGCTCTTTTGTCTATCCTTGCTATTTTTTTAAATATCCAAATTTTTCCTGGTTTTCCCTTTTTTTTTTTTTTTTTTTTGAGACAGTCTTATTCGGACGCCCAGGCTAGAGTGCAGTGGCGTGATCTTGGCTCACTGCAACTTCCACCTCCCTGGTTCAAGCGATTCTCTTGCCTCAGCCTCCCGAGTAGCTGGGATATTACAGACATACACCACCACGTCCAGCTCATTTTGTATTTTTAGTAGAGACGGTATTTAACCATGTTGGTCAGGTTGGTCTTGAACTCCTGACAGGTGATCCGCCCACCTCAGCTTCCCAAAGTGCTGGGATTACAGGCGTGAGCCACCGCTCCTGGCCCAAGTTTTCCTTTTGACATCCTTCCGAGCCTCTATTTCTTTCTAGTTAAACCTAACGGTATCTTCGAGGCTTGTCACTTGTTCACTACTTAGCAGTGATTCTCAAAGTAGAAGGAGGTAAGGGGATTTTATCTATAAGGGCAAATCCAAATTGAGGGAGGGTGTTCTTGATTACTTTTTTTAAAAAAGCACATTTAGGGTCGGGCGCGGTGGCTCAAGCCTGTAATCCCAGCACTTTGGGAGGCCGAGACGGGCGGATCACGAGGTCAAGAGATCGAGACCATCCTGGCTAACACGGTGAAACCCCGTCTTTACTAAAAAATACAAAAAAACTAGCCGGGCGAGGTGGCGGGCGCCTGTAGTCCCAGCTACTCTGGAGGCTGAGGCAGGAGAATGGCGTAAACCCGGGAGGCGGAGCTTGCAGTGAGCTGAGATCCGGCCACTGCACTCCAGCCTGGGGGACAGAGCGAGACTCCGTCTCAAAAAAAAAAGAAAAAAAAAAAGCACATTTAGGCCAGGCATAGTGGCTCACTCCTGTAATACCAGCTACCCTGGAGGTTGAGGTGGGAGGACTGCTTGAGCCTGAGAGGTCCAGGCTTCAGTGAACTGTGATCTCGCTGTTATAGCTGAGCCTGGGTGACAGAGTGAGACCCTATCTCAAAAAAAAAAAAAGTATTTATAGACCGTTTAATACTTAGTGACCGTTTTATAGACCTTTTAATACATAGTGTGCTAGACACTATGCCAGGCAGTAGGGTGCAGAGTGAAACTCAAGAACTCAAGATCTATTGGAGGCCAAGTGCAGGTTGCTCATGCCTGTAATCCTAGCACTTTGGGAGGCCAAGGCGGTCAGATCCCCTGAGGACAGGAGATTGAGACCAGCCTAGGTAAATAGGGAGACCTCACCTCTACAAAAAAACTAGCCAGGTGTGTTGGTGCACACCTGTAGTCCTGGCTACTTGGGAGGCTCAGGCAGGTGGATCACTTGAGCCCAGGAGGTCAAGGCTGCAGTGAGCCATGATTGTGCCTCTGCACTCCAGCCTGAGCAACAAAATGAGACCCTGTTGCAAAAAAAAAAAAAGAAAAAGAAAAAAAGAAAAAGAAAAAGTTCTATTTGGCAGTTCTGCAAGGATGACCCAAGGATTTTGATTTGAGCATCTGAAAGTGATATAGGTAACACTAAAGAAAAGCAGTATGGGTGCGGTGGCTCATGCCTGTAATCCCAGCACTTTGGGAGGCCAAGGTGGGCAGATCACCTGAGGTCAGGAGTTCAAGACCAGCCTGGCCAACATAGTGAAACCCTCTACTAAAAATATAAAAATTAGCCAGCTGTGGTGGCATGCGCCTGTAGTCCTAGCTACTCGGGAGGCTGAGGCAGGAGAATCGCTTGAACCCGGGAGGTGGAGGTTGCAGAAAACTGAGATCAGGCCACTGCACTCCAGCCTCGGTCACCAGAGCGAGACTCCATCTCAAAAACAAACAAATAAATAAATAAAATAAAAAATAAAGAAAGAAAAGCAGAGTTAGAGGAAAAGATCGAGAATTTGGTTTTGGACATGTTGAGTTGAGATGTCTGTGCCTCAGGTAAATGGAGAAGTGAAGTGGGAGGTTAGATGTATGAGCCTGGGGCTCAGAAAAAAGTTCTCAGTTGGAGATAGACATTTGGGATTCATGGGTGGGTGTGGCGGCGCACACCTGTAATCCCGGCACTTTGGGAGGCCAAGACAGGCAGATCACCTGAGGATAGGAGTTTGAGATCAGCCTGGCCAACATGGCAAAACCCTATCTCTACTAAAAATACAAAAACAACCCAGGCGTGGTGGCTCATGCCTATAATCCCAGCACTTTGGGAGGCCGAGGCAGGCGGATCATGAGGTCAGGAGATCGAGACCATCCTGGCTAACATGGTGAAACCCTGTCTCTATTAAAAATACAAAAAAATTAGTGGGCATGGTGATGCGTGCCTGTAGTCCCAGCTGCTCGGGAGGCTGAGGCAGGAGAATCGCTTGAACCCAGGAGGTGGAGGTTGCAGTGAGCTGAGATCTCGCCACTGCACTCCAGCCTAGACAACAGAGCAAAACTCTCTCAAAATAAATAAATAAATAAAATTGGAACTCATTAGAATGTGCAGTAGTGTGCTGGAGCTGGCTTGTACAGGCTTTTGAAAGCTGATTGTTAAGTTTTCATTAATTCCGTGAACCAGTTAAACACAGCATTTTTTTTTTTTTTTTTTTTTTTGAGATGAAGTCTCACTCTGTCACCCAGGCTGGAGTGCAATGGTGCGATCTCAGCTCACTGCAACTTCCGCCTCCTGGGTTCAAGCGATTCTCCTGACTCAGCCTCCTGAGTAGCTGGGATTACAGGTGCTCGCCACCATGCCCGGCTAATTTTTGTATTTTTAGTAGAGACGAGGTTTCACCATGTTGGCCAGGCTGGTCTTGAACTCCTGACATCAGGTGATGTGCCCGCCTCAGCCTCCCAAAGGGCTGGGATTACAGGCGTGAGCCACGGCGCCCAGCAACACAGCCATTATTAAAACTAAAATGGGCCGGGTGCGGTGGTGAACGCCTGTAATCTCAGCCCTTTGGGAGGCCGAGGCGGTGGATCACCTGAGGTCAGGCGTTCACAACCAGCCTGACAAACATGGTGAAACCCCATCTCTACTAAATACAAAAAAAATAGCCGGACGTGGTGGCGCATGCCTGTAATCCGAGCTACTTGGGAGGCTGAGACAGGAGAATCACTTGTACCTGGGAGGTGGAGGTTGTAGTGAGCTTAGATCCCACCATTGTGCTCCAGCCTGGGCGAGAAGAGCAAAACTCCATCTCAAAAAAAAAAACCACACCCTAAAATTGTATGAGCTTATAATTTAATTATATTAAAAACAGTTAAAAACAGAGGTAAACCGTACTTAAAACTCATCACTTTCTAATTATTTTACTACGTTTTTTGTGAAGACTGCTGTAAGAAAATACCACAAACTTAGTGGCTTAAACAACAGAAATTTCTTTCTTTCTTTCTTTTTTGGAGATGGAGTTTTGCTCTCGTAACCCAGGCTGGAGTACCATCTCGGCTCACTGCAACCTCTGCCTCCTGAGTTCAAGCGATTCTCCTGCCTCAGCTTCCTGAGTAACTGGGACTACAGGCACATGCACCACCATGCCTGGCTCATTTTGTATTTTTGGTAGAGATGGGGTTTCACCATGTTGGCCAGGCTGGTCTCGAACTCCTGACCTCAGGTGATCCCCCCCTCCTCGGCCTCCCAAAGTGCTGGGATTACAGGGAATCGTTCCCCTAGGAGGGGAGACGTTCAAGATCAAGGTGTCAGCAGCAGGTCTGGTTTCTTCTGAGGCCTCTCTCCTGGGCTTGCAGACGGCTGTCTTCTCACTGAGTCCTCATATAGCCTTTTTCTTTTGTTTTGAGACAGAGCCTCAAAAAAACGTGTGTGTGTCCCATTTTTCACATTCAAATTATTATTTTTGACTCCCAGGCTAGAGTACAGTGGCCTGATCTTGGCTCACCGCAACTTCCGCCTCCTGCGATTTCCTGCCTCATTCTCCTGCTCATACAGTCTTTGTGCACCAGCAGCCCTGGGGTCCATGTTCTGCATGTACACCTCTTCCCAGCTCCATGTTCCCAACTCCATGTTCAGGGAGCTGCAGCTTGAAATCAGCCATGGCGGGAGTATTTACACTAGAGAAATAAGCAAATGCTTAACCAAGAGCTTTTTGTTCTCTCTGGAGAGCCTCTTATTAAACATTTACCAGCACATCACAACTACAGATACTACTTAAAATCTTGTTTTTTTTGTTGTTGTTTTTGTTAGTTTTTTTTTTTTTTTTTTTTGAGACAGATTCTTGCTCTGTTGCCCCCAGGCTGGAGGTCAGTGGTGCAATCTCACCTCACTGGAACCTGTGCCTCCTGGATTCAAGCGATTCTTCTGCCTCAGCTTCCCGAGTAGCTGGGATTATAGGCTCACACAACCACACTCCACTAATTTTTATATTTTTAGTAGAGGTGGGGTTTCTCCATGTTGGCTAGTCTGGTCTCAAACTCCTGACCTCTGGTGATCCACCTGCCTCAGCAGCCCAAAGTGTTGGGATTACAGGCATGAGCCACCGTACCCCACCAAAATCTTGAGAGTGTAATTTGAATGTGGCCGCGTGGTGGCTCACGCCTATAATCCCAACACTTTGGGAGGCCAAGGTGGGTGGATCACTTGATGTCAGGAGTTCGAGACCAGTCTGGCCAACCTGGTGAAACCCCCATCTCTACTAAAAATACAAAAATTAGGTGGGCATGGTGGCGATCCCCTGTAATCTCGGCTACTTGGGAGGCTGAGGCATGAGAATCGCTTGAACTGGGAGGCAGAGGTTGCAGTGAGCCGAGATCGTGCCACTGCACTCCAGCCTGGGCATCAGAGTGTGACTCCATCTCAAAAATAATTTGAATGTGAAAAATGGGACACACACACATACGCACACAAACAAACATACATCTTGTTTTGCAAACTCTATGGCTAGTAGATACACAAAGAAAGCCTTTTGAGTATCAGTGATTTGCAAGGAGCGGTGTGTCAAGATACTTTGCATTGGCCAGGCACGGTGGCTCACGCCTATAATCCTAGCACTTTGGGAGTCCAAAGCAGGCAGTTCACCTGAGGTCAGGGGTTCAGGACCAGCCTGACCAACATGGTGAAACCCCGTCTCTACAAAAAATACAAAAAATTAGCTGGGTGTGGTGGTGAACGCCTGTAATCCCAGCTACTTGGAAGGTTGAGGCAGAAAAATCGCTTGAACCCAGGAGGCGGAGGTTTGCAGTAAGCTGAGATTGCTCTGCTGTACTCTAGCCTGGGTGACAGAGCAAGACTCTGTCTCAAAAAAAAAAAAAAAAAAAAAAAAACCTTTCCATTGAGTCACAAAAATTCTGAAGAAATGGTATTAAAGGACAATTCATGTGGACAGTTATTATCTCACATAAAAATAAATCAAGAGGCTTCTGGAAAGTGGATGGTTGCTTGCTCTTATGAGACAGCAGTAAGAAAGGATTGTCAGTGGTCCCACTTGAGTCTCTGATAGCTATGTGCAGCCATCACGTGACACTGAGAAGACTCAGTTAGAGGAGAAGTCAGCACTGTGGACTGCAGTCCTGGAAGACATGGTAGAGCTGAAGGATCAGCCAACTTTGAGACTCAGCTCTAGCTCCCTGTCTCCAGTGGCCTAACGGATATCTCTATGAGGATGTTTGGCTCTGTGTCCCCACCCAAATTTGATCTCAAATTGTAGTCCCCGTAATCCCCACATCTAGGGAGGGACCTGGTGGGAGGTGATTGAATCATGGGTGTGGTTTCCCCCATGTTGTTCTTGTGATAGTGAGTGAGTTCTCATGAGATCTGATGGTTTTATGTTTGACGGTTCCTCTTTCACACTCTCTCTCACCTGCCACCATGTAAGATATGCCTGTTTCCCCTTCTGCCATGATTGCAAAGTTCCTGAGGCCTCCCCAGCCATGCAGAACTGTGAATCAATTAAACCTCTTTTCTTTATAAATTACCCAGTCTTGGGCAGTTCATTATAGGAGTGTGAAAACAGACTAATACAATGTTCCATTACCACTAACTAGTTGGATATATTCTTTTTTTATTTTTATTTTTATTTTTTATTTTTGAGGCGGAGTCTTGCTCTGTCGCCGGGACTGGAGTGCAGTGGCCGGATCTCAGCTCATTGCAAGCTCCGCCTCCCGGGTTTACGCCATTCTCCTGCCTCAGCCTCCCGAGTAGCTGGGACTACAGGCGCCCGCCACCTTGCCCAGCTAGTTTTTGTATTTTTAGTAGAGATGGGGTTTCACCGTGTTAGCCAGGATGGTCTCGATCTCCTGACCTCGTGATCCGCCTGTCTCGGCCTCCCAAAGTGCTGGGATTACAGGCTTGAGCCACCGCGCCCGGCCTAGTTGGATCTATTCATCTTCTCCATGTCCTATGTCCATTCAGTTGCTGAGTCTTGTTGAGTCTTCCTCTCCATCCCTACCTTCTTACTCCATACAGTTATCATCTTCAGCTTCCTAAACTTTCAAGATCCTTCTACCTTCATTGAATCATATGCCAGATATATACCATATATATATATATGCATTTGCTATCTATTTTAAGAACTTAAAGTAACATTTTAGAATTAATATTGAGTTTTTCTACTTCTCTCTATCCAATAGTCTATTCTATTATTAGAAACAATAAGGTGGGCTGGGTGTGGTGGCTCATGCCTGTAGTCCCAGCACTTTAGGAGGCTGAAGCAGAGAGATAGCTTGAGCCCAGGAACTCAAGACTAGCCTGGGCAACATGGCAAAACCTCGTCTCTACAAAACACACACGCACACACAGACACACACAGACATATGCACACACAAATTACCCAGGCATGGTGGCGTGTGCTTGTAGTCCCAGCTACTTGGGAGGCTGAGGTAGGAGGATTAGTTGAGCTTGGGATGTCAAGGTTGCAGTGAGCTGTGATCACACCACTGCACTCCAGCTTGAGTAACAGACCAAGACCTTATTTCTAAAGAAAAAGAAGGCCTGGGCCAGGCGTGGTGGTTCACAGCTGTAATCCCAGCACTTTGGGAGGCCGAGGTGGGCAATTACCTGAGATCAGGAGTTCAAGACCAGCCTGGCCAACATGGTGAAACCCCATCTCTACTAAAAATACAAAAATTAGCTGGGCATGGTGGGGAGCACCTGTAATCCCAGCTACTCGGGAGTCTGAGGCAGGAGAATCGCTTGAACCTGGGAGGCAGAGGTTTCAGTGAGCCAAGATCACACCATTGCACTCCAGCCTGGGGGACAAGAGTGAGATTTTGTCTCAAAAAAAAAAAGAAGTCTGGGCATGGTGGTTCATGCCTGTAATCCCAGCATTTTGGAAGGTTAAGGCAGGAGAATCTCTTGAGCCCAGGAATTGGGGAGTAGCCGAGGGAACACAGTGAGACCCCATCTCTACAAAACAATTTTAAAAAAATTATCTGGGCATGGTGGCATGCCCGGTAACTAGGTGATTCTAGTTACTTGGGAGTCCAAGGCATTACTTGAGCCCAGGGGTTTGAGGCTGCAATGAGTTGTGTTCCCAAAGTGCACTCCAGTTTCAGTGACAAAGCAAGACCCCATCTCAGGCTGGGGACAGTGGCTAATGCCTGTAATCCCAACACTTTGAGAGGCTGAGGCAGGTGGATTGCTTGAGCCCAGGAGTTTGAGATTAGCCTGGCCAACATGGCAAAACCCCATCTCTACTAAAAATAATAATAATAAAAAAAACTGGCTGTGGCGGTGCGCACCTGTAATCCCAACTACTCAGGAGGCTGAGGCATGAGAATCGCTTGACAGAAGCAGAGGTTGCAGTGAGCCAAGATTGCACCACTGCACTCCCGTCTGGGCGACAGAGTGAGACCCTGTCTTAAAATAATAATAATAATAATAATAATAATAATAATAATAATAAAGTGGCAGGATATATGATATATAGAGAAAAATCAATACTAAAATCAGTAGTTATGACAGTATGATACTAGAGCAGAAATAGATACAGAGATCAATGGAAGATAACAGAGTCCAGGAATAAAACCCATATATATGATAAAGATGGCATTTCAAATCAGTAGAGAAGGATGAGATTAATCAATGAATGATGTAGAAAACAATTGGCTCCCCTTTTGGCTCCCCTACCTCACACTGTATACCAACCTATTCTAGATGTAATAAAGACCGAAAAATATTTAAATACCATCAAAATATTCAAGAGAATATTTTCATAACTTTAGGGGTGAAAAGGCTTTTCTGAACCAGACCCACAGTTCAGAAGCCTTATGCAAGAGACTGGCAGTTTGGACTACACACAAATATCAAATTTCTGTAAGGTGACACTCTATAAGCAAAGTGAAATGAAAAAGTAGGAAAATATTTTCAACATGTACAAGAGAGAAGAAGTTAATGTGTCTGTGTGGTGGTTTAAAAATACGTCCACAAATTCTATGATACTCCTCCTTTCAAGAGGTGAGCCTAATTCCCCTCCGCTTGAGTGTGGGCTGGACTTAGTGACTGGCATCTAAAGAATAGCATCAAGTGGAAGTGCTGGTGTGTGACTTTGGAGACTCAGTTAAAGGCAGAGTGGCTTTCATCTTGGTCTCTTTCTCTCTTGGATCACTTGCTCTGGGGGAAGCCAGCTGCCATGTTATGAGGACATTCAGGTCCTATGGAGAAGTCCAGATGGTAAGGAACTGTCTTGCCAACAACCATGTGAGTGAGCCATCTTGGAAGCAAATCCTTCAGCCCCAGCCAAGCCTTCAGATAACTGCAGCTGCAGCCAACCGTTTGACTGCAACCCACCTGGGCCACTCTTGGATTCCTAAGAAACTGAGATAATACATTTTGCTGTTTTAAGCTGCTACATTTTGAGATAATTTGTTATACAGCTATAATCAGTTAACAGTTGCACTTGGCTGACTGGGCATGGTGGCTCATGCCTATAACCCCAGCACTTTGAGAGGCCAAGGGAGGAGAATCGCTTGAGCCCAGGAGTTCGAGACCAGTCTGTGCAACATAGTGAGACTACATCTTTACCAAAAAAGCTAAAAATTATCTTGGCAAGGTGAGGCACACCTGCAGTCCCAGCTACTCAGGAGGCTGAGGTGGGAGGATTGCTTGAGCCAGGGGGCCAAGGGTGCAATGAGCTATGATCACACCACTGCACTATAGGCTGAGTAACACAGTGAGACCTTGTCTCTAAAAATAATAATAATGATGTACCTATTTTTTTAAAGTTTTTAAAGTCATGTTTATTGAAGTATGAATTTACATTCAGTAAAATTCACCCTGTTCGTTGGTTGCAGTGGCTCACACCCGTAATCCTAGCACTTTGGGAGGCTGAGGTGGATGGATCACTTGAGGCCAGGAGTTTAAGACCAGCCTGGCCAACATAGCAAAAACCCATCTCTACTAAAAATACAAAAAAATTAGCTGGGCATGGTGGCTTGTGCTTGTAATCCCAGCTACTCGGGAGGTTAAGGCACTAGAATTGCTTGAACCCAGGAAGCAGAGGTTGCAGTGAGTTGAGATCATGCCATTTCACTCCAGCCTGGGTGACAGAGCAAGACTCCATCTCAAAAACAAAACAAAACAAAACAAAAAAAACCAAAAAAACAACCTGTTAAGTATAAGCTCTGACAAATGCATAGTCATATCATAATCAAGACATAGAACAATAGTAGAATCACTCTTAACAGTTCCCTCAAAATCAAGAAGTCAACCCCTTCTTGATCCCAAGGAACTCATTGACCTGTTTTTCTGTCAAAAGGGTCAAATTTAATCAGTAAAATGATCTGCGGTACTATGGAAAAATGTGTAAGCATAGAAAACACACAAACCAACTTTTTTTTTCAAAAGTGAGATACTTAAAAAGTTCACCATACCAACAAAATGAAGGTAGCTTCACATTTTACTACAGATGTGCAGATATTCATCAAAGTCCACCATTGTCATATATATGGCTCAACAGTAATATTTAAGAATATACTGGCTGGGGCTGGGAGTGGTGGCTCATGCCTGTAATCCCAGAACTTTGGGAGGCTGAGAAGGGCGGATCATGAGGTCAGGAGATGGAGACCATCCTGGCCAGCATGGTGAAACCCCATCTCTACTAAAAATAGAAAAATGAGCTGGGCGTGCTGGTGGGTGCCTGTAATCCCAGCTACTTAGGAGGCAGAGACAGGAGAATCACTTGAACCAGGGAGTCAGAGGTTGCGGTGAGCCGAGATCATGCCACTGCACCGCAGCCTGGTGACAGAGCAAGACTATCTCAAAAAAAGAAAAGAAAAGAAAAGAAAAAAAAAAAAAATACTGGCCAGGCACGGTGGCTCATGCCTGTAATCCCAGCACTTTGGGAGGCTGAGGCGGGCAGATCACCTGAGGTCAGGAGTTCGAGAGCAGCCTGGCCAACATGGTGAAACTCCGTCTCTACTAAAAACACAAAAATTAGCCAGGTTGGTGGCACATGCCTGTAATCCCAACTACTCCGGAGGCTGAGGCAGGAGAATCACTTGAACCCAGGAGGTGGAGGTTGCAGTGAGCTGAGATTGTGCCATTGCACTCCAGCCTGGGTGACAAGACAGAAACTCTGTCTCAAAAAAAAAAAAAAAAAGAATATACTGTAAAATAACAATCTTTAGAAGAGTTAGAATAATGTGATTCTTGTTTGTTTTTTTTTTTTTTTTGAGACAGGGTTTCGCGCTGTCATCCAGGCTGGAGTGTAGTGACACAATCTTGGCTCACTGCAACCCCTGTCTCTCAGGTTCAAGAGATTCTCATAGCTCAGCCACCCGAGTAGCTGGGATTACAGGCATGTGTCACCATGCCAGCTAATTGTTTTATTTGTATTTATTATTATTTTTTTTGAGACAGAGTCTTACTCTGTCACCGAGGCTTGAGTGCAGTGGCGCAATCTCAGCTCACTGCAATCTCTGCCTCCTGGGTTCAAGCGATTCTCCTGCCTCAGCCTCCCCAGTAGCTAGAATTACAGGAATATGCCACACCATACCCGGCTAATTTTTTTTTTTTAAGTAGATATGGGCTTTTACCATGTTGGCCAGGCTGATCTCGAACTCCCAACCTCGTGATCAGCTCGCCTCAGCCTCCCCAAGTGCTGGGATTACAGGTGTGAGCCACTACATCCAGCCAATTTTTGTATTTTTAGTAGAGAAAGGGCTTCACCATTTTGGCCAGGCTGGTCTCAAACTCCTGAACTCAAATGATCAGCCCACCTCAGCCTTACAAGTGCTGGGATTACAGACGTGAGTCACTGTACCCAGCCATCAAAAGCTATTTTTTAACATATTAAGATTGGCAAAGTACATATCATTTGACCCAGAAATTCTACTTTCTAAGAATATACGCCAGGCACGGTGGCTCCTGCCTGTCTGTAATCCCAGCATTTTGGGAAGCCGAGGCGGGCAGATGGCTTCAGCCCAGGAGTTCAAGACTAGCCCCGGCAATGTGGAGAAATCCCCATGTCCACAAAAATTACAAAAAATTAGCTAGGCATGGTGACACACGCCTGTAGTCCCAGCTACCTGGGAGGCAGAGTTGGGAGGATCACCTGAATTTAGGAGGTTGGGGCTGCAGTGATCCATGATTATTGCACCACTGCACCCTAGCCTGGGAAAAAAAAAAATGTTTCCCACATAGTCATATTACTCAATGTGTAGTCCATGAATCAAGAGCATCAGCATCACTTGAGAGGTCTACATTTCAATGAGATCCTCAAGCAATTTCTATACCCATTAACATTTGAGGAATACTGCTACAGAGTACTCATGCAGAGGAGCAAAGATGTATCGATGGGGATTTAAACAGCGTTATTTGTAATGCAATTTTTTTTAAAAAAGTTAATATCCACCAGTAGGGAACAGTTAAAAATCTAACCAGGCTTGGTGGCACACAGCTGTAGTCCCAGCTACTTGAGAGGCTGAGGCAGGTCTATGGCTTGAGCCCAGGAGTTTGAGGCTGTAGTGCACAAAGATTGTGGGCAGGAAACAGGACCTCAACGTTGGACCAGATTCAAGACTGGCTGAAACTGGAAAGAGGCACAGAAAGAACTTCTCCGTAAGACACGCCCACCAGCACCACAGTTTACCATTGCCATGGCGACACCCGGAAGTTACTGCCTTTTTCCATAACAACCTGGAAGTTACCACCCCTTTTCTGGAAATCTCTGAATAACCCACCCTTTAATTTGCATGTAATTAAAGGTCAGTATAAATGTGACTGCAGCCGTTTTCCTGAGTTGCTGCTCTCCACACACTGCCTAGAGGTGGTCTTGCTCAGTAGGGGCAGGCATGGGGCTGTAAAACTGCATCCTCAATAAAGCTATAACTTCTACCACATGCTCAAGAAAGAACCATGAGCCAATATTATTGGGCTAATTGCCAATTTGGATGCTCACCTGCCCTGCATCAATTGTGCCTGTGAAAAACTATTGCACTCCAGCTGTTACCAGTTGAGGGTAATTGTCCAGGTTCTTAGCGTTTTGAACAAAGAATTGGACAAAACACACAAAGCAAGGCAGTGAAAGCAGAGTTTTATTTATTTCATTTTATTTTATTTTTTCCCCCCTGAGACGGAGTCTTGCTCTGTAGCCCAGGCTGGAGTTTGGTGGCACGATCTCGGCTCCTGGATTCGAGCAATTCTCCTGCCTCAGCCTCCTGAGTAGCTGGGATTAGAGGCTTGCCCCACCACGCCCGGCTAATTTTTGTATTCTTAGTAGAGATGGGGTTTCACCACGTTGGCCAGGCTGGTCTCCAACTCTTGACCTCGTGATCCACCGAAAGCAGAGATTTAGTTTAAGGGAAAGTACAATCCACAGAGTGAGAACAGGCTCGAGCAAGTGGCTCGAGAGCATTGGTGACAGAATTTTCTGGGGTTTAAATACCCTCTAGAGGTTTCCCATTGGTTCACTCCATGCAAATAAAGTAGTGGCCCACCACTAGTCTAATTGGTTGTGGGAGGGGACCAATGACAATGAAGAGTAGGCCTGCTATCAGTCTGATTGGTTGCGAGAGGGGTACCAATCAGAGGTACTTTCATTTTTTCAACTGCTGTACAGAGAAAGGAGGGTTTGAAAAGGGAATACTCTCTGATACTCAGTCAGCATGATTCGGCCTTAGGTTCCCTGCCTCCAGACCCTATTCTCCTGCCTCACAGTGAGACTCTGTCTCTAGAAAAACACAAGAAAGAAAGGAAAGTGGTAGTATATTCACATAATGGAAGACTAGACAACTATGAGGAAAAGAAAGAGATTTATGCTCAGTGACATGAAAGAAGCCCAAGACATGTTAGAATTGAATAATTAGAGGAAAAAAAAACCCTAATCTAATAAAAAAATGTGTGTGTGTGTGTGTGTGTGTGTGTGTGTGTGTGTGTGTGTGTGTGTGTTTAGACTGAGTCTCACTCTATTGCCCAGGCTGGAGTGCAGTGGTGCGATGTCAGCACACTGCAACCTCTGCCTCTCGGGTTCAAGCGATTCTCCTGCCTTTGCCTCCGGAGTAGCTGGGATTACAAATGCCCACTACCACGCCCGGCGAATTTTTGTATTTTCAGTAGAGACAGGGTTCGCCATGTTGGCCAGGCTGGTCTTGAGCTCCAGACCTCAGGTGATCCGCCCACCTCGGCTTCCCAAAGTGCTGAGATTACAGGCGTGACCAAAGCTCCTGGCCTTTTTTTTTTTTTTTTTTTTTTTTTTTGAGACAGAGTCTCCATCTGTTGCCCAGCCTGGAGTGCAGTGGCGTAATCTTGGCTCACTGCAACCTTTGCCTCCGGGGTTCAAGCGATTCTCGTGTCCCAGCCTCCCAAGTAGCTGCTGAAACTACAGGCACAAGCCACAACGCCTGGTTTTTGTTGTTGTTGTTGTCGTTTTTTTTTTTTTTTTAGTCTCTTTTTGTTTTTTGAGATGGAGTTTCACTCTGGTTGCCCAGGCTGGAGTGCAGTGGCGCGATCTCGGCTAACTGCAACCTCCGCCTCCCATGTTCAAGTGATTCTCCTGTCTCAGCTTCCAGAGTAGCTGGGATTGGGGCGCCACCACCCAGGCTAATTTTTTGTATTTTTAATAGAGATGGGGTTTCACCATATTGGCCAGACTGGTCTCGAACTCCTGACCTCAGGTGATCCAACCCGCCTAGGCCTCCCAAAGTGCTGGGGTTACAGACGTGAGCAACCACACTCAGCCTAAATACTACTTTTATAATTGAAAGAGACTCTATCTAGACCAGCCAATGGGGTAAAAATATCAAGGATGTTGTGGAGTATCTAGCTCTCATTACACAGTGTAACTTCAGTCCTTGCCAACTACAAATAAAATAAAACCTTCAATGGCTCCCCACAGCTTTCAGGATAAAGTCCAGATTCTTCAGTGTGATCCAAGTCTGTTTACTGCTTCTACCATATTCCAACCCCCCACTACACCTACTGTTCCAGCCAGCAGAACCACCTGCTTTCTCTGCACAAGCATTGAGCTCCTTCTTCTCCAAGCGTTACCACAGGTGATTCCTGTGTCTGAAATCTCTGCCCCAAATATATGGTTATCATGTATGTGCATATACTATACAGTGATCCCTAGCACTCAGTAAAAGCTCTATAAATGTTGGGTGTGGCCGGGCGCAGTGGCTCAAGCCTGTAATCCCAGCACTTTGGGAGGCTGAGACGGGCGGATCACGAGGTCAGGAGATCGAGACCATCCTGGCTAACACTGTGAAACCCCGTCTCTACTAAAAAATACAAAAAAACTAGCCGGGCGAGGTGGCGGGCGCCTGTAGTCCCAGCTACTGGGGAGGCTGAGGCAGGAGAATGGAGTAAACCCGGGAGGTGGAGCTTGCAGTGAGCTGAGGTCCGGCCACTGCACTCCAGCCTGGGTGGAGCGAGACTCCTCTCAAAAAAAAAAAAAAAAAAAAAAAAAGCTCAGACTCACCTTGACATCACCTGGGCCCCATCCTCAGGGATTCAGCTGTAATTGGGCTGCAGTGGGCTTTGGGGAATCACGGCTTGCTAAATCTCCCCAGGTGAAGTTAATGTCCAATCACGGGTTGCTAAATCTCCCCAGGTGAAGTTAATGTCCAATTCCCTTCCTAGACCACCGGGATCAGGTGTGATAGGTGATGGATCAGGAAATACACATTTTGGATTTTGCAGGGTACCTGGCTCCCAGCTCTAAAAACTCTTGTAGAGAAAAAAAATTAAACAAAAATAAATAAATAAAAATTTGTAAAAAAAAAAAAAAAGAGGATTAGGATTAAAAAAATGTTGGGTGTGATTATTGCATGTCTCTTTATATTGAATTACTTGGGTATTTAACCTTGTCACTGAACTGTACACCTCTTGAACATAAAAGGACTTCCGTGCTTACTGTCCCCGAGGGCCAAGCATGTAGAGCCGGGGACAGATTAAGTGCTTAACAATAGCGTGGCAGGCCGCAGTGGCTCATGCCTATAATCCCTGCACTTTGGGAGGCCGAGGCGGGTGGATTGCTTTAGCCCAGAAGTTTCAGACTAGCCTGGGCAACATGGCAAAACCTTGTCTCTACAAAAAATACGAAAAAATTAACTGGGTATGGTGGCGCACACCTGTATTCCCAGGTACTCAGGAGGCTGAGACGGGAGGATTGCTTGAGCCCGGGATGCACAGGTTACAGTAAGCTATGATTGCTCCACTGCACTCCATCCTGGGCGACAGAGGGAAACTCTATTTCAAAACAAAAATAAAAACAAAATAACAAAAGTCTGGCTGGGTGCGGTGGCTCACGCCTGTAATCTCAGCACTTTGGGGGGCCAAGGCGGGTGGATCCCAAGGTCAGGAGATCGAGACCATCCTGGCTAACACGGTGAAACCCTGTCTCTACTAAAAATACAAAAAAATTAGCTGGGCGCCTGTAGTCTCAGCTACTCGGGAGGCTGAGGCAGGAGAATGGCTTGAACCTAGGAGGCGGAGCTTGCAGTGAGCGGAGATCCCGCCACTGGACTCCAGCCTGGGCCACAGAGCAAGACTCCATCTCAAAAAAAAAAAAAAAAAAAAGTGTGTGTTCAAGGACACATTCCTAACCCTTACATCACAACTTTTCTTCCCATCTAATGTGCCTTCCTCTGTCTTCTTGGCTAAGGAAAATCATATCCATTTCTTTTGACTACCTCAAACCACATGGATTTTTCCCTTCTCCACACTCTGACAATACAATAACTTTCATTTGTATAGCACATCTAACTCTTCAGAGTGCTTTCATATTTATTATTTCCTTTTCCTCACAGCAACCCCTGTACTGAGGACACAGGCCAGGGGTGGGGAGGAGCAGGAAAATGTTTACTAAGGGTCAACTAAGTGCAAGGCGCTTTACCCACATTATCTGTTTTAATCCCTTAACAATCCTTACAGGTGGATATTTTAATTCCCATTTCACAAGTGTGGAAATTAGACCTCAGTAAGATTTCATAACCTGCTGAAGAACACCACAGGTATTAAGTGGTAGAGATGGGTTTTGAAGCTGGTGTCTCTGACTTTAAAGTCCCTACTGGTTCCATGACACTAAGTAAACAGATTTGCCTATTAACTACATTCCTCCAAGCTGGCCTGGGCAGGAGGTAATATAATACTTCCTGATTTCTTGCCCACCACATCTTCCATCAGACCACTTTGATGTTATATAAAGTCTGTAGGCACAATTTAACAATGAATCACATGCCATCTTACCTGGTTACCCGATTGTTTCATTTACATTAGATTCCACAATAAGGTTGGTAACATCCCCCTTTACCCGGGCAGGAATTGTGTCATCTTAACCTCCCTGAGCCTCAGTATCCTCTTCTTTCAAATGTCTGTCTTACAGGACTGTTGCAGAGATTAAATATCAGTTGTAAAGACGTTTGACATAATGTCTCACACAAACTCTTCAGAAATATTTATTGCATCTCAACATCTTTTTTTTTTTTTTGTTTTTTTTTTTTTTTCTTGTTTGTGGAGAACGGGATCTCGCTGTATTACCCAGGCAGGTCTCGAACTCCTGGGCTCAAGCTATCCTCCCGCCTCTGCCTCCCTGAGAGCTGGGATTACAGGCGTGAGCCACCGCGCCCGGCCTCAACATCTTTTTCAACTTCTTCAACACGTCAGACAGGCCTGAGTGCCTGGGTTTGGCTATGCCAGTTCCCGTTGATTATTGATATAACAACGTTGGATCAGGAGTATTTTAGTGGGCAGATGTTGAATTTTCTGCCTTCCACCCACTAAAAGGTTTGCATCAAACCAGTCCAGGATAGCTCATACTGGATCCCTGCCAGTTGATATAGTTAAGCTGATCTACAGATAAGAAAGCGTCTTGGGTACGTTTAGCTAGTAAATGCAGATCTGCCAAGACTCCAACCCAGTTCTTACGATACCTGTGTCTGGGCTCCTTCCGCTCTACCAAGCCGCCTTCCAAAGGTCTACCTGAAAATAACTAATGAGCAGAAACTATAGGGGGAAGGGGAAAAGACCCCTTATCTTGGTGTTTCTTGCTTTTCCTCGCAGCCCCGCCCTTTTTGCTTCGAAGGATGAGTTTTTCCTGAATTCACAATACTTTTGCATTGAAGATGTCCGGGGTCCCTTTAAGGTCTTGGGTGACGTAATGACTAGCCCCGCCCTCTCTCTTCTCTCTTCTCTCTTCTCAGCCCTGGCCATTTTTTTTGGTCCTCAACCAATTAGCGGCCCGACGCCCTTTCCGCGCCTCATCCGGGTTCCCGGGACTGGGAAAGTGGCCTGGTAACCAGGCAACTACTGATCAATCCCCTCCCCGGCTGATTTGCGCATCAGGTAGTCGCCGCTCTGCGCTCAACGGTGGCGAGTTTCAGTAGCCAAGTGCCCCGCCCCCGTTGCCATAACAGCAGTACACAACCCTCCGTCCCCTCGTCCGCTTGCTAAACAGTCCTTCCCTCTTGGGACCAAGGGCCTCTCCAGAACTGCTTCTGATTGAGCAGAAACAGGGTCTGAGCCCCTTTGCTAAGGGGAATTGAGTGGGAGGGCTGGAGACTGCGCTTTAGGCTGGTGTACCAGAGGGCCCAAGGAAATTGGTCCAGTGGGGAGGGAAAAGTAGAAGAAATGAATGGAGCAGGGATTAGGGATGGCGCAATGGGAGCTAAGAGGAGAGGAGGAGGAGGAGGACTTGGTAGGGAAGAGTGGAGAGCATGGCTTAAGGGGGTGGTGGGAAGAATGGGGGAGAGGGAAGCCCAGGAAATAGGGACACTGGGTTGCTGGAGGAGAGCTGGAGCCACTGTGAAGGACAGGAAAGGCCTGGGGGTGTGGGTGCCATCCTGAAGGGAGGGGGTCCTCAGTGGAAAGTGTGAAGTGGGGGTTGAGAGTCAAAATGAGATGTTCACAGGGATGAGGAAAGAAGCCTAGAGTTGGTGGGTCAGAAGTGATGGGGGTGATGGGAGTGGCACGTGTCAATGATGATGAGGGAGCTGAAGGCTGGCAGAAGCTGAGGAGACCTTCTTTCTCAGGAGGAGGACTGAGCTTATCTGACTTCAGAGCCTTCAGGAGGGAAGAAAGATGTCAGATGAAGATGATCTAGAAGACTTTGAGCCAGACCAAGATGATTTTGAGAAAGAAGAGGACGAGAAGGAGACAGAGGAGGGGGAGGACTACAGAAAAGAGGGGGAAGAGTTCCCTGAGGAAGTGAGAGCCTGGACAAGGAGGGCTCCTAGGGCTGAGGGGTGGGGTTGGGCAGGGGAGGGACGCCTTACTCCACTTCCACCTGCAGTGGCTGCCCACGCCCCTCACGGAGGACATGATGAAGGAAGGGCTTTCTCTGCTCTGCAAGACAGGCAGTGGGCTGGCTCATGCTTATGTCAAGCTGGAGGTTAAAGAGAGGTGCGTTGTGGGGGGACCAGATGAGGACTGTGAGATTGTAGGGCCCCTATCTCCTTTCCCACTGTCATTCCTGGGTGTTCTGGCTGAGAGTTTGACCCTTCTCATGCCTAGTGGAAAGGGAAGGACAAAATTTACTTTTCAGGAGCTCTGAGACTTCTATCAAAGCTGACCTGGGGAATTGAAGACTGAGAGTATATGGGGGGATTCCTGCTGGATTCCCTCATTTGTCTTTCAGAGTATGGGTTCTCTGTCCTTCACAGACACAGGTCTTTCTGCCCGCTGTTAAGAACCCACCTACCTTCTCTTACCCTTCTTCTCGCCTACTATCTGTTTCCCATTCTTCTCCCCATTATAAGCCTTCTGCTTTAGCAACTCTGCTAGTCCTCGCTGGGTTCTTAACCCTAAACCTGGTTCCTTCTCCCTCTTCCATCTCCTAGGGACCTGACAGACATCTATTTGCTGCGCTCCTACATCCATCTGCGCTATGTGGATGTTTCTGAGAACCACCTGACAGACCTGTCGCCACTCAACTACCTCACCCACCTGCTCTGGCTCAAGGCTGATGGCAATCAGCTGCGAAGTGCCCAGCTGAATGCACTGCCCTACCTGCAGATTGCTAGTTTTGCTTATAACCAGATTACTGACACTGAAGGCATCTCTCATCCTCGTCTTGAAACACTGAATCTCAAAGGTGGGTGTTTTTCTTTTTCTTTTTTTTTTTTTTGAGACGTAGTCTTACTCTGTGGCCCAGGCTGGAGTGCAGTGGCCGGATCTCAGCTCACTGCAAGCTCTGCCTCCCGGGTTTACGCCATTCTCCTGCCTCAGCCTCCCGAGCAGCTGGGACTACAGGTGCCCGCCACCTCGCCCGGCTAGTTTTTTTGTATTTTTTAGTAGAGACGGGGTTTCACCTCGTTAGCCAGGATGGTCTCGATCTCCTGACCTCGTGATCCGCCCGTCTCGGCCTCCCAAAGTGCTGGGATGGATTACAGGCTTGAGCCACTGCGCCTGGCCAACGTGGGTCTTCCGATGGGCTACACAAGATTCTTTCCCTCCTGGCCTGAGGCCAACAGAAGTGGGCAGTGTGGTCCTTGGCTGTGGCACATGGCAGTCTGCATTCATTCATTCAGATATGCAATATGATTCATTATGACAGTTCTACATGTTAACCATATAGGAGCGAATAAGACAAGAAATGTCCCTATTCTCATATAGGTTATATTTCTAGTTGGGAGAGATGTGCAAGTAACAACAAACACAATATGTAAATTCATGTAGCATGTTAAAAGGAGACAAGTGCCTTGGAAAAAATAGATCAGAGTAAGAGGAATGGGGGACATAGGTGGCAATGTCAAATGGATTGGTTAGGACAGCCATCACTGAGAAGATGACATTTGAGCAAAGAGTTGAAGAAGGAGAGGGAATTAGACATGTCAGCTGCTTCGTTCACTCTTGAAAGGCTTAGGTGGATATGTCCATTAGGACCTTGGACCACCACACCACTTGCCCCGGGGCTCTGGCGGTATAAAGTCTGGAGCTGTCCTTCCTCACTACTACCCTGCTTTGCGAATGTCCAGGGTAGGGTGATTTAGAGGCTCCCCAAATTCGGCTCTAATGCTGAACATTTGGAGTGGCCCTTTGAGCTCTTGAAACCCTCCTCCCCAGGGAACAAAATCCACATGGTGACAGGTCTGGACCCCCAGAAGCTGATCAGCCTGCACACAGTGGAGCTTCGGGGGAATCAGCTGGAAAGCACCCTGGGGATCAATCTTCCTAAGCTGAAGAACCTCTACCTGGTAACTCACTGGGTCACAGGGTGGTGCAGGGAAGAGGGCACTGTCCTGGGGGCTCAGGATGCCTGTTTTCTAGTAGGCTCAGCTACTAACTTCATCATTATGATAACAACTGGTATTATTATCAAGCCCATAGTTGGTGCCAGATACTGTGGAGATACAGAGCCACCTAGCAGGGCTGATAATATGTAATGTGTGGAGAATACAGAGATAATTTACTTTGATATAGGTAGCAGCAAAATGGACCAGAATTGAGGTACAAACATCAGGCTGTGGAAATGTTTTAGGAAAACTCTCCTCTCAGATTGGGTTTTTCTTCAGCTCTTGCACTAACCACCACAGCAATCATCAACCTAAGACTTCCAGGGCCCAAGGTGTGGGCTTTCTCCCCATACACCAAGTAGCAGACACCAGCTGGGTGATCTCTAATTCCATTCCGACACTATCTACCTGGGGATAGCATCAGATCCCACAGATTGAGGGCTCAGTTCTCAAGAGTGACCCCCACACCGTCCGCAGACACCAGTTGCAAGTCCAAACCTCCGGAACTTCTGACACATCAGCTTCAACATGAAGCTGGTTCCCATGACCTCTTCTTTGGATTTAATTAATTTTCTGGAGTGACTTTTTTTCAGTTTATTGTAAGGGCAAAGGACACAGATGAAGATGCATAGGGCGAAGTATGGGAAAATGGGTGCAGTGTTCCATGTCCTTCCTGGGTGCATCACCCTCCAAAAGCTTTCATGGGTTCAGCTACCCAGAAGCTCTCTGGACCCAGTCCTCTTGGGTTTCCATGGAAGCTTCCTGATATTAGTGTTTCCTCCCCCAGGGAATTGGGGAGGCTCTCTCTGGAGAGGGTCTTAAGAACCACAATCAGGCAGGGCACGGTGGCTCACGTCTGTAATCCCAGCACTTTGGGAGTCTGAGGCGGGCGGATCACAAGGTCAGGAGTTCAAAACCAGCCTGGCCAACATAGTGAAACCCTGTCTCTACTAAAAATACAAAAATTAGCCAGACATGCTGACATGTGCCTGTAATCCCAGCTACTCGGGAGGCTGAGGCAGCAGAATCTCTTGAACCCAGGAGGCAGAGTTTGCAGTGAGCTGAAATGACACCACTGCAATCCAGCCTGGGAGACAGAGCAACACCCCCTCAAAAAAAAAAAAAAAAAAAAAAGGCCGGGCACAGTGACTCATGCCTGTAATCCCAGCACTTTGGGAGGCTGAGGCAGGCAGATCATGAGGTCAGGAGATCGAGATCATCCTGGCTAACATGGTGAAACCCCGTCTCTACTAAAAATACAAAAAAAATTAGCCAGGTGTGGTGGCGGGCACCTATAGTCCCAGCTACTCATGGGGCTGAGGCAGGAGAGAGGCGTGAACCCGGGAGGTAGAACTTGCAGTGAGCCGAGATGGCACCACTGCACTCCAGCCTGGGCAACAGAGCGAGACTCCGTCTCAAAAAAAAAAAAAAAAACCACAACCAGAAAGAGGGAAAAACAGGGAAAGATTAGAGCCTTCCCTTGGGGCTGGTGAAAAGACAGCAGGACAAGGTTCCTGAGACCTGCCCCTGAGACCCAGCACACCCAACTTTATAACAAAAGACTGCAACAAGGGCTATTACGGGAGTTATAAGCTAGGGACTGTGGATGAAAATCATTATATATAATAACACCACAGGAAGCCACCGAAATATTTAGTCTTTTAGACTCTTAAGCTTCGTTATTCTGGGATGGTGCTGATGGCAATCCTCAGTGGTGGCACGGGGGCTCCTGGGCCGCGTGGGGAGTGGGTTGAAGCATCTCCTCCATCCCAAGTGGCTTTGGGGGTGAGTGGTAGTGGGTTACTGCTGACCTTTCTCTGGGATGCCAGCTTCTGAACTTCTTTACTTTCTATACTGATCTCTACTCATCCCCACTCCCTTCTTCCACTCCTCGCTCTCGACGTCTTGGATTTCCTCTTTTGCTTTATCTCATTTTGACTTCTCTTTCTTCCCTGTTCCTGCTCCCTCTCAATCAATCCACTGTGCCCTGGGGGTCTAGGCCCAAAACATGCTGAAGAAGGTGGAAGGCTTGGAGGACCTGAGCAATCTCACCACCTTGCATCTTCGAGACAACCAGATTGACACTCTGAGTGGCTTCTCCAGGGAAATGAAATCATTGCAGTACCTCAACCTGAGGTATGCACCCCCTCCAAGCCCCACCTTGTCCCTACCCCTGACCAGGTGCAGCTTTTGAGTCTGTGTTCCTCCCTGGCCCAATTCCCCAGTCCTAGCCTACAGCTGGAGACTCACCTCATCCTCCTCCCTGATCCTCACCCCGGCTTTCCTTACTTTCTTCTGCACTGAGTGGCAACACTAAGTCCCTTATAGCTTGTGACCCCTGAATTTGTATTCATTCAATCCACAGTTATTGAGAATGTGCTATGTGCCAGGCCTTGTGCTGTGTTTTGGGGGACATTTAAAGGAATCAGAGGCTGGGCATGGTGGTTCATGCCTGTACTCCCAACACTTTAGGAGGGAGGATCACTTGAGGCTAGGAGTTCAGGACCAGCCTGGGCAACATAGTAAGACCATGTTTCTACAGAAGTAAAAATAATGGCTGGGCATGGTGGCTCACACCTGTATTTGTAGCACTTTGGGAAGCTGAAGCGGGCAGATCGTTGGAGCCTAGGAGTTTGAGAGCAGTCTGGGCAACATGGCAAAATCCCGTTTCTCCCAAAAATACAAAAATTAGCCAGGCATGGTGACAAGCACCTGTCATCCCAGCTACTCAGGAGGCTTAGGCGGGAGGATCGCTGGAGTCTAGAGGTGGAGTTTGCAGTGAGCTGAGATCAAGCTACTGCACTCCAGAGTAGGTGACAGAGCCAGACCCTGCCTCAAAAACAAAACAAAAAATATTAAATAAAAATTAAAATATTAAATTAAAAATAAAAATTAACTGAGCCTGGTGGTGCACACCTGTGATTTCAGCTACTTAGGAGGCTGAGGTAGGAGGATCACTTGAGCCCAGGAGTTCAAGGTTGCAGTGAGCCATGATTGTGCCACTGCACTCCAGCCTGGGTGACAGAGTGAGCTGTCTCTAAAAGAAATAAAGGAATCAGAGGTGATTCCTGTTCCTAAGGGGCTCACAGTCTGGCTCCAACTCTTTTTTCCTCGCCCTATCCTATATAAGTTTCCACTGCCCTTCTCCATTTCCGTAGTCCCAATTCACCTTCCCATTTCCTGCCTCTCTTCTCCTGAGCTGCACCTGTAAGGGATGACCTTTTTACTGATATAAAACACAAGACGTGCTCAGATTTGAGGAGAGAAGGACATTTGTAAGAAAATCTTTTGGTAGAAAGGCACTGAAGATCAGCTACTCTTGTCGGATGGAGGACTTTATGTGTGTGTCTTTAAGTAAACATGTAAGGAAACTGCCTCTTTCCTTAGTCAACAAGACCAGATTCTTGAGCTGGCAATGGAAAGAGCATCTCCAAGTAGGGAGAGGTGGTTGCATCTGGAAGCCCCAACTCTCATCCTGACCCCCTGGGCAATCTGTTATTTGTAAACTCTGCCACACAGATCTGATGGGGTGTGTATATGTGCCATCTTCCTGTTAATGATCTAGACAGGCGTGATGGGCCCTTCCTGAGTGGTTATTAAATGGGGATGTTTTGAGAGTAAGTCGGATGTGTGTGTGGAGGGGGGTGAGGGTGTTTCAATGATTGGGAGGTGCCTCTGGGGCCAGAGATGCTAAGCATCCAACAATGCAAGGCAGAGTCCAGTACAAAGTGCCTGTAGCCCTCCTGGTGAGAAACACTGCATGAGGCTCAGCATGACCATGAGATCAGGCTGAAACACTTAAATATGATTTCATAAAGGCTTAAAGCCAGAACGTGAAAATAAATAAAAGGCCAGGCACAGTGGCTCATGCCCGTAATCCCAGCACTTTGCGGGGGCCAAGGCAAGAGGACTGCTTGAGGCCAGGCATTCAAGACCAGCCTGGGCAACATAGTGAGACCCAGTCTCTACAAAAAATTTAAAAATTAGCCAGGTGTGGTGGCACGTGCCTGGAGCTACTTGGGAAGCTAAGGTGAGAGGATCGCTTGAGCCCAGGAGTTCAAGGCTGCAGTGAGCTATGATCATGCCATTGCACCCCCAACCAGGGTGACATAGTGAGACCCTATCTCAATAAAAATAAAAAAATAAATACAGAGTATCATATAATGAGGCACATTGGGAGATGAAGTTTATTCTCCAGGTTGGGAGGCTCTAACCCATCTGTAGCCCTAGGTTCCCTTTGTGGGGAGCACCAACAGAGCACCCACCACCCTAAACTCCAGCTTAGACCCCAGTTCCTTGTCCACTGACCTAGGTCCTACAAGGTAGAGTGCAGTGGCTCGATCTCGGCTCACTGTAACCTCAAACTCCTGGGGTCAAGCGATCCCTCCTCCTCAGCCAAGTAGCAGAGACTACAGGTGTGTGCCACCACACCCACCGAATTTTTTTATTTTTATTTGTTGTAGAGATGGGGTCTCACTATGTTGCCCAGGCTGGGTCCTACCTTCTACCTTCTGTTTAGGTGTGATCACAGAAAAAGTGTCTCCTTGTGAGGAAAATTTGCCCTCTCCTCCCCAGCTACAAGACAGGGTTGTGGCCTAGCTTTGCTGCAACAAAAGAACACATGAACACGTGACAGAGTAGAATATGGCACTTAGGGATTCCTTGAAGAGCAGAAGCAGGACCAGAGTGGGGTTGCACAGCACCTCTGCAGTAAATCTGGCAAGGCTTGGCAGGCCAGTCCTCAGTGTTTCTAGGGAAACGGGAACCCAGTAGCAGAGTCCCCCAGAGGCCCCATTCCTAACAACTGGCAACCAAAGCCCGTTATTCCTGCATGAACCCCTCCTGACCACACTGGCAGGGGCAACGTGGTGGCCAACCTGGGGGAGCTGGCCAAGCTTCGAGACCTGCCCAAGCTGCGAGCCTTGGTGCTGCTCGATAACCCATGCACGGAGGAAACCAACTACCGCCAGGAGGCCCTGGTGCAGATGCCATACCTCGAACGCCTGGACAAGGAATTCTATGAGGAGGAGGAACGGGCTGAGGCTGATGAGATTCGACAGAGTCTGAAGGAAGACAAGGAGAAGGAGCAGCAGCCTGAGCCCGAGCGTGACCTGGAACCGGAACAGTCATTGATCTAGCAGCAGTTCCAGCCTCTAAAGATAGTAAGGAAGCCTGCAGGGAGGCAGTGGGAGGAGGCCAAGGGCTGGGCAGGTAGGGAAAGAGGCAAGAGGGGAAGCTGCTGCAGAAGGAGGTGGGGGAGGAAAGCATCAGACAAGCAGAACCCTTAGAGCAGGGTTAGGAGTCAAGGAGAGGAAAAGGGACCTGTGGGGCCTGGGACCAGCTGAGAAAGGCTTAGGAGGCCAGAAGAGTAAGTGAAAAGAATTGGGGTGGCCGGCAGAGGAGTTGGTGGGGTTGGGGCAGCCATACCTGACACAGAGTGAAGTCCGCTAGGAAAGGACAGGTGTGGGTGCATGGTAGGGGCTGCAGGGGAAGGTTGGTGGTGTATGCAGCTGGACCTAGGAGAGAAGCAGGAGAGGAAGATCCTGCACAAAAAAATCTGAGCTAAAAATAACAGGAGGTAGAGGTGGGGGAAGAAAAGAGGGCAGAGTGAGGCAGAAGGAGACTGAAGAGATGAGGATGGCCGCCAGGCACTTTAGATAGGGCGGAGGCTTTATTTATTTACTTGGGTTCTCACTCAGTCTTCAGGCTGGAGTACAATGGCATGATGATCTGGGCTCACTGCAACCTCCGTCTCCCGGGTTCAAGCAATTCTCCTGCCTCAGCTTCCCGAGTAGCTGGGACCACAGGCGCATGCCACCAGGCCTGGCTAATTTTTGTATTTTTAGTAGAAACGGGGTTTCACCACGTTAGCTAGGATGGTCTCGATCTCCTGACCTCGTGATGTGTCCCCCTCAGCCTCCCAAAGTGCTGGGATTACAGGCGTGAGGCACAGCACCCGGTCCCTATTTACTTCTGTTTTCTACCTCCAGGAGATCAAAAACGCTGGCCTTCAGACCTGATCAGACTCCGGGCGGGGCGGGGGGGAGGGGCACCACATTCATACCCCCTAGGGTGAGGAGAGAGGATGCCTCTTTTTGCCCCAAAGCTGGAAATTCATCACAACCTGAGGCCCAGGATCCGCTCTGTGCGGGTCCTCTGGGCAGTGTGGGGTGCAGAGTGGGGTGCCTAGGCCTAAGCGCTGCCCGGAGCCTAGGCCGGGGGCCGTCCTCGGGCAGGTGTGGGTGGGAGCCAAGCCCGCGTGGGCCGCGGGGTGCTGGTAGGAGTGGTTGGAGAGACTTGCGGAGGCGGCTGGGGTGTTCGGATTTCCAATAAAGAGACAGCGTGATGCTCCTGTGTCTGACCGGGTTTGTGAGACATTGAGGCTGTCTTGAGCTTCACTGGCAGTGTGGGCCTTCGTACCTGGGCTACAGGGGTGCGGCTCTGCCTGTTACTTTCGAGTGGGTTGGGCCGTGGGTATGAGCACTTGTGTGCGCGGGGGGGGGCCAGGTCGTGGGTGCCCCCACCCTTCCCCCATCCTCCCCCCTCCCCCACTCCACCCGCGTCGGTCCCCCACCCGCGCTAGTACGTGCGCCTCCGCCGGCAGCTCCTGACTCATCGGGGGCTCCGGGTCACATGCGCCCGCTCGGCCCTATAGGCGCCTCCTCCGCCCGCCGCCCGGGAGCTGCAGCCGCCGCCGCCGCTGCCACTCCCGCTCTCTCCGCGCCGCCGTCGCCACCGCCACTGCCACTACCACTGGCTGAGTCTGCAGTCCAGAGGTGAAGCCCCCGCCAGGCCCCGAGGCCCTGCGGCCCCCTCCCCTCGCCGCGGCGCCCCTGCCCCCTTTAGCCGGTTCCGCTGCGCACCTCTCCGCATCTCTGGCCCGGTGCAGCTACGCACCTGCTCGGCCGCCCGCACCCAGGGCGCCCTCCCTCCCTGGCCTTCCCCGCCCGCTGCCCTAGCTTTCTGGCCCTCTCCTCGCCTGTCTCCAACTGCGCCTCTCCACCCTTGCCTACCTCTCTCCCGGTGCTCACCCTCACCTACGGTTCTGTCCATTTGTTTCTAAGTTGGGAGTCTCTCCGGGAGGTGCATTTTTATCCTGGCGCGTCCCTTTTGGTTTGCATTTGGGGAAATGTCTTCTCTCACCCTTCCTCACCGCTCCCCCCCGCCAGACTTCCCTTGGACTCCCCTCTTTTCTGCTCTTCCCCACGGCGCCCCTCTCCGTTCGCGCTTCCTCCCCTCAGCTGCACGGGGGAGGGATGGAAGAAGTGGGGATTTGTCGGGGCGCAGGGAGGAGGACAGGCCCAGCTGGTCTCCACTCCCCACCGGCTCTTATCCTCTTCACTTCCCGCTGCAACCCCCAGGGACTGCAGGGCCTTTCTCAGGACCCTCTCCCCCGACACCTCTACTGCGTGCGCCTTTCGCGGGAAGAGAAGGGAGACACATTTGGGAGAGAGTGGGACCTTGGGGAAGGGGCAGAGTTCAGGCAGCTGGGGGGTTAAGTTGGGGAGGGATGGGGGCTCTGGAAGAGAGGCCCAGGCAACCCATCCTCTTCGTGGCTCCCAGGAGAAATGCAAGCCTGGCAGCCATTCCGCTCTGAGAAGATCTGGGGGAACCCCACCGGCTGGCCAAGCTGCAAAGAGGCGCGGGAACCACTGTCGTGCCCCTCCCCTCCTCACTGCAGTGTTCTCCCATCTCATCATTTGATCGTACCCCGCCCCCCACTGCAGTGACCTCCCCTTCCTCACTGCATTGACCTTCTCCTCTTCCCAGGGGGAGGGGGAATCCCTTCTACAGCCCTAGACTGCAGCCAGCACCTCCCTACCCACCCCCAACCCCACTGCAGTAACCTCTTTCCCATCCCTCCCAGCCTCCTGCCCCGCCCATTGATCTCAGGCTCCACCCCTCTAAGCCTCTTATCTTTCTCCTTCCTTCCCTTCCACCCGAGGAGATCCCAGCCATCATGTCCATAGAGAAGATCTGGGCCCGTGAGATCCTGGACTCCCGCGGGAACCCCACAGTGGAGGTGGATCTCTATACTGCCAAAGGTAATGGGTGTGGCATGGGCCTTCCTACAGCCCTAGCTTTTCCACCGCCAGGCTGGGTTTGGCCAGGGGTTGGGAAGCCTTTTTTGATATCCAGGGGGATGGGGTGCTGGGCCAGGCTCACAAGCCTGGGTTGTGAAGGTTGGATCCTCCTTGTCCAGGGAGCCAGGGTAGGTGGGTCTGTGTTTGAGTTGAGTGTATGAGGCATGCCCTGCCTCCGTGTGTCTTCCTGTGCACCTGCATGTGTGCAGACGTGTGCTGCGAGCAATTTCCTTTTTGCGGGCTCCCACTTGTGCATGTGGGGCCTGAGATGGGCGGATGAGGAGGCCACTTCTTGTGCATCTCCCTCAGTGTGTGTGGCGGGGGGTGGGGGAGATGTTAGGGAGCAGTGTGGAGCGAGAGCTAGATGTGGTAGGCAGGCAGTTTAGAGCCAGAAGGCTGAAGGACTCCCTGGCCCCTGTGTTCTCTTCACTCCCTCTCATTCCACGTTCCTCCTTTAGGTCTTTTCAGGGCTGCAGTGCCCAGTGGAGCCTCTACCGGCATCTATGAAGCCCTGGAGCTCAGAGATGGAGACAAACAGCGTTACTTAGGCAAAGGTGAGGTCCTTTCTCTTTTCCAGACTCTCCCCAACCTCAGCCTTATGCCCCTACCTCACACCAGTCCCCAGTCCTCCTTTAGCATGCCTTCCCCTCCTCCCATTGTCCCTTCCGGCCCCTCCTGGCCTGACCCAGTCCAGCCTCTTCCTTTCCCCAGGTGTCCTGAAGGCAGTGGACCACATCAACTCCACCATCGCGCCAGTCCTCATCAGCTCAGTGAGGCCCGCTCTTTGCTGGGGATAGCAGGGCCAGAGTTCTGGAAGGAATCCTGGAGCAGGGCAGGAGGAAGGGAGAAAGAATGCCCACTTTTAGGAATCACGGTCACAAGGGGGAAGGGTGGGGAACAGATTCCTTACTGCCCCTGGTCCCATGGGGTTTCAGGTCCCCTAATCCAGGCAGGCCCCTGTCACAGGGACCTGGTTGGGCCCTGGCCAAATGTGAGCTTGGGTGTGAACGAGGGGACCCTCTGCCTTAGGGCTCAGCCTCCAGCCTGGCCCCGGGTGATGGAGGCTCTGCCCTCAGGGTCTCTCTGTGGTGGAGCAAGAGAAACTGGACAACCTGATGCTGGAGTTGGATGGGACTGAGAACAAATGTGAGCCGGGGCTGGGAGAAAGTGGGGAAGCATCAGGGTGGGAGGCGTGGAGCACAGAGAGAGCTGAAGGGCCAGTGCTGTAATGGCTTCCTCAGGAATGACTGTCAGGGCCTCCTCCTCCCAAAGCCAGAGCAAGGGGAGATGAGTTCAGCTGCAGAGGGAGGGGCCGACATTAGGCAGAAGGAAGACCTTCTTCGTAGCATATATAGGAGGGGTTGGCCTGAGAGAGTCTGTGGTCTCGGGGATATTTAGAAAGGTGCGGCTCTCTGCTGCTTCCAGTCTCCTCCTCCCCACCCATCCCTCTCCCTGCTGCTTTCAGGAGAGCATGGATGAGGTGTTGCTGGGGCAGGGCAGGGAGGGAGGAGGGGATCTCCTTTACTGGCTCCTTTTGGAGACTACAGATGGAGGCAGGAGCTAGAAGGAGAAGGGGATATTGTGCTCAGCACCTTCCTCTATAATCTTCCAGCCAAGTTTGGGGCCAATGCCATCCTGGGTGTGTCTCTGGCCGTGTGTAAGGCAGGGGCAGCTGAGCGGGAACTGCCCCTATATCGCCACATTGCTCAGCTGGCCGGGAACTCAGACCTCATCTTGCCTGTGCCGGTGAGCGCTGAGCCGTGCCTGTGACTCTCCCAGGGGCGGGTGGGGGAGGGGGCATGCAACTCACGAGGAATGATGGGAGGAAAGTGAATTGGGGGAGGTAAAGAGGAAGGATGGGGACGTGAGACTTAGTCCGGGAAGCTGGGGGAAGTTTGGGATCTTGAGGTAAGACTCCTGGGGCGGGCAGGGAGGGCCTCTTTGACCCTTCTGTCTTTCTGTGGCTTCCCAGGCCTTCAACGTGATCAATGGTGGCTCTCATGCTGGGAACAAGCTGGCCATGCAGGAGTTCATGATCCTCCCAGTGGGAGCTGAGAGCTTTCGGGATGCCATGCGACTGGGTGCAGAGGTCTACCATACACTCAAGGGAGTCATCAAGGACAAATATGGCAAGGATGCCACCAATGTGGGGGATGAAGGTGGCTTTGCCCCCAATATCCTGGAGAACAGTGAAGGTGAGGCCAAGAGCCCCACCGCCAGCTCTAAGTCTTACCCTACTGCAGGACATCAGAAAGGGCCACACACTTCACCAAGTCCTCAGTAGGTATGGAGGGTCCTCAGACTCTGCAAACTCCAAAAGGTACCAGTTCTTAGAGTGGATTGCAGAGGGCCTGCCAAATTCACATGCAGACTGAGGGGGCCAGTCTTTTACCTACCTAGCCGGATGTGTTAGCATCTGTTAAGTTGTCACTGGAGAGCCATGCGCGGTGGCTCATGCCTGTAATCCCAGTACTTTGGGAGGCTGAGGCGGGTGGATCACTTGAGGTCAGGAGTTTGAGACCAGCCTGACCAACATGGTGAAACCCCATCTCTACTAAAAATACAAAAATTAGCTGGACATGGTGGCGCGTGCCTGTAATCACAGCTACTAGCGGGGCTGAGGCAGGAGGATGGCTTGTACCTGGGAGGTGGAGGTTGTGGTGAGCCGAGATTGTGCCACTGCACTCCAGCCTGGGTAACAGAGCGAGACTCCGTCTCAAAAATAAAATAAAATAAAAAAGTTGTCACTGGAGCCCTTGGGAATACTGGGAGATGGTCTGGGTGACCTGTTGGATTCATCCCATCCGTTCAAACTCTGTCCTGTCCCCATCCCAACCTCCTAGGCCTCTAGAATCCCTAATTTTTCTGTGCCTTAGGAGAAACTGTATGGGGAATGGAAACAATATAGGTAGTGGTTAAGAGTTAAGATTCTGGGGCCAAATTACCTGGATGTATTTGAACCCTGACTTGTGAAGTTACTGCAGGTGATCTTTCTTACTTCTCTCTGGAAATAATAACAGAATCTAGCTCATAGTAGTGTGAGGTTTAAACGAAATATATACGAAATGCTTAGGTGACGTGCTGCCAATGAAAAGATAATAAGTACTATTAGCAGAACTCCACTCCTCTGTGTTCCTAGGAGATGGCCTCTCCTCCCAGACCCGGGGATAACTCCAATAGCAGCCCCACCACACTTCCCTCAGGAACAGCCCTCCACCTCTGCCCTGAATGTCTTTTCTTTCCCTCCTCCTCGCCCATCCCTCTTGCTTGTACTATAATCTCACTGTATTCTGTCCCCAGCCTTGGAGCTGGTGAAGGAAGCCATCGACAAGGCTGGCTATACAGAAAAGATCGTCATTGGCATGGATGTTGCTGCCTCAGAGTTCCATCGTGATGGCAAATATGACTTGGACTTCAAGTCTCCCGCTGATCCTTCCCGATACATCACTGGGGACCAGCTGGGGACGCTCTACCAGGACTTTGTCAGGGACTATCCTGGTGAGAGGAAGCGGTGTGAGGGGGAGGTGTGGGGGCGGCAGTGTCCCAGCAACTCTGGACCTTATGGGGTGCTGACTCAGGCACCAAGTGGAGGTGTCCTAAGAAGAACCTGAGAACCAGGGAGAGGGTGCAGGAGCCACCTGCAAAGACTGGGCTTTGTATGTAGTGTAAAAGTGCAGGTACCTGTGACTAATCTGTTCTATCTGCCTCAGATCCTGATTAAAGTCATGGGTTCTGAAAATTACTGGGGTCAGGGGGAAGGCTCTGGAAGGAACCAGGGATGGTGAGAGGCTGACTGGATCTAGCAGAGAACTAGAACGTTTCAGTATCTTTGATTGATGAAATTGTGGATGCTGAATGGAGCTGGGACTGATGTGTGAGTAGAAAGAAGGCTGAAGGGGACTGAATTAGCTTCTGCAAGTCTGCCCAGGGCCTTTACCCCAGGAAGGAGGCAGTTGGTCTCCATCTTCCTGAAACAGAGCGAAAGAAAATAAACATAATTGCAGAATTAAGGATTTGGATTAGCAATGAGGCCTGGGAGTGAGAACAGGAAAATGCAAAGTTAGTTGTGAACCCTTGTTACTGGAAGATTTTTTTGTTTTTTGGATTTTTGTTGTTGTTGTTTGTTTGTTGTTTTTTTTTTTTTTTTGAGACGGAGTCTTGCTCTATCGCCCAGGCTGGAGTGCAGTGGCCAGATCTCAGCTCACCGCAAGCTCCATCTCCCAGGTTCACGCCATTCTCCTGCCTCAGCCTCCCGAGTAGGTGGGACTACAGGCGCCCACCACCTTGCCCGGCTAGTTTTTTGTATTTTTTAGTAGAGACGGGGTTTCACCGTGTTAGCCAGGATGGTCTCGATCTCCTGACCTCGTGATCCGCCCGTCTCAGCCTCCCAAAGTGCTGGGATTACAGGCTTGAGCCACCGCGCCCGGCCTGTTTGTTGTTTTTTGTTTTTTTGAGACGGGGTTTCACTCTTCTTGCCCAGACTGGAGTGCAATGGCGCCATCTCGGCTCACCACAACCTCCACCTCCTGGATTCAAGCGATTCTTCTGCCTCAGCCTCCCGAATAGCTGGGATTACAGGCATGAGCCACCAGGCCTGGCTAATTTTGTATTTTTAGTAGAGACAGAGGTCTCTCCATGTTGGTCAGGCTGGTCTCCAACTCCCGACTCAGGTGATCCTCCTGCCTTGGCCTCCCAAAGTGCTGGGATTACAGGCGTGAGCCACCACACCCAGCAGGTTTGCTTTTAATTAATTTTTGTTTTTCTTTTTCTTTTTCTTTTTTTTTTTTTGAGACGGAGTCTGGCTCTGTCACCCAGGCTGGAGTACAGTGGCCGGATCTCAGCTCACTGCAAGCTCCGCCTCCCGGGTTTACGCCATTCTCCTGCCTCAGCCTCCAGAGTAGCTGGGACTACAGGCGCCCGCCACCTTGCCCAGCTAGTTTTTTGTATTTTTAGTAGATACGGGGTTTCGCCGTGTTAGCCAGGATGGTCTCGATCTCCTGACCTCGTGATCTGCCCGTCTCGGCCTCCCAAAGTGCTGGGATTACAGGCTTGAGCCACCGCGCCCGGCCTTTTTTTTTTTTTTTTTGTAGAGACAGGGTTTAGCCATGTTGCTCATGGCTGGTCTCGACCTCCTGGGCTCAAGTGATCCACATGCCTTGGCCTCCCAAAGTGCTGGGATAACAGGCATGAGCCACTATGCCCAGCCCATGGAAGTGGAGTGAGATCTCTGCTCACTGCATGATTCTCTTAGCCTCCCAAGTAGCTGGGATTACAGGTGCGCACCACCATGCCTGGCTAATTTTTGTATGATTAGTAAAGATGTAGTTTCGTCATGTTTGCCAGTTGGGTCTCAAACTCCCAACCTCAGGTGATCCACTTGCTTTGGCCTTCCAAAGTGCTGGGATTACAGGCGTGAGTCAGTGCACCTGGCCTGTTTTTTTTGTTTGTTTGTTTTGTTTTGTTTTTGAGATGGAGTCTCGCTCTTTTGCCCAGGCTGGAGTGCAGTGGTGTGATCTCCACTCACTGCAAGCTCTGCCTCCCGGGTTCATGCCATTCTCCTGCCTCAGCCTCCTGTGTAGCTGGGACTACAGGCGCCTGCCACTGCGACCAGCTAATTTTTTTTGTATTTTTGAGACGGGGTTTCACCGTGTTAGCCAGGATGGTCTTGATCTCCTGACCTTGTGATCCACCCGTCTCGGCCTCCCAAAGTGCTGGGATTACAGGCTTGAGCCAATGCGCCCGGCTGTTTTTTTTTTTTTTTTTGAGACAGAGCCTTGCTCTGTCGCCCAGGCTGGCATGCAGGGGTGCGATCTCTGCCTCCCAGGTTCAAGTGATTCTTGTGCCTCAGCCTCCCCAGTAGCTGGGATTACAGGCATGTGCCACTATGCCCGGCTAATTTTTGTATTTTTAGTAGAGACAGAGTTTCACTCTGTTGGCCAGAGAACTCCTGTCCTCAAATGATCCGTTCACCTCAGTATCCCAAAGTGCTGGGATTACAGGCATAAGCCACTATGCCTGGCCTCTCCATGTAAGGTTTTATGAAATAAGAATCAGGAGCCAGGCGTGGTGGCTCATGCCTGTAATCTCATCACTTTGGGAATCCGAAGCAGAAGGATCACTTGAATCCAGGAGTTTGAGACCGGCTTGGCAATACAGTGAGACCTCATCTCTACAAAAATTTAAAAATTAGCTGAGTGTGGTGCCACATGCCTATAGTCCCTGCTACTCAGGAGGCTGAGGTGGCAGGATCACTTGATTTGGGGAGGTGGAGGTTGCAGTGAGCTGAGATTGTGTCACTGCACTCCAGCCTGGATGACAGAGTGAGACTCTGTCTCAAAAAAAAAAAAAAAAAAAAAGGTTAAGAATCAGGGCAGGCTTACACTGGGGGGATTTGTCTTAGCAAGGATGAACAGGTGCAGTTAACCAAGGGCCTGTCCATTTCAGGGAATAAAGGGGCATGTTCCTGCCTGATGTAGAGGCCCAAGGAAGATGAACACCCCCCACCCCCCATGCTCTCTCTGCAGTGGTCTCCATTGAGGACCCGTTTGACCAGGATGACTGGGCTGCCTGGTCCAAGTTCACAGCCAATGTAGGGATCCAGATTGTGGGTGATGACCTGACAGTGACCAACCCAAAACGTATTGAGCGGGCAGTGGAAGAAAAGGCCTGCAACTGTCTGCTGCTCAAGGTCAACCAGATCGGCTCGGTCACTGAAGCCATCCAAGCGTGAGTGACTTTGGGCCCTCTCCTGTGTGGTCCTCGTTTCTATAAGACTCCTCTTGCAAGTACTGCAGCCTAATTTCACCCAGGGATGCCAAAGAGAGCAGGGAACCTGGAATCATCATCACAGTTCTCTCACCTCTGCCCCTCCACCCCTGATTCTCTGCTCCCCTCCCAGATAGCTTTCCCCTAGATGTTTCCTGACATAGACCAAGGTTGGGGCTGGGAAGAGAGTGCCCAGTGTGAGGGCTGGAGAATCAGTGCTGTGTGTGGATACAGGTGCAAGCTGGCCCAGGAGAATGGCTGGGGGGTCATGGTGAGTCATCGCTCAGGAGAAACGGAGGACACATTCATTGCTGACCTGGTGGTGGGGCTGTGCACAGGCCAGGTGAGTGAGGCAGCCTGGTGAGTGAAGATAACCCTCTGTGGGACTGGTATTTCTAGCTCACCCACCTGGTCTCTCCTTCCAGGTGTTTGAGGGTGTCAGGGGAGTTTCAGGAGAGCAGAAGTTTCTTTTCATGGGTGGGAGGGCAGCCACTGAGCTGCAAATCCTTTGAAATGTTTCAGATCAAGACTGGTGCCCCGTGCCGTTCTGAACGTCTGGCTAAGTACAACCAGCTCATGAGGTGAGGGTCCCTGGGGTGGGAGCCCCTGGCCCAGAGGGCTAAAGGCCCCATTTGCCTGCCGGACCATCTCTAGCACCCAGGGCCTGGATAACAAAAGTCCGTTTCCAGATAATATTGGTTTTTGCTTCCTGGGTTTATTGATGGCCTGATTGACAGATCCCAGAGATCACATGGGAAAGCCAGGGAATGCTCAGCCTTGGGGCAGGACACAAAAGCAGGTGGTATGGGGGTGGTTGGAGTCTGGGGGACCCCCTAGAGAGAGAAGCAGGATCCTTCTGCATCCCTGACCACTTCCTTTGTGGTTCATGTCTCTCAGGATTGAGGAAGAGCTGGGGGATGAAGCTCGATTTGCCGGACATAACTTCCGTAATCCCAGCGTGCTGTGATTCCTCTGCTTGCCTGGAGACGTGGAACCTCTGTCTCATCCTCCTGGAACCTTGCTGTCCTGATCTGTGATAGTTCACCCTCTGAGATCCCCTGAGTCCCAGGGTTTCCAGAACTTCCCTGATTGACCTGCTCCGGCTGCTCCTTGGCTTACCTGAGCTCTTGCTGTGTCTGCTCACCCTCCTTTCTGGGCCCTACTCATTGGGGCTCTGCACTTTCCACTTCTTCCTTTCTCTTTCTCTCTTCCCTCAAAAACTAGAAATGTGAATGAGGATTATTATAAAAGGGGGTCTGTGGAAGAATGATCAGCATCTGTGATGGGAGTGTCAGGGTGGGTGTGCTGAGGTGTTAAAGAGGGACCATGTGTCACTTGTGCTTTGCTCTTGTGCCCTGTGTTTTCCACTTTGCATATGAGCCATGAACTGTGCATAGTGCTGGGGTGGAGGGGAGTGCTGGGCATGTGATCATGCCTGGCTAATAAGGCTTTAGTGTATTTATTTATTTATTTATTTATTTATTTAATTTGCTTTTCATTCATCCCATTAATCATTTCCCCATAACTCAATGGCCTAAAACTGGCCTGACTTGAGGGAACGATGTGTCTGTATTTCATGTGGCTGTAGATCCCAAGATGACTGGGGTAGGAGGTCTTGCTAGAATGGGAAGGGTCATAGAAAGGGCCTTGACATCAGTTCCTTTGTGTGTAGTCACTGAAGCCTGCGTTGGTCCAGAGCGGAGGCTGTGTGCCTGGGGGAGTTTTCCTCTATACATCTCTCCCCAACCCTAGGTTCCCTGTTCTTCCTCCAGCTGCACCAGAGCAACCTCTCACTCCCCATGCCATGTTCCACGGTTGCCACCACCTCTGTGGCACTGAAATGAGCACCACCATTAAAGTCTGAATCAGTGTACTGTTGTGTCTGAGGAGTCTTATTCTAGTCCATATGAGGGGAGAGAAGATGGAGCACCTGGAAGCTGGTGAAACTGGACAGCAGAACTGGGGAGGGCACAAAAAGACGAAGACAGACTGAACAAATATGGCCAACATGATGGCACTGCCTACCCCATTCTGGCTAGGTGGGGTGCCTGTGGCTCCTGCTTTCTTAGCAGCAGGCTTGGCTCCCAGACCCAGGTGAATTAAGGGGTTCAAGAGCCCCTAAAAGCATAAAATATTGTGTGTGTGTATGTGCATTTTGGGGGAAAGGGGGTCTAAGGTGTTTTCATATCCAAAGGCTTGTGGACTGGAGCAGCTCCTGTACTGGACCTCTGCCAACAAAATCCTGGCTGGTTCTCGAATGGAACAGGACTTCATGGCCATTACTCACTGCAAGATGGGGAAATGGGAAGGAAGAATGGTTCTGGGGGTAGTATAGAGAAGGACCTAAGGAAACAGAGTTCTCCAATAAACTGAAAATTCAGGGACGAAAGTGCTTAACAGACCCCTGGCTGGGTCAGACTAATAGCAGGGTTCCAATATGTGGCTAGAGACATATGACTCCTTAGCTATAACTCGTTAACTCTTATGGGGCCTCAGCGTTGAGATGCTCATTCTAGGTACCACCGAGAGGGACCAATCCCTTCCTAGTGGCTTGGATGCAACGTCGCGTCCCACAGATAGGGTCTGCACATGGGAGAGCGAACCACTAGAGGGAGTTAGAGTTCTGCAGGACGCCATGCTGGAGGCCAAGTGGGAGGAACTTCAAGCTGCCCCTGTGGGCCTCCCACTCTGCTTCTGCTAAGGTCTGGTCCTGGCTCCCTCTGCCATCCTGCTCAGCTCCAGGGCTCAAATAGGATCCTAGTTCTGTATGGGCATGGCCCATTTCTTTTCTTGCCCTCCTTCCTGGGTTCCTGACACCTCAGCCATTTTCAATTCAAAGAGCTTCATGCCCCCTTTCCATTTCTGTGCCTTTTCGTTTCAGTGTGGGCATCTCATCTTTCCCTTTTCTCCTGTCTCCTGGCGACCCTTCATGCCTCCCTTGGGGTTTCCTGTACTTTTCTCTGTGCCTCTCAGTTTTCTCTGGGGTCCCTGATACCTATCTTACCTTAGTAACTCCCACACTGACCAGGACTATTCTAGTTTGAGCCTAGTTCCTAGCCTCTGTCCTTTCTTTCATCCCTCCTCACCACCCGCCTTCTCTGACAGTCTGGCCCCCCCATCCCCAAAGTTCTGGGGTTGGATTGGGTTACAGCTAGCTCTGCCTGGGCCTTCCAGGCCCTTCTCTCCACTTTCCCTTTGTGCCGTTGCCTGGAGACCAATGGGTTGTGGGGGGCTGAGCCAGAGAGGGAGCTGGGGTGAGGAATGGCGGGGGCTGTGCGCGCGCGTGCGTGTGTGTGCGGTGTGTGTGTGATGCCCCCTGCAGCTGGACTATAAGCCTCAGGTAGGGGAGGAATGGGACAGGGTAGACACTGGTTTCTTTTGTGACTCTCACCATCCCCTATCCCCACATATGCCTAAATTTTTCTTTTAGTCTCCATTGTAGCCCGTTCCTTAGTGATTAAAAAACACGGGAGAAGAGCTCAGCCTGGAAGGGATTTGGAAAGGGCTTGAGCCAAGGCCCAGTGGGAGTCTGAACTGAGTGGTGCAGAAAGAGAGGAAATGCAATGCGGAGAGAGGGTGAGGGGGAAAGGGGGAGCCCTGGAACAAAGCTGGGGGTGGGGAGGAGCAGGAGCTATGCTAGAGCAAGAGGGAGTGGGGCGCACAGGGAGACAGGGAGCTGGCCTGGTCTCAGGGAGGCCCTGGGAGGGGCGGGAAGGTGTGCGTGGAGTGGTGAGTGCCAACCAATTCAAGGGACTTCAGAGTGATGACTCATTCCCAGGCCAAGGAAGGGTTCCTGTTCCTGTGCCCAGTTCCCCAGTGCTCTGGAATCTTGTTTAGAGCTTTTGAGTATTCCCAGAACTTTGTTGAATCTGGCCCAAGGAATTGTGAGACAAAATCTACCAAGCTGCTCCAGAGCCAACCTCCTTCCTTCCCTGAAGGCAGGTGGGATCTTGCCAGTTCAGGGACCACCCTTAGCCTCCAGCAAGACTAGTCCCACAAGAACCCGGCCCCCACCCCAAATATGGAGCGCTACTGAGGGCTCCCAATCCACACTCCAGCTCCAGCTCTTCCGGTTTGCCAGCCTGCCTCCCTCCCATTCTCTGGCCTTCCCAATTTCTGCTGCCAAAAATCACCCTGTGTCCTTTGTCCTGGGAGATGTTGCTGCTTGGTGGAGGGCCAGGAGGGAGCCCAGGAGAAGGAACTGGTGGTGGGCTGGCGGAGGTGCTGGCTTCGTGGCCGGCAGCAGACTGACTGCCAGAGGCTACCTGGAGAGCAGGGGAGGGAGAGGGAAGGGTTGGGAGGAGCCTGCAGTCTGTGGTGGGGATTGTCTACACCTTAGAACAGGTGGGATTGAGGAACAAGGATACCTAGGGATTTGGGTCCACATTAAGCCCAATCTTCACCTGACTGCTTCCCTGTGACCCAGGGGATCTTCAGTGACGACTTTCAACAGATTTGAGAAGGAAAATGGAGATGCTACTAGATGGAAGGCCTGAGGATGATGTCTCACTCCTCCAAGCTGTATCCCTTACCAATCTACCCATGGGTTTGCCAGCAACCCCCCACCCCACCAAATCTGGCATTTCCTTTAACTGCCCTCCTTTCCCATCTCCATTTTCTTTTTCTTTGTTTTTCTTTTCTTTTTTTTTTTTTTTTTTTTGAGATAGATTTCTCGCTCTGTCACCCAGGCTGGACTGTGGTGGTGCGATCTCTGCTTGCTGAAACCTTTGCCTCCCAGGTTCAAGGATTCTCCTGTCTCAGCCTCCTGGAGTAGTTGGGATTACAGGCATGCGCCACCACACCCGGCTAATTTTTGTATTTTTACTAGAGACGGGATTTCGCCATGTTGGCCAGGCTGGTCTTGAACTCCTGACAAGTGACCCGCCCGCCTCAGCCTCCCAAAGTGCTGAGATTACAGGCGTGAGCCCCCGCGCCGGCCCCATCTCCATTTTCTTTTCCCATCCATGATCTTTCCTCTTCTATACTGCCGCCAAGGCCTTGTTCAGCTTACATTTCCTTCCAATCTTCTTATCCCCTTCTTCCCCATTCTGCTTGCCCAAGTAAATCCTCCTCGGCTCCACTGAGAGCCCCCACCCCCAGGATCCAGCCAGCCCCGTGTCTCCCGCCCTCCTTTCCCATCCAGAGCCCTCCTTTCTTACTCAGAACCCATTTTCTCTAGAATTGGCACCTGGGTCCACCTCCTTCATCCCTTAAGGTTCTTCACGTTCCCTCCTTTCTCTTCACTGACGTTGCCTCTGGACTTCTCTCTCCAGCTCTCCTTCACACCCCCACCCCCAATTATTATATTTCTGACTCTTTTCCCAACACGAATCACCCCCAAAAGCTTTACTGTCTTCCAGAAGCCCCATCTTCCTATATCTGTCATAATTTCAATTTTTCTCCCTCCTTATGACCCCAAACTTCCATCCCATTCTCTCTGATAATAGCTCCCAAACCCATCTGGCTCCATCTCTGCCACAGACCCCTCACCCCAGCCTTTTTTCACTTCTCACCAGGCACCCACAAAGCCCCCAGGCAGCTCCATCTTTCCAATCCAATCCCATTATCCCAATCTCTACCCCAGGATCCCCCAAACTCCTCCCACTTCACCTCTGCCACAGACCCGGTCGCCCCCAAACTTCAACCTCCCCTCATCTGCCCTCACCACCCACAGCCCCTCCTACCTAGCCCTCTCCCGCGCCAGGCCCGCGGGCTCCCCACATTCCGCCACGGCGAGCCCTCCCCGCGCCCCGGCCCCCTCGGCCTCGGCCTCGGCCAACTCGCGCGGCGCCTCCCCCTCTCCGGCTCCCCCTCTCTCCCCCCTCGCGGCTTGCCTCGCGCTCCCTCCCTCGCGTCTCCCTCCTGGCCCCTCTCTCCTCCGTTCCTCCGCGCTCCCTCCTTCTCCCTCTTCCTCCCTTCTCCCATCCCCCTCTCCCAGGCTCCCTCCCTTCGCCGTCCGCTTTCCTGTGCGAGTCGCTGGACGCACCGCCCAGCCCGTCCGCAGCCCCGTGCCGGGTCCGGGCCTCGGGCCGGGCCATTTCGGAGGGACCGCGGCCTCGGGGAGGGGCTAGGAGGGGGCGAGGGAGCCGGCCGCCGGGGAAGGGGCGGGGGCCGTGGGCGAGGCGGCCGAGGGGCCCGGGATCGCGCGGGTGCGGGCTGCGCTAGGCGGGCGCAGGCGG
>NC_045443.1:7309623-7331556 GCF_002776525.5 Piliocolobus tephrosceles
GCCGAGGGCCGGGCGGGCCGCGGGGCCGGGCGGCGCGGCGGGGGCGGGCGGCGCGGCCCGGGGCATTCCGGGCGGCCAAAGGGAGGCGGCGAGCCCGGGGAGGTGGGGAGCAGAGCGGGGATCGGGGTTTGCTCCGGGGGCCGGCGGGCGACTGGGGCCAGGCGGGGAAAAGGGGGGATGGGGGCCGCCCTCCGGGGGGGTCGGGGCTGCCGCCGCCGTCGTCGCGGCGGCGACTGAGGCCGAGAAGAGGAGAGGGGGGCGGGGGAGCTGCCGCCGCCGCCCCCCAGAGGCGCCGGAGCCCGGAATCCCGCTCGGAGCCAGCCAGCCGTCTCGAGCTACCAGCAGGTAAGGTCTGCGGCCGCCTGGGCCCCGGGCCCGCGGGATTCTGTCCCGCCCGGGTTCCGGCCTGCGGCTCCCCACCCCCACCCCTCCCAGTTCCCCCTCCTGCCGCCGCCGCCTCCATTTGTTATTTTCCCAATCCCGTCCCCCCACTGCGGGCTCTGCCTGGCCTGAGGCCGGGGGCTCAGGGGGTGGGGCCCGCCGAGGAGGGTCGGGGCCAGGGCTTCGGGAGGATCGGGAAGGTGGGGAAGGAGGGAGGGTCTCCGGAGGAAGGCTGTGGGGCCAGAGGGTAGCCGGGACCCGCGGACCCAAAAGAGGAGGAACATCGAGGCGGGGGTTGGCGGAGGAAAACGGGGGATGCTCTGAGTGGGGTTCGGGGCGAAGGCAGAAGGGATAGGAGAGATGGCAGCGAGGTGGGGCGTGAAGGCTCCAGGAAAAAGCTCCAAAGGCCCAGAACACGGGTTCCGGAGCCTGGGGTTGGGGGTGTTAGGAATGGACGGGAAGTGGGAAATGGGAAAGGGGTGTGGTAGGTGGAAAGAGGGACTGTGGCTGATGAACCTCGGGGAAACGGAGGCTTGGGCAAAAAGAGGTCCATCTTTGAGAAGAGCCAGAGGTTTTCCGGCGTGGAAGTGGGAAGGCCATGTCTTTGTGACGGTTTTCATTCCCCTACTCCAGGTCACCTCTGACCCTGTTTTCCCCATCCCAGACATAGTTACTTCTTGGAGAGGGCACTGGGGCCCAGTAGTGTGGGTTATCCCAAAACGAATGAGGAGGAAAACAGGAACACAGAAGGGGGAGTTGGGAAGAAAGGGGTTCTGGGAGGATGGAAATGAGATAATTGAGCAACCTTACAGGCACTCCAAGCAAGTTGCGACCTCCACCCTCCAACCCTCCAATTTCCGGAGCGTCCGCTGCCCCTGGAGCTCTGATCTATATAGGGAGGCCTTAGTTACTGCTTTGAGCTCAAAGATCTCCCTTTGTGCATGGGCTTATGTCGACTAGGGTAGGTACCTTAGAGTAGGAGTTGCTTTGGCAACTGGGAGGGGGCAGGGGTGGCTTCCAGATGGACTCCTGGGATGGTCTCTTGGGGGCACCTTTTGCCACTGTGTCGCTATGGTAGTGATCCGGTGGGATGTCCAATTGGTAGGCGGGGGGGCTGCGAATCTTTATTGGACGTCGGCCTGCGGCTGTGTCCTTGGGACTCTGGGCTGGGTTCTGGAGGATGTTTCTGGATCTGTTGGTGGATGGGAGTTTCCCCACGGCAGCGTGTCCCCTTTCATGTTGCAGTCTGTTGGAACAGGTAGATATGTTCCTTGCAGATCATAGGTGTTTCTCCAAGTCTCTCCACCTAGGCATGATGGGAGGATGAAAACGCTCCTGTTCAGGTTTCACCATCTTTTTGGCAGTTGGTTCTGACCTCTACCTCCCTTATTATATTTTTTGTAGAGTTGTCTTTTTGCTTCTTTGCACTTTCTTTCATTTTCTAAAACATGAATTCTTCTTTGAGCCTCCCTTCTTGAATAACTTACCCTTTTTTCCTCCTTACCTCAACTAACCTTTGGCCTTCTTCCCTGACCTTGTAGAAATGGCTGGGCTCCCAGGCCCATCCCAGGTGAGGGTGGCCCAGGACAAAGGGCTGCATGAAACAGCCTCATGCCGGGGAAATACTTACAGAATACGAGCCAGGAGACCTGTGTCTCTAGACCTGGCTGTGCCTCTGTGACCTTGGGCAAGTCACTTCTCTTGGAGTGTCCAGCTTCATTGTTAAGATGAAGGGGCCACAGATGAGATGATCTCTGAGGCCTCCCTAAAGGTCCTGGATTCTCAGAAGGCTTAGGCCAGTGCATTGTTATCTAGGAGTCACTTTGGACTGGTTAGTCTGGCAGGTCCAGAATGATATTGGGGGCTGGGCCAATGATCCTGAAATGTAGCCTGCGAGCCCCTCCCAGGGAGCTTGTGACTCCACTGTATTCCTTCTGACATCCCATATGTCTCTTAATTTCTTTTCCTGTTCTTACTTAGGGGCTCTTTTTCTATTTCTCACTTTCCTCCCAACCCAGTCTGGTCTTAATCATTTTCTTTTTAAAGTAAGGTAACGAAGGTGAATGTGCTTAGTGTGTGGCCAGATACAGAGTAGGTGCTCTGTAATATTAGTTACAATGATTGTCTGCTAGGAGTGTAGGCTGGTGCTAAAACATGACCCAGGTCTAGAAACACACACGGTCCAACCCTAACTCCTTCCCTCCTCTGCCACTCCTTATCCCCAGGATTACTTGTTCTTTTATGACTGCTTTTGTCCTTCAAAGCTACTCATTGCTAGTTTTATCAGATTTCAGGTGATTAAAAAAGAAGGGAATACTATGATTGCTGTGTTCCTCAGGTACATTCCTGTGTTTCTCTGACCTTTTGGATCCCCTAACCTAACTGACTTGGTGAACAGGTTCTGTGATGGGGAAGGGAGATGGACACCCTTCTCTAGGAGGGCTGGCAAAGATACACCAGTCACAGATAGTCATCTTTGTTGTGCTTTTTGTTTAAGATTGTTTTCCTCTTTTGCTATGGTGGGTGTTGTTCTTTGGATTTTTTTTTTCTTTCTGTTCTTTTTTTTTTTAGTTGATAGTATTTTAAAACCAGTCTACACAACAACTAAAAAATGTGGGAAAATAGCTGTAGCTGAAAAAAATAAAAAATAAATAAAGGCCAGGTGCGGTGGCTCACGCCTGTATTCCCAGCACTTTAGGAGGCTGAGGCGGGTGGATCATCTGAGGTCAGGAGTTTGAGACCAGCCTGGCCAACATAGTGAAACCCTGTCTCTACTAAAAATACAAAAATTAGCCAGGCGTGGTGGTGGGCGCTTGTAATCCCAGCTACTTGGGAGGCTGAGGCAGGAGAATCACTTGAACCTGAGAGGCGGAGGTAGCAGTGAGCTGAGATCATGCCATTGCACTCCAGCCTGGGGAACAACAGTGAAAATCTATCTTAAAAAAAAAAAAAAAAAAAAAAAAAACTAGTTGGCCGGGCACAGTGGCTCACGCCTGTAATCTCAGCACGTTGGAAGGTCAAGGCAGACAGATCACCTGAGGTCAGGAGTTCGAGACTACCCTGACCAACATGGTGAAACCCTGTCTCTACTAAAAGTACAAAAAAATTAGCAGGGTGTGGTGGCGCAGCCTGTAATCCCAGCTACTTAGGAGGCTGAGGCAGGAGAACCGCTTGAACCCAGGAGGTGGAGGTTGCAGTGAGTAAGATCACGCCACTCCATTCCAGCCTGGGCAACAAGAATGAAACTCTGTCTCAAAAAAAAAAAAAAAAAGACTAGTCTACTGGGCAGAACATCAGTTGAAATTTCAGAAGACAGGCTCTGTCCCAGCAATTTTGTGATTCTAAGTAAATTGTGAAGTTTCCTGGAAAGGTTAGACTCACCCCTTACTGCTTGCATCAGTATGGTTCCATGGAGGTGAGTGAGAGTTACTGTGTTCCTTGGGAAAAATACACTACAGAATACGGACATGCCGTTTACCTAGCAGGCCTCCAACTCAGAATAGAATAGATGGGTAAGCTTAGTCTATTCCCACCGGAGCTAGCAGCACTTAATTCAGGAAGAAAGACCTACTGAAGTTAGTGGGTTTAAAGGTCAATCACAAGAGAAGTGCGCACACGTATATATACGACATCAGTGGAAAGGAAGAAAAAGTAAGAAAATACCATTTTTGCTCTCAAAAGATCTTACAATCAGTAATTTGGAGGGACTTGACACTTAGCAAGAAATACGAACAAGTGCAAATGAATATAGCTGCCTATAGGGATTTGGATAAAGATAGATGCCTGCCTACCTACTGATAGACAGATATGGATGGACTGGCTTGAGGAGCTGTGTAACCCTGTCTACACCAAGTAGGAGGACAGGCTTCAAAATTGGTAAATCTGTATTGTTTGCTCTCGGATATTTTGAGTCTTTAATCATTCATGTGAAAACCCTGACTTTTCCTCTAGCCTTAGGGAGCTCAAGTACTAGAGAATGAGTCCTTTATGAAGCTCTCAAAAGTGAAGTTCTACAATTTGGGGCTACCTAGGTTTAGTCTTGGGATTGGTAGGGCTGTGTTCCTTTGTATTATAGAATGGGACATTCTTCTACCTACTCTGATGTGAGAAAAGATTCTTTTCATATCTCTGTGACTGATCTAGGCCTTCTGAGAATTCTCCCCACCAGCTTCTGAGGAGAATGTAGCAAAGTATAGAAGAAAGAGCATGGGCTTTGAAGTCACAGACGTGGGTTTGATTCTGGCTCTGTCACTGGTTCCTCACTGTGTGAGGTTGAGCTAGTCACAATCACAATCTTTGAGCCTCAGTTCCCTCACCTATATAATGAAGGTAATAATGCTTACCATTCAGGGTTGGTTGTAAATATTAAATGAAATCATGTGTGTGAAGGGCTTGATATAAAGAAGGTACTCAATAAATTAATACTTCAACGTCATTTCTTTTTTTTTTTTTTTTTGAGACAGTTTCACTCTGTCACTCAGGCTGGAGTGCAGTGGCATGATCTCGGCTCACTGCAACCTCTGCTTCCCAGGTTCAAGTGATTTGCTTGCCTCAGCCTCCTGAGTAGCTGGGATTACAGGCACGCGCCACCACGCCTGGCTGGGTTTCACCATGTTGGCCAGGCTGGTCTTGAACTCCTGACCTTGCGATCCGTCCACCTCGGCCTTCCAAAGGGCTGGGATTATAGGCGTGAGCCACCATGCCCCGCTCCATTTCTTTATGTTCCTTTGCAAGGCTCCGTGGAATGTGTGCGTTCACAAATATCCTTTAGGGATCATGAAGGGTAAAACTGTGTGATCGCCTGGATTGGAGCTTGTAGGTACATCTGAATTTTCTGCCCTCTCCAGAGGTGAAAGAGACTATACTTTGAGCAGCATCTCCCTGCCTTTTAGATAGCTAAGGTGGCCCATGGGGCAAGCCAGCAATGTCTTGTGGTATCTGTACCTCTTGGCCTAAAGGCTTAGGATTGGGCCGCTTGCTCAGTTCTCTGACAAGCACAATAGTATTCCTTTGTGACTCTGTTTTCCCAGTGGGAGACTCTGATGGTTTCCTTCTAACAGGTTTCACTGAAAACAGATCCTACAAAAGTTTCAGGTGCCTATACTGGAAACTTGGAGATCCTGCTTCCCAGACCACAGCTGTGGGGAACTTGGGGTGGAGCAGAGAAGTTTCTGTATTCAGCTGCCCAGGCAGAGGAGAATGGGGTCTCCACAGCCTGAAGAATGAAGACACGACAGAATAAAGACTCAGTGAGTTAAAATGAGAGACCTGAAAGATGAGGGGCGGGGCAGGCAAGCTAGGAGGAAGGGTCTAGAGAAGAAGAACAAATAATGTGCACCATAAAGTTAGGTGCAGTGTAAAGAACAGTGTTACCTACCTCCTTCCTCCTCGTGCAGATGTCAATGAGGAGTGGACGGAAGAAAGAGGCCCCTGGGCCCCGGGAAGAACTGAGATCGAGGGGCCGGGCCTCCCCTGGAGGGGTCAGCACGTCCAGCAGTGATGGCAAAGCTGAGAAGTCCAGGCAGACAGCCAAGGTATTCTGTCCTCAGGTCCTCCCACAGGATGCCCAGGCACTGGGGCTGAGGGGTGTGTGTGTTGTCGGGGGAACTTCCTGTTTAACGGCAGAGGGTAAGGGGGAGCTTGGGAGGTAGGGAAAAGACAGGAATTTTCTTTCTCTCTAACAGAAGGCCCGAGTAGAGGAAGCCTCCACCCCAAAGGTCAACAAGCAGGGTCGGAGTGAGGAGATCTCAGAGAGTGAAAGTGAGGAGACCAATGCACCAAAAAAGACCAAAACTGAGGTGGGAGACCCTTGTCGCCATCCTGACCCATCTTGAGACCATTCTTTTCTCAGACTTCCTTATGCTCACTATTCTTAGCTGGATCTCTCCTGGGACATAAGAGAAAGGCCAGATCATAGTGCTTATGAGAGCAGTTCTGTCTATAATATGCCAGAGAGATTCTCAGAACTTTGACAGACCACCAGATGACCTGGCAGGGCCAAAGGGGACCAGAAGAGTTGGGGGATTCTAGTCTCTGGGTGAGAAGTCTTAGTGGGAGGAACAAATAAATCTTCAGGAAAATGCAGAAGTGGTCTTTCTTTTTTATTATTTTTTTGTTTGTTTTGTTTTTGAGACAGAGTTTCATTCTGTCACCCAGGCTGGAGTACAGTGGCACGATCTCAGCTCATTGCAGCCTCCGCTTCCTGGGTTCAAGCAGTTGTGCCTCAGCCTCCCGAGTAGCTGGGATTATAGGCATGAGCCACCACGCCCGGCTAATTTTTACTTTTAGTAGAGATAGGGTTTCACCGTGTTGGCCAGGCTGGTTTGGAACTCCTGGCCTCAAGTGATCCTCCTGCTTCAGCCTCCCAAAGTGCTGGGATTACAGGTGTGAGCCTCTGTGCCTGGCCAGAAGTGGTCTAAGAACCAAGGGCTTGGGGGATGGATGGAGGATGGTTAAAGTGGTGGTTATGAGATGGTGGAAGACAGGGATTTGGAGTCAGCTGTGGGTAGAGACAAGGTGCTTGAGATGGATCCTTGAGGAAGGAATAGGGTTTTACAGGAGGGAAACAAGAATGTGGGGAAAGTGGGGAATCCCCACATGGCAAGAGGTACCACATCACAGTACAACAGTGTGCTGTGAGGGGAAATGATTTTATGCAAGACAGGCCCTAAATCTCAGGGAAGCAGGAAAGGAAAAGAGAAAAAATGAGGCTTCCCTTTTCTACAGCAGGAACTGCCTCGGCCACAGTCTCCCTCTGATCTGGATAGCTTGGATGGGCGGAGCCTTAATGATGATGGCAGCAGCGACCCTAGGGATATTGACCAGGACAACCGAAGCACGTCCCCCAGCATCTACAGCCCTGGAAGTGTGGAGAATGACTCCGACTCATCTTCTGGCCTGTCCCAGGGCCCAGCCCGCCCCTACCACCCACCTCCGCTCTTTCCTCCTTCCCCTCCACCCCCAGACAGCACCCCTCGCCAGCCAGAGGCTAGCTTTGAACCCCATCCTTCTGTGACACCCACTGGATATCATGCTCCCATGGAGCCCCCCACATCTCGAATGTTCCAGGCTCCTCCTGGGGCCCCTCCCCCTCACCCACAGCTCTATCCTGGAGGCGCTGGTGGAGGAGTTTTGTCTGGACCCCCAATGGGTCCCAAGGGAGGAGGGGCTGCCTCATCAGTGGGGGGCCCTAATGGGGGTAAGCAGCACCCCCCACCCACTACTCCCATTTCAGTATCAAGCTCTGGGGCTAGTGGTGCTCCCCCAGCAAAGCCACCTAACACTTCAGTGGGTGGTGGGAACCTACCTTCTGCTCCACCACCAGCCAACTTCCCCCATGTGACCCCGAACCTGCCTCCCCCACCTGCCCTGAGACCCCTCAACAATGCATCAGCCTCTCCCCCCGGCCTGGGGGCCCAACCACTACCTGGGCATCTGCCCTCTCCCCATGCCATGGGGCAGGGTATGGGTGGACTTCCTCCTGGCCCAGAGAAGGGCCCGACTCTGGCTCCTTCACCCCACTCTCTGCCTCCTGCTTCCTCTTCTTCTGCCCCAGCACCCCCCATGAGGTTTCCTTATTCATCCTCTAGTAGTAGCTCTGCAGCAGCCTCCTCTTCCAGTTCTTCCTCCTCTTCCTCTGCCTCCCCCTACCCAGCTTCCCAGGCATTGCCCAGTTACCCCCACTCTTTCCCTCCCCCAACAAGCCTCTCTGTCTCCAATCAGCCCCCGAAGTATACTCAGCCTTCTCTCCCATCCCAGGCTGTGTGGAGCCAGGGTCCCCCACCACCTCCTCCCTATGGCCGCCTCTTAGCCAATAGCAATGCCCATCCAGGCCCCTTCCCGCCCTCTAGTGGGGCCCAGTCCACTGCCCACCCACCAGCCTCAACACATCACCATCACCACCAGCAACAGCAGCAGCCGCAGCAGCAGCAGCAGCATCACGGAAGCTCTGGGCCCCCTCCTGGAGCATTTCCCCACCCCCTGGAGGGCGGCAGCTCCCACCACGCACACCCTTATGCCATGTCTCCCTCCCTGGGGTCTCTGAGGCCCTACCCACCAGGGCCAACACACCTGCCCCCACCTCACAGCCAGGTGTCCTACAGCCAAGCAGGCCCCAATGGCCCTCCAGTCTCTTCCTCTTCCAACTCTTCCTCTTCCACTTCTCAAGGGTCCTTCCCGTGTTCACACCCCTCCCCCTCCCAGGGACCTCAGGGGACGCCCTACCCTTTCCCACCGGTGCCTACGGTCACCACCTCTTCGGCTACCCTTTCCACGGTCATTGCCACCGTGGCTTCCTCGCCAGCAGGCTACAAAACGGCCTCCCCACCTGGGCCCCCACCGTACGGAAAGAGAGCCCCGTCCCCGGGGGCCTACAAGACAGCCACCCCACCCGGATACAAACCCGGGTCCCCTCCCAACTTCCGAACGGGGACCCCACCGGGCTATAGAGGAACCTCACCACCTGCAGGCCCAGGGACCTTCAAGCCGGGCTCGCCCACCGTGGGACCTGGGCCCCTGCCACCTGCGGGGCCCTCAGGCCTGCCATCTCTGCCACCACCACCTGCGGCCCCTGCCTCAGGGCCGCCCCTGAGCGCCACACAGATCAAGCAGGAGCCGGCTGAGGAGTATGAGACCCCCGAGAGCCCAGTTCCGCCAGCCCGCAGCCCCTCGCCCCCTCCCAAGGTGGTAGATGTGCCCAGCCATGCCAGTCAGTCTGCCAGGTGAGCGGCCAGCTGGGGCGGAGGTGGGCCTGAAGGGGGACGACAAGGCGGCGACAGAGAGGGAGTAGCAGGGAGGGGCCCTGCGCTGGTGTAGTGTTTTAGAAAAGCACGCCCCTCCTCTGTCCATGCCTAGCGGCCAGTGAGGCCGGCAGCAGCTCAGCCTGCAGGAGTGGGTTTTAGGCGGTGGCTACAAGCACTCGCCGGGGCCGCGGCTCCGCGGGCTCCATCCGGCATCTAGCACCGGCTGAGCGCGCGCTACTTCCACGCCTGGCAGGTTCAACAAACACCTGGATCGCGGCTTCAACTCGTGCGCGCGCAGCGACCTGTATTTCGTGCCACTGGAGGGCTCCAAACTGGCCAAGAAGCGGGCCGACCTGGTGGAGAAGGTGCGGCGCGAGGCGGAGCAGCGCGCGCGCGAAGAAAAGGAGCGGGAGCGCGAGCGGGAACGCGAGAAAGAGCGCGAGCGCGAGAAGGAGCGCGAGCTTGAACGCAGCGTGGTGAGTGCGTCACTCCGCCACCGCCTTCTTTGCCGCCTCCTCTCTTAGCCGTGCTGCGGTGCGGGGGCGGGGGCGGGGGCTGGGGCTGGGGCTGGGGCTTGTGCTTGTGCTAGGTGGGCGGGCGAGTCAAGTCGCCACCTGTCGGAGGGGAGGTACCACTGCAGCCCAGGAAATGGAGCCGAAAAGGATTTCAGCGACCGCAGTCTGCATTCCTGGGTTGGGAGAAGGCATGCTCAGATGGGACTACCTGTGGATCCCAAGAACGGCAGATATTCGGGAGGGGGGTCGCAGTTAAGTTCCAGGTGGGCAGAGTTTCAGTGAGGTGAGGCATTTTGGCATTCAGCCGTGGAAACAAATGGGCAGCTTGAAACCAGCTACCTCTTTTCATAACTGCCGCTTTGACTCCACTTTCCCCTGTGCCCCACAGAAGTTGGCTCAGGAGGGCCGTGCTCCGGTGGAATGCCCATCTCTGGGCCCAGTGCCCCATCGCCCTCCATTTGAACCGGGCAGTGCGGTGGCTACAGTGCCCCCCTACCTGGGTCCTGACACTCCAGCCTTGCGCACTCTCAGTGAATATGCCCGGCCTCATGTCATGTCTCCTGGCAATCGCAACCATCCATTCTACGTGCCCCTGGGGGCAGTGGACCCGGGGCTCCTGGGTTACAATGTCCCGGCCCTGTACAGCAGCGATCCTGCTGCCCGGGAGAGGGAACGGGAAGCCCGTGAACGAGACCTCCGTGACCGCCTCAAGCCTGGCTTCGAGGTGAAGCCTAGTGAGCTGGAACCCCTACATGGGGTCCCTGGGCCGGGCTTGGATCCCTTTCCCCGACATGGGGGCCTGGCTCTGCAGCCTGGCCCACCTGGCCTGCACCCTTTCCCCTTTCATCCGAGCCTGGGGCCCCTGGAGCGAGAACGTCTAGCGCTGGCAGCTGGGCCAGCCCTGCGGCCTGACATGTCCTATGCTGAGCGGCTGGCAGCTGAGAGGCAGCACGCAGAAAGGGTGGCGGCCCTGGGCAATGACCCGCTGGCCCGGCTGCAGATGCTCAATGTGACTCCCCATCACCACCAGCACTCCCACATCCACTCGCACCTGCACCTGCACCAGCAAGATGCTATCCATGCAGGTGAGACCCCCCTCCTTCCTCGCCCTGGCCCTTTGGGGCCATCTTCCCCCATCATGACTGGGCTCTTTTGTTCCTCTGGCTGCGACTTTCCTCCCCTGGCCTGGCAGGAACTTTTCCTGAGATTGCTTCCCTCAACTTTGCCTCCCTGACGTTCTCTCAGCCTTGTCTCCTCATGGCCTTGCCTGGCCACAGAGCCTGTATTCCTCACACCCCAGTCCTCTCCATAGCCTGGTATCCTACCCATGACAGAGGCCCAGGTGGGAGCCTTTGAAGGACACACCTTTCTATCCTCACAGCCCCATTCTCCCGAGTCCTTCACAAACATATCTTCTTCTTTATTTTTTTGAGACATAGTCTCGCTCTGCCACCCAGCCTGGAGTGTAGTGGTGCAGTCACAGCTCACTGCAGCCTCAACTTCCCGGGCTCAAGTGATCCTCCTACCTCAGTCTCCAGAGTAGCCGGGATTACAGGCGTGTGTCACCATACCTGGCTAATTTTTGTATTTTTGGTAGAGATGGGGTTTTGCCATATTGGCCAGGCTGGTCTCAAATTCCTGAGTTCAAAGCAATCCACCCACCTCGGCCTCCCAGAGTCCTGAGATTACAGACGTGAACCACCGTGCCCAATCCACAAACCTATTTTCTGATTTCTCTGGATTCAACTCTTATTTTTTGCCATTTTCTCCTTTTCTCACAGTGAGAGGTCTTTCATGTTCTTCTCCGTCTCTAGATCTGTAACTTTCTAGAAAGGGCCCTGTAGCTTTGGGTTTGGGTGTATCCTTTCACCATTTTGTTTTTGAGATGGAGTTTTGCCCTGTCGCCAAGCTGGAGTGCAGTGGCGCGATCTCAGCTTACTGCAACCTCTGCCTCCCGGGTTCAAGTGATTCTTCTGCCTCAGCAGGCACTGCCTGCCTGAGTTGCTGGGACTACAGGCGTGTGCCACCAAATACAGCTAATTTTTGTATTTTTAATAGAGACGGGGTTTCACCGTGTTGGCCAGGATAGTCTCGATCTCTTGACCTTGTGATCCGCCCACCTTGGCCTCCCAAAGTGCTGGGATTACAAGCGGGAGCCACCGCACCCGCTTGCTTTTTTTTCTTTCTTTTCTTTTTTTTTAAATTTGAGACCAAGTCTTGCTCTTTTGCCCAGACCAGAGTGCGGTGGCGCAATCTCGGCTCAATGCAGCTTCTACCTCCCAGGTTCAAGCGATACTCCTGCCTCGGCCTCCTGAAGAGCTGGGACTAGGCGTGTGCCACCACGCCTGGCTAATTTTTTTGTATTTTTAGTAGAGACAGGGTTTCTCCATGTTGGCCAGGCTGGTCTTGAACTCCTGACCTCAAGTGATCCGCCTGCCTCAGCCTCCCAAAGTGCTGGGATTATAGGCTTGAGCCACCGCACCTGGCCTCTTCCTGTCTTATTTCCTAAACTTCTATCTTCCACCTCCTTCAAGCAGTCGACCTCTCCCTCTCCTTCCCCTCAGACCCTTCTGATGACTGTAATTTCCTGGCCTCTGTCATCCATATGTCCCTCCTCCAGCAGGGCTCAGCCTGTCCCCTCCTCCAGCAGGGCTCAGCCTGTCTCCTCCTCCAGCAGGGCTCAGCCTGTCCACCCCCCACAGGCCTCTAGTTCTTCCATTCTGCCTTTGTTCCACTCTGGAGCTCCTTGTGTGTGTCCAACTCAATTCCCAGGCTTGGATCCCTTCACCCAAATGCATGGTTTTCCCTAAACCTGCCTTCTGGTGACACCTTCCTCTTCTCTGCTCTCCAGCCTCTGCCTCGGTGCACCCTCTCATCGACCCCCTGGCCTCAGGGTCTCACCTTACTCGGATCCCCTACCCAGCTGGAACTCTCCCTAACCCCCTGCTTCCTCACCCTCTGCACGAGAACGAAGTTCTTCGTCACCAGCTCTTTGGTAAGGATGGAAGTTGGGGTAGGCAAGCTGTAATGAGAAAAGGGCAGAAAGGAGGTATTTAGGTGGGGGGATGGGCCTAGTTGGGCTTGAAGAGGAATGCGGAGATGCCTAGAGGAGCTGGGCATGGGAATAGGAGAGCTGAACAAGTTTTAGTTCCTATTCTCCAAGTGCTCCTATTCTCCAAGCACAAGTTTTAGTGTCAGCCTAAGAGGTTTGAATCCCAATTCCACTCTACCACTGGCAACTTACAGAACTGGCTGTGTTACCTAACTTTTTAGTTCATTACTTTTGTATGTAAAGGAGCTGGCTATCCCCTGGTCCAGAGCAGGTACTTGTTATCCATTGGTCATGTGACCCTTGCCCTTCCTGCTCACAGCTGCCCCTTACCGGGACCTGCCGGCCTCCCTTTCTGCCCCAATGTCAGCAGCTCATCAGCTGCAGGCCATGCACGCACAGTCAGCTGAGCTGCAGCGCTTGGCGCTGGAACAGCAGCAGTGGCTGCATGCCCATCACCCGCTGCACAGTGTGCCGCTGCCTGCCCAGGAGGACTATTACAGGTACCCCAGAGTCCCCAGGGGGACATGGGCTCAGCGAGCCTGGGAGGGGCTGTGGGCATGGAACAGCTGGGCACTGTGCTCCTGGGGGAGGGAACCCCTCCTCCCCCAACCCCTTCGGTAAGGGGGCAAGGTCAGGGTTGGTCTCAAGTCTCTTACCTCTCTGCTGTGCACTGCCCCTTCCCTAGTCACCTGAAGAAGGAAAGCGACAAGCCACTGTAGAACCTGCGATCAAGAGAGCACCACGGCTCCTACATTGGACCTTGGAGCATCCCCACCCTTCCCCCACCCCACCCTTGGCCTGCCACCCAGAGCCAAGAAGGTGCTGCTCAGTTGCAGGGTCTCCGCAGCTGGACAGAGAGTGGGGAAGGGAGGGACAGACAGAAGGCCAAGGCCTGGTGTGGTGTGCAGAGGTGGGGAGGAGGCGAGGATGGGGACAGAAAGCGCACAGAATCTTGGACCAGGTCTCTCTTCCTTGTCCCCCCTGCTTTTCTTCTCTCCCATGCCCAACCCCCGTGGCCGCCGCCCCTCCCTTGCCCCGTTGGTGTGATTATTTCATCTGTTAGATGTGGCTGTTTTGCGTAGCATCGTGTGCCACCCCTGCCCCTCCCCGATCCCTGTGTGCGCGCCCCCTTTGCAATGTATGCCCCTTGCCCCTTCCCCACATTAATAATTTATATATATAAATATCTATATGACGCTCTTAAAAAACCTCCCAACCAAAACCAACCAAACAAAAACATCCTCACAACTCCCCAGGAACATGGCTGTGACTGTTCTTTGTGGGATATGGGGGTGAGGCTGGGTCTCAGTGCAGCGGTACTTAGAACTGCAGCCTGGGTCTGGCAGGGAAGCGGGAAGAGACCAGTCCTTCTTAAGGAACTGGGTGTAGGGGTTGGGAAGAATTGGAGAGGGGATCCCTGAAGAGCCCGGAGCACTGACTCAGCCGGAGGCGGTACCGGGGGTGCTAGTGCTCCCTCCTGTCCCAAGGCTGGGCAGTCAAAATACTGGAGGCCTCGGCCTGGGCCCTGTGGCTGGTGCCTGTAATCCCAGCACGTTGGGAGGCTGAGGCGGGTGGATTGCTTGAGCCTAGGAGTTGGAAACCAGCTTGGGCAACATAGAGAAACCCCATCTTAAAAAAAAATCAGCTGGGCGTTGTGGTGCACTTGTGGTCCTAGCTACTCGGGAGGCTGAGGTGGGAGGATCACTTGGGGATCGAGGCTGCAGTGAGTCATGATCGCACCACTGCACTCTAGCCTGGGTGACAGAGCAAGGCCCTATCTCAAAACAAAAGGAACCCCAACCAACCAAACACTAGAGGCCTGGGACAGGCCCACCTCTGACATGGTCAGGTCTTGGAATCTATTCAGAGGGGTCTCACTGTTAGGAGCCACCAGAGTCCTCTGGAACAAAGGCTTCAGAGTCCTGAATCCTTTCCGTGGAATAGTTTTGGTTAGGAGGCCAGGTGCGGCGGCTCACGCTGGCAATCCCAGGACTTTGGGAGGCCGAGGCAGACGGATCACGAGGTCAGGAGTTCGAGACCAGCCTGCCAACATAGCAAAACCCTGTGTCTACTAAAAACAAAAATTAGCTGGGCATAGTGGTGCGCGCCTGTAGTCCCAGCTACTTGGGAGGCTGAGGCAGAAGAGTCGCTTGAACCCAGGAAGTGGTGGTTGTGGTGAGCCAAGATCCCCCCAGCTGCACTCCAGCTTGGCGACAGAGCAAGACTCCGTCTCAAAAACAAAAAACAAAACCAGTTATGAAGCGGGGAATGGGGTGGGCTAGTTTTAATAGGTCCAGGCGATTAGTACCTGGCATCCTTAACCACCCTACAGTTTGAGAAAGGAGTGGTTGATAATCTCAAAAGCCTGGAAGGGAAGGGAAATCGGGCCGGGCGTTATGCTCCGTCGCTCATCAGTAGACAAGGCCATTTTAGGAAAGTGCGAGAATGGCTTTTGCTCCGGGCTGTTACTGCCGAATCCCGGTCGCTGGGCTTAACAACAACGAACGGGCTGTGAGTGGCTGGTATCCCAACCAATCAGCATCGAACTCATTTGCATAGGCTGAGAGCAAATGTTCGCGAACTCTAGAAATGAATGACTTAAGTTCCTTAGAATATTCTTTTTCCTACTGAAAGTTACAACACGCATCGTTGTTTGTACACTAATAGAAACAAGAAAAAAAGCCACCTGAGTTCACCCTCACCAATTGTGGAGTTCATGCATATCTCATCTTCTCTCTAGACACATGCGCAGCAGTGTTACAGCTCTTTTAGAATTTGTCTAGCAGGCTTTCCGGTATTTGCCGGAAAGCCCCTTTCACATAACTTGTTTGTAACATTAGACTCCGTTTAGCACGAAGGAGTTCTGTGAGGGTTTTTTTCAGTAAGGTAGTCTTTTTGGTGCAAGTGCTGGCTGTTACAAGGTTTGGGTATAGAAAGTTCGGACCACGCCTGGGGGCTTCCGGCTACGCCGGATGCTGCTTCCTTTCCGCCACCACTGGCCTTGGGAACTATTGTAGGACGTGGCTCTTTCTTCCTGAGCTTTCCATTTACTTTCGCTGCACTTGCAGCTTCAGACGCCGTATGGCGTCCGCCGCTGCCCAACCTGCGGCCCTGAGCGCTGAGCAGGCAAAGGGTGAGAATCATCGTAGTCAAGGCATGGGTTGCCGGTCCGGGGAGGATGCGGGCGGAGGATGTGGGGCGACAAACCTGGCTTCGTCGGCCGGGAAAACAGGGTAGGGGACGCCGGGTACCGTCGTTCTAAGTGGGGCGCTTGCCCCCAAGACTCGGGATCTTATTGGGTTACCTATAGCCTCAATTCACTAATTCCCTGCGCTCTCCACTGGGCCCGCTCTCCGTTCTCCGACGCCTACCCGGGACGCCTCCCTGGGATGCTTCTGACGCGCAGTGGTCCTGGCGGAGGTGATCCAGGCGTTCTCCGCCCCTGAGAATGCAGTGCGCATGGACGAGGCTCGGGATAACGCGTGCAACGACATGGGTAAGATGCTGCAATTCGTGCTGCCCGTGGCCACGCAGATCCAGCAGGAGGTTATCAAAGCCTATGGCTTCAGCTGCGACGGGGAAGGTGGGTCAGACGCGGGAAGGCGGGGGTTGGGTCGGGAGAGGGCGCCGGATCTGTGGGGCCCTGAGCGGTTGTCTCCTTTCTCGCCACACGGCGACAGTGTTGGCACTCAGAGCCCAGGGTCTACCCTGAGCTTGTGCCTCCGAGTTGCATTTTGTACAGGAGCGGTTCCGTATCCCTTATCCGAAATGCTTGGGACCAGAAGTGTGTCGGATTTTTTCAGATTTCGGAATATTTACATATACATGGATATCTTGGGGGATGGGACTCAAGTCTGAGCACGAAATTGTTTTGTTTCATATACACACAGCTTAAGCACATAGCCTGAAGGTAATTTTATATAATAGTCTGAATAATCTTGTGCATGAGACAAAGTTTTGACTGCAGCCCCCCCACCCCCACCCCCACCCCCCACCATGAAGTCAGGTGTGGAATTTTCCATTTTTGGCTTCACACTGGCACTCAAATAATTTCAGATTTTGGATTTTCTAATTAAGGATGGTCAACCTGTACTGTGAATCACATTATTATTCCATTTTGTGATGAGGGAGCAAACGCTAATGGTGCAGACTCTTAGTAGTAGCAGAGCTGGACGTCAGCGCTGTTGTGCCATCTTTTAGTGAGATGTCTGCATGACAGCAGTGGCTGCAGTCTCTCCAGGGTGTTTCAGCTAATTTCTGTTTGGGGGTTGGTGGTTAAATTTTTGGTGAGATCCTGGTGTTCCCCAAAAGTGCTGACTGATTCAGCTCTGCTGCCCCATAGCCTTCTTGCGTTCCAGCTACAGACCTGGGGTCTCGTGTTCATTCTTGGGGTTCCAGTGACTAAACTGCTAAAAGGGTTCACCTGAGAGCAAGAAGCACACTGCCTTGGGATATTTTCATTCACTGCATCCCATCTAGTTGTGCCCAGTGTAGACCAAGAAGTTGATCCAAACCACATGGGACAGAGGCCTGCATGTGTCCTGTTTTGCAAACAGCTGCCCAGCCACTGGGGAAGCAGTTCATGCTTAAACTACCACCCCCTCCAGCTGTCTTACACATGCTCGTCCTTGGAAGAAGCGTTGACCCTCCGCTCCCTCTTGCAGGTGTCCTTAAATTTGCTCGCTTGGTCAAGTCCTACGAAGCCCAGGATCCTGAGATCGCCAGCTTGTCAGGCAAGCTGAAGGCGCTGTTCCTGCCGCCCATGACCCTGCCACCCCACGGGCCTGCTGCTGGTGGCAGTGTGGCTGCCTCCTGAGAGTTGGCCCTCCCTGTGCCCCTGCCAGGGAAGGAAAGGCCTTGATGTTCCAGACGATAATAAACGTGCCTGTGACTTAGCCTTGGTGTGAGTCTTGTGCAGACTTGACAACCCCCATCTCACCTTCCCAGATTCCCTCTGCCTTTCCAGGCCCCATCCCCAGGTGCAGCTCCTTCCTATACTCCTGGCTGGGCCTAACCCTGCTCCAGTGAGGGCCTGAGGCTCCTCCCCTTCCCCCAGGGCAGGGTGAGAGGCTGGACTTGGCCCCTCGACGCTCTGGGTGGGTGGGCCTGCACAGGGGACACCTCCTTCTCTGAGGAATTGGGCTTTTAGGACTTTCCCTTAGGCCCTTTGGTTTCTGCCTACTGAGAGGTTTCCCCCATTGGTTGCTCTTCCCTCAGCCAGGGTTACTTCCTGGTCTTTGCTCCTACCCAGAGTCAGGCTGCTCTGTCAGCTTGAGCTCCAGGTGGAGCTCCAGGTGGCTCCTCCTCTCCCGAGGGAAGGGGGCCCTGGCCCAGTGGGCAGGCCTGCTGTACTCGTGCACTGGGGCTGCAGGGAAGCTGGCCACTGTGGGCGGTCTCAGGCCAGCCCCGCCCCACCTGTCCTTTTCCTGGAGACTATTAGTCCAGGGTTTGTCCCCGCGGTGCCATTGGCCTGGCAGGCTGGATCGAGGAGGAAGTGGCTGATTTCTGAGCGGTTCTTCCTCTCCTGGCTTGGGCCGCTGTGCACAGCTGTGCCCCTGGCTCAGCCCCACCCCCTGTGGCCCTCCGCCGTGACTTCCCCATCCCTACAGAGAGATGCTGTCCTGTGGGTAAGTCCCAGGCACCACCTGGGTCCTAGTCTTCTGTTAGTTTTGGAGGGAGGGAGGGCCTTGTTGATGCTCACTCCAACATGTGTGTGAGCGTGAGTGCAATCTGCCGCTGCCCTGCCCTGCGCCCGTTTCTGGTCCCTATGAACCTTCCCCTTCCCACAAAGTGTGAGGACCCCCAGGCTCACTCATGACCCTCTGCCCCATCTTTAACATTTTCCCCCTGACAAGTGTGTATCTGTTCTCTCCATTGCATTTCTACTTCCAGCCTCTGGGCTCCTGCTTCTGTCTCCTGCTTAGGACCTGTCCCCTGTGGGTAGCTCACAACACCTGAAACAGCAATCAGAGGCCACCCGCGAAGGCCCTCCCATGCCCAGCCAACTTCCCTGCTCTTCCCAACATCTGACTTGGGTCCCATCTTCCTTCCGTTTCCTTTCACTTCCCTTTCCCCTGCATCATTCATTCAACAGGTACATGTTGAGCATCTGTTACACACCAGGTATTGTTTAAGATGCTGGTAATACTGGAGTGAACAAGACAGACATGGTCCCTGCTCTCACGGAGCTTACATTCCAGTGGGAGGTTACAGACTGAACAAATAACCCAATACATTGGATCATTGCAGATTCTCAGAAGTGTTATGCAGAAAATGAAACAGCCTCAGCTGGGTGTAGTGGCTCATGCCTGTGATCCCAGCACATTGGGAGGCTAAGGCGAGAGGATTGCTTGAGCCCAGGAGTTTGAGACCAGCCTGGCCATATAGTGAGACCCTGTCTCTACAAAAAATAAGAAATTAGCTGGGTGTGGTGGCACGCGTCTGTGGTTCCAGCTATGGAGAGGCTAAGGTGAGAGGCTTGCTTGAGCTTGGGAGGTCAAGGCTGCAGTGAGCGGTGATTGCACCACTGCACACCAGCCTGGGTGACAGAGCGAGACCTTGTCTCAAAGAAAAAAAAAGGAAAATGAACCAGCTTCATGTGCTAGCAAGTAACTGGGTGTACAGGTGACATTACTAGCTGGAGGGATCGGGGAGGCCTTCCCGAGGAGGTGACATTTGAGCTGAGACCTGCTTGAGGGGGAAGAGGAGCCAGCCATGTGATGTGGTGATCAAGAGTCGAGCATCCCTGGGCAGAGGAGATGGTGAGCACAAAGCCCTGATGTGGGAACAAACAAAAAAAGGACAGTGTGTCCGTGGCAGAGGACCCTAGTGGAGCAGAGGCAGGGCCACAGCAGGTTAGACCTTGTTGGAGCTGGGATGTTGAAAGTGAAAACCTGGCCAGGTGAGGTGGTGTATGCCTGTGATCCCAGCACTTTGGGAGGCCGAGGTGGGAGGATCGCTTGAGCTCAGGCGTTTAAAACCAGCCTGGGCAACAGAGAGAGATCCCATCTCTATTAAAAAAAAAAAAAAAGGTGATGGCCTAAGCATGTAGTAGTCCCAGCATTTGGGAGGCTGAGGTGGGAGGATCACTTGAGCCCAGGAGTTCAAGACCACGCCGGGCAACGTACAGAGAGACTTCATCTCAACTACGACTACTACTACTAATAAATAGCTGGACATAGGGGCATGCACCTGTGGTCTCAGTTACTTGGGAGGCTGAGACAGGAGGATCACCTGAGCCAAGGAGGTCGAGACTGCAGTGAGTTGTGATTGTGACACTACACTTTTCAGCCCGGGTGACAAAGCAAGATTCTGTGTCAAAAAGAGAGAGAGAGAGAGAGGAAGGAAGGAAGGAGAGGAAGAAAGAAAAAGAGAAGGAAGAAAAGGAAAGTAAGAAAGAAGAAAAAAAAAAGAAAAGAAAGAGAAAGAAAAAGAAAAAGTGACAACTGGTCAAAAGAAAGAAGAAAGAAAAAGTGACAACTGGCCGGGCGTGGTGGCTCATGCCTGTAATCCCAGCACTTTGGGAGGAGTTCGAGACCAGCCTGGCCGACATAGTGAAACCCTGTCTCAACTAAAGATGTAAAAAAAGAAAAGAAAAGAAAAAAAATAAGGCGGGCACAGTAGGGCGCACCTGTAGTCCCAGCTACTAGGGAGGCTGAGGCAGGAGAATTGCTCAAACCTGGGAGGCAGAGGTTGCACTGAGCCAAGACTGCACCACTGCACTCCAGCCTGGGCGACAGGGAGAGACTCCATCTCAAAAAAAAAATACAAAAAAGAAAAAGTGACAACCTGATTACAGAGTACTGGTGAATTTGTGGGTGGGTGGCTCCCCAGCCCTGCTGATTCTTGCTTCTCACACTCACGTCTGCTCCTGCCCCAGTGCACGTCTTGTCACTGTCGGCCCCGCCGATGGGGTTCCTGCTGAGTCTTCTGGTGCTTGATCCCTTCCGTGGTCATTTTCCTGCCAGGTAGCTTGGCCAGGCCTCCCCTGGTGCAGATTCCATCCTTGGTTTCTCGGCCTGGCCTTGAATGACCCTCTACAGCAGGGTCGCAACCTCTCAGAGCAGCTTTGCTCCAGCCACACAGCTTGCTCACAGCCAGGCACTGCACATGTGGACTCTGGGCGTGCCACCCCTTTGCCCTGACGCATGTTGCCTCTGGGGGAGCACTTCTTCCTCCACCTTCCATCATGGGCTCTGGCGGCGCCTGTCCCATCTGCCCCCGACGCTGTCTGCTGCGGTATGGTTGGCCGTGGAAAGGGCACCAGGCTCCGGCATCTGACATCCTTGTTTTACCCACCTTCCCACTCACTAGCTTGTGACCCTGGCCAATTACTTAACATCTCTGAGTCTTAGTTTCTATTTCTATAATTGGGTGAATAACACCTACTAAGTAGTGTTGGCCTGAGGATTAATAGTATAATGTAAAAGCTGGCGGCACTGAAACCCTGCCACTTACCAGCTTTTCACATCAGTATTTGGGAAATATTGTTAAGTTCATTTGTCGGCGGGGATTCTGAGGCTCAGAGAAGTTCAAGAACTTTCTACAGATTATTTTGCTTTGTTTGCCCTTCCAGACTGCCTGTCTTCTTATATCACCGTTGATCTTGATCTGCATGGTTTTTAATTTTTTTTTTTTTTTTTTTTTTTTGAGATGGAGTTTCACTCTGTTGCCCAGGCTGGAGTGCAGTGGCGCAATCTCAGCTCACTGCAACCTCCACCTCCCGAGTTCAAGCAATTCTCCTGCCTCAGCCTCCTGAGAAGCTGGGATTACAGGCGTGTACCACCACACCCCGCTAATTTTTGTATTTTCAATAGAGTCGGGGTTTCACCATGTTGGCGAGGCTGGTCTTGAACTCCTGACCTCAAGTGATCTGCCCACCTCTGCCTCCCAAAGTGCTGGGATTACAGATGTGAGCCACCGCGGCTGGCTTGGTTTTTAATTTTTAAAAAATTCACTGGGCCGGGCGCGGTGGCTCACACCTGTAATCCCAGCACTTTGGGAGGCTGAGGTGGGCAGATCACGAGGTCAGGACATGGAGACCATCCTGGCCAGCATGGCGAAACCCTGTCTCTACTAAAAATACAAAAAAATTAGACGGGCGTTGTGGCCGGCGCCTGTAGTCCCAGTTACTCAGGAGGCTGAGGCAGGAAAATGGCGGGAACCCAGGAGGCGGAGCATGCAGTGAGCAGAGATCGTGCCATTGCACTCCAGCCTGGGCGACAGTGCGAGACTCCATCTCAAA
>NC_045443.1:7336556-7413292 GCF_002776525.5 Piliocolobus tephrosceles
TTTTTTTTTTTTAATACAGCTACAGCAAACATAGATGCAATCGCACAACATACACTGTTCGGTGATAGGATGCAAGCCCCAGAAGAATACATATAACACACCATTTAAATAAAGTTCAGACACAAACCTGTATACATGCATAATAAAACTATGTATTAAGACTTAATATGGAATTCAGGGTAGTGGTGTCTTGATGGGGAGGGAGGAGGATATGACCAGGGGTGGTAGGCAAGAGTGTCACTGTTTAGTACTGTGTTTCTTAAACTGGGTTGTGGGCCTATGGACATTCATTTCCTTATGCTTTATATATACACATGTAGACATTTGTATTTGTGTCTGAATGTTTTATAGTTATGATCTTTCGTAAACAATGTCATCATGGATTTGGGTGTTAAGAAATAAAAACGATAGGATTTTTCAAAAGACTTTTCAAAGGACTGTTAGCAGCAGGTAGATGCCAAAAGATGATGGTATAACTTAGGGGTCAGCAAACTACAACACACGGGCCAAATCTGACATACTGCTTGTTTTTGTGTGGTCCATGAGCTCAGAATGGTTTTTACATTTTAAAGTTTATTTTGAATAAAATCCAAAGACAAATAATACTCACACATGTGAAAATTATATAAAAATGCATTCATTCACTTATGTATTGTGTATGGCTACTTTATTATTTGTTTATATATTTATTTATTTTGAGATGGAGTCTTGCTCTGTCACCCAGGCTGGAGTGCAGCCGCACAATAGGGCGCACTGCAAGCTCCGCCTCCCAGGTTCCAGCGGTTCTCCTGCCTCAGCCTCCCAAGTAGCTAGGATTAAAGGCGCCTGCCACCGCGCCTGGCTAATTTTTGTACTTTTAGTAGAGACGGGGTTTCACTGTGTTGCCCAGCTGGTGTCAAACTCCTGACCTCAAGTGATCCTCCCACCTTGGCCTCCCAAAGTGCTGGGATTACAGGTGTGAGTCACTGCGTCCAGCCTGTCACCCAGGCTGGATTACAGCGGCATAACCGTGGCTCACTGCAGCCTCGACCACCCCAGGCTCAAGCGATCCTCCCATCTCAGTCTCTCAAGTACCTGGGGCTACAGGGGTGTGCCACCACACCTGTATTTTTTGTAGAGACAGGATTTCTCCAGGTTTCCCAGGCTGGTCTCAAACTCAGGGTCAAGCAATCCACTAGCCTCACCCCCACGAAGTGCTGGGATTACAGGCGTGAGCCACTTTTGATTTCTACTTTTATCTGCCTGCTTCCAAGGAAATATTTTTTTCTTCTGAATTATCAGGCACTTACTTTTGTAATTCTTAGTCTCCCTGAGCTTGTTTCCTCCCATAAGAAAACAGGGAAAATTATTCCTACATCACAGGGCTTCACATACATGAGATCATGTATGTGAAAGTGATCTGCAAATCCCACACCACACCAAGGTAAGGGAGGTAGTTTTTCATTTTCCTGCCAAACGATAGCAGAAACTGTACCTCTTGTCTGAGTTCTGCATCTTGGCTTGACACCCTTCAGAGAAATTCCTGCTTCTTCCATGGTTCAGGAAGAGGTGCCTAGTTAGTTTCTTCTGGGTACCTAGTTAGTTCCTTTCCACCAAATGGGTTTCAGCCCTGGAAGGACAGTGTATTGGGGCCAGGGTGCAGTGGGCGTTTGGTGCTGAGCATGGACCTGAAACTTTGTGTGTGGTCAGAATTACATTCCGTGTGTGGGGATGTGCACCGCACCAGGTACGTGTGTAGGTGGACATGGATGATGAGGTGCGTGTGCCGTGGCTGTGTGTGCATCCTTGCCTGTGTGTGACAAGCAGGCTGTGTGTGTAGGATCAGGAAGCTGTACTTGTGGCCAGGTATGTGTCTATGGACTGACAAGTTTGTTTGTTAGACACTTGCTCAGTGCCAGGCGTTGCACTGGACTCTAAACACTGAGATGAGCGAGAGCACCAGCGGGTGTCCTGCACTGCAGCCAGCTTTGCTGTGTTCTTGCTCCTTGGCGTTGGGCATGGGGGTTCCGTGGAGTTCTGGGGCTCCAGGGTGGTGTCCAAGCTGAAGGGGTAGTCAAAGCTGGACCATGCAATAAACCCACCAGGCAGATTCCCCAGGGCACCAGTGAGAGAAGAAAACCAGAAACAAATAGAACATAAAGGAAGAAGGAAAAGTGGAAAAGCCTTTTTTGGGGGAAAACATTGATGTTTGATGTTTCTAAAAATGATAAAGTAGTTATCATGGGAAAATTAGACTTATTGGGCTTAAAACTTTATTTTTTTCTTATTTTAACTGAAGCAAACCATGCATAATGTTCATAAAGTACACAACAACCTGACTTCACTTTTTTTTTTTTTTTGAGATAGAGTCTTACTCTGTCACCAGGCTGGAGTGCAGTGCTGTGATCTCAGCTCACTGCAACCTCCATTTCCTGGGTTCAAGTGATTCTCCTGCCTCAGCCTCCCGAGTAGCTGGGATTACAGGCGCCCACCACCACGTCCAGCTAATTTTTTTGTATTTTTAGTAGAGAGGGGGTTTCACCATGTTGGCCAGGATGGTCTCGATCTCCTGACCTCATGATCCGCCAGCCTCGGCCTCCCAAAGCATTGGGATTACAGGCGTGAGCCACTGTGCCCGGCCGACTTCACGTTTATACACACCCACACAAAAAGCATCCAGGGAGACACAAAGAGCCTTCCCTGCACCCTAAAAGTTTCCCAGAAATTGTTCCCAGTTAGCATATTTATTTTTATAAAGGGAATGCATGCCCATCATATAACATTCAAAAAGGTATGTAGAGAACCAAGTGTCCCCCCAGCCCTGTCCTCCAGCCACCCAGTTTCCCTCCCTAGGGGAAGCCACCAATATGTATTTCTTATGTATCCCCTGTTGAGCTGCTTTTCCTCGTTTTGGTTTGGCGGTGTTGGCATTTGTATTTGGAATTATAGGCAGGGAGCATCATATACCTTAGTGTTTAGGGCCCGTGATATCAACCAGCCCTGAGAAAATCAGCCATGGCGAGGACCTTGGTCCCCAGCCCCCGGGAGATAGGCCCCCTGGTGGGAGTCCTGGGGCAGGGCAGAGGCCTAGGGACCAGAATCAGAAAGGACCCAAGTTTGACAGGGCTGCTCAGGGTCATGCTGGCCATCCTCTGCCACAGTGGCATGGACAAACCGCATATGTTGGTTAGAGAAGTGCACCCTTCTCTCTTGCAAGCATTGGCAAGGTCTTAACTATCAGTCTCCCGCTCCCATGGCAGCCCCTTTGCACAAGGAGGCTCTTAATCTCTGTTCTTGGAAGCCCTGAGGGCTGGTGTATAGGAGTTCAAAGCATTGGCTTTGGAACCGGCCTGTCTGGGTTTGAATCCTGGCACTGCAGCTGACTCACTGAGGGACTCAGGCAATGCCTTACCCTTCCTGAGCCTCAGGTTCCTTGTCTGTGAGATGATAAAGATAGCCCCTGTTTCTTAGGGCTGTGGTGAGAAATCAATCAGACGAGGCATGTGAATGCCATTATAGCACAGCACCCGGCATCCAGCAGGACTCACTCGATGACAGCTGTCACCGCCATCATTGTCATTAGCGTGGGCCAGGGAGGGCTGTGTAAAAGCAGCTGGTGGAGAAGGAAGAGATGCCGTGTGACCGTCTCGGTTCACATGCATGAAGTATGATCTGGGCCTGGAGTGTGCAATGCACACGTGTGTCCTTACTGCATGTGTTGTCACATATGTGCAATGCCATGCTCCTGAGCCTTTGATTGCAGACGTGTGGGAAGTGGGCCCCGTCCCCACCCCCAGTGCCACCGTGCTCTGCTTCTCTTCCCTTGCTCTGCTCTAAAACGAGAAGTGCAAGTGAGTTCCCCCAAGGGGTCGGCCGCGCCTCTTCCTGTCCCCGCCCTGCCGGCTGCCCCAGGCCAGTGGAGTGGCAGCCCCAGAACTGGGACCACCGGGGGTGGTGAAGCGGCCTGGCACTGGGAGCTGCATTTGAGGCTTAGTCCCTGAGTTCTCCGCCTGCCCAGACTAGCTGCACCTCCTCATTCCCTGCGCCCCCTTCCTCTCCGGAAGACCCCAGGATGGTGAGGTAAGGGCCTGCCACCCACGGTAGACAGGAGGCAAGGGTGCCTGGTGCCCACGGGACCCCTCCTCACTGCCCTGCCTGGGCTGCCCAGGTGGTTTCACCGAGACCTCAGCGGGCTGGATGCAGAGACCCTGCTCAAGGGCCGAGGTGTCCACGGCAGCTTCCTGGCTCGGCCCAGTCGCAAGAACCAGGGTGACTTCTCGCTCTCTGTCAGGTAGGTGGGCCCCCCCACCCCCGGCATTTTGGCCACTATCTGGTGCCGTCCAGGCCCTGAACCACTCATCCCTGGTTCCCCATGGCAGTGCCGACTCCCCGATCCCCACGCCCTGTCTGTGCCCTCGCCCCCCACCCCTGCCCTCCCCATCCCTGTCTGTGCCCACCCATGCCCATGTGTGCCCCCACCCAGGACCTCAGCCGATCCCTGCCCTCCTGCCTTACTCCTGCACCGACTGGCCTCACTGCCTGGTGCCCTGCAGGGTGGGGGATCAGGTGACCCATATTCGGATCCAGAACTCAGGGGACTTCTATGACCTGTATGGAGGGGAGAAGTTCGCGACGCTGACAGAGCTGGTGGAGTACTACACTCAGCAGCAGGGCGTCCTGCAGGACCGCGACGGCACCATCATCCACCTCAAGTACCCGCTGAACTGCTCCGATCCCACCAGTGAGAGGTGAGGCCTCTGTACCCCCGCCACTCGCAAGCAGGGGTGAGTCGGCTCCCGCCCTGAGCGGCCAGGGAGACAGGGAGCCTGGTACCCGGCACTGCCTGCCCTCCATCCCCTCCCCTTCCCGCACCGGCTGGGGCTCTCAGTGTCCCTCCTCCATGCTGTCCTGTGGCATGGTGTCCCAGAGCCTAACCTACCACCCTTTCCACCTAACCCCGAGGAAGCCAGAGAAAGCTGCCTTGCCCTACACCAGGGGCCCTGGCCGCTGCAGCCCAGGTCCCACTAGAGACAGGGAGGCCACTGCTGGTGGCCAGCATATCGTGCTGGCCAGCTCTGTTGTTAGAAAGCTCTTCTTCCTCTGGAAGCAACCCTGCCTTCCTCCGTCTGCCCCTCCCTCACCCCAGCGCATGTTAGGACAGTGAGGAGCTGACACTGGGGATGAGGATGGGGATGAACGGTTGCCAGGACACTTGATACCTTGTCCCAGCCGCCCAGTGGGGATGGGTCTGTCCTGTGGGGTCAAGTGCAGAGATCACTGAAAGCAGGGTGGGAAGTGTTCACCTGTGGAAAGGGGCTCGATACTCCAGGCATTTCCTTCCTGTGCCCTCCTCGCCGACTCCTGTGGTCTTCCAAAGGCAGGGCTGGGGGGCTGGGGGGCTCTGAACACTCCTCAGGACACCATGGCTCCTTTCAGGAGCCGCCTCTCAATGCCAGATCCTCTTAAAGGGCAGCGGAATAACACTAGGGGTTTTCACACGGACCCCTGGGCCAAGCTGACTTGCCCTTGCCCTGCATTCGCGGATCGGTTGTTGAAATGATTGGGAAACGCTTCTGCCAGCTTGCAGCCTTTCTGAGATTCGGGCCTCCAAACTGCATCCATATTTTTGGTCAAGTCACTGATTGAAACTTAGAGCTGGATTCGGTCACGGTACCGCCCTGTGGCCCACCTGGGAGGCCTCCTTTCCTTGATCTGCCTCCTTCAAGGCCTTGCTCCTCTGTGGGCCTCACGTGGCTGGCTCCATCTGCCCCCTGCCCTTCCTCTCCCCACCACAACACTCAGGGGGCTTTTGCCGGTGAGACCCTCTAAAGCTCATGTCCTCTGTTTCTCCTTGCCTCAAGCTAGTAGGAGGAGGACGGGCTGAGCAGTGCCTAGAGTTGGAAGAGAGGAGCAGGGCCCCAGGAGGCCCCTGCAGAGGAGGCTGAGGCCTGGGTCCAAAGAGAAGAGAGAGAAGGAAGGGAGGGCAGTGCTGGGGCAGGAGGTTAACAGGGAAGCCACACTGAAGGCCCTTTTGGGTGACCCATCCCAGGAGCCAGTGTCACCCCTGAACCTGGGAGTGCGTGAGAGACTCTTTCTCCCAGGTTCTGCTGTGTCCCCTGCCTTGTCTGTGGCGCCTCCTTCTCTGCGGGAATTTGCATCTGTCCCTCGGTGGCTCTGTGCTTCCTGTGGTCAGCCTGACATTTGCATGGAGACTTCCTCATCCTGGGGCCCAAGGGAAGGGGCTCAGCCCCCTCCCTGCTGCCTGGGGTCCTAGCCTGTCCCCAAGTGGTGGGCTGAAGTGGCCTAATGGGGTATGGAGGCTCTGGGGGGTCTCTCGGCTGGAGTCACCTCTGGGCAGGGGTGAGATGGGTTGGGACGGACTGGTCCTCCCCTCCTTCCCCCCATCCCTGCGGTTGGAAAATTTGCCCGCCCTCCCCTCGTCCCTGGGCTGAGGAAACCTCACAACCCCACTTCTCACTCTCTCCCCAGAAGGAGTTTTGTGTTTTTTCCATCACGTGGTTTCCTGTGGGGCAGGGCATTGTGGGGCTACAGTTTCCTCCTGGGAAAGGGGTGTGCTTTGGGGAAAGGGCTTAGTTCTGCTTTCTGCCCCGACAGCCCCTTTGAATGCCTTTGAACCCTTTTGAACCCTGGGCTCCCCTTCAGTGACATCATCCAGGGCACCGCAGAGCCCCCTACACCACTCTTTCTCCAGTGGGGCTGTCCTCCCCGCCTCCCTGGGGGAGCGCACCCCATCGGCCTCCCTTGGGACTTGGGTCTCTCTGTCCATCTCCCGCCACTCCCTGTGGTGTGGCCTCGGTCTGTGTTTCTCTTTGCCTCTGATCTCTGCCGGGGCACAGCCTGATCCTTTATGGACACTCTTCCTTAGTTTCTCTCTTCCAAATATTTTGAATATTGCCAGGCTTTCTGCCTTTTAGAGGTGGTCTCTGGGTTCAAAGCCTGGTCAGAATTCTGGAGGCTAGGATAGCTTGAGCCTGGGAGGTCAAGGCTGCAGAGAGCCATGACCGTGCCACTGCACTCCAGCCTGGGCAACAGAGCTCTGGAGGCTTGCCTTGGAGTCCATCAGGGGCCCTAGGCCAGTGAGGAACAGCTCAGCATCAGTTTCCTCATCTGTAAAATGGGGGTGATATCATACCCAGCCCTCAGCATGTTTGTGAGAGGCATCAATATGATGGTGGATTTGGAAGCATCTAGCGCAGTGCCTGGCACACAGTAGGTGCTCGATTTCCTGCCCCTCTCTGTGAGTATCTCTGCTCAGCGCCTTCCCCTGTGGCCTGGGTCTCACCTTCCCTGACGCTGCCTTCTGTAGGTGGTACCATGGCCACATGTCTGGAGGGCAGGCAGAGACGCTGCTGCAGGCCAAGGGCGAGCCCTGGACGTTTCTTGTACGTGAGAGCCTCAGCCAGCCCGGAGATTTTGTGCTATCTGTGCTCAGTGACCAGCCCAAGGCTGGCCCAGGCTCCCCGCTCAGGGTCACCCACATCAAGGTCATGTGTGAGGTAAGGCAGCCGGGTGGCGGGGGAGCCTCTGCTGAGGCTCCTGTCTGTGACCGCAGTGTGGGCGGCAGGGAGGGTCTGCCTGGGCTTGAATTCAAGGCTGGGGCCCAGGGAGGGAGACTCGAGCCCTGTGAGTGGCCTTATTTGGCTCCCCCCAGGGTGGACGCTACACAGTGGGTGGTTCAGAGACCTTCGACAGCCTCACGGACCTGGTGGAGCACTTCAAGAAGACGGGGATTGAGGAGGCCTCAGGTGCCTTTGTCTACCTGCGGCAGGTCAGGCGTGGGCCCAGCTGCTTCCTCCCTTCCCCTGAGCTGTCCCCCCAGTGTGAGCTTCTGAGACCTCTGAGTTGCTGACTTCTCGCTCTCCTCTACCCCAGCCGTACTACGCCACGAGGGTGAATGCGGCTGACATTGAGAACCGAGTCTTGGAACTGAACAAGAAGAAGGAGTCCGAGGATACAGCCAAGGCTGGCTTCTGGGAGGAGTTTGAGGTGCATGGTGGGGGACCGGCAGGGCTGGGGCAGCTGAGGCGGTGGCGGCAGTGTGGGGCCCCAGGCGGACACCTTCCTCCCCTTGCCCACCTCTCTCCTGACCCGCCCCACGTGAGCTCCCCCGATGGATGCTGTCTCTGGGAGGTGATGCTCATTTCCTCACCCGCATCTCAGAGTTTGCAGAAGCAGGAGGTGAAGAACTTGCACCAGCGTCTGGAAGGGCAGCGGCCAGAGAACAAGGGCAAGAACCGCTACAAGAACATTCTGCCCTGTGAGCACCCAGCCTGCCCCCTTCACCCAGGAGACCGCCCCTGCCCCAGCCACCGCCCCTGCCCCATTCACCCAGGAGACCGCCCCTGCCCCAGCCGCCGCCCCTATCTCACAGGTCTCTACCCTCCACTCCAGGAGGGGCCATCTCCCCACACCCCTTCTCCAAAAGGCCTCTACTCCTCCCAGAAGTGCCTCCCCACCACCAGCAGGCAGGCGGCCCCTTGCTCCCAACCTCCTTCTTGTGAATCGCCTCACTCCCACCATACAGATGATCCCCCACCCCTGCTGCCCACAGTCCCCCGCAAGCCTCATGGCTTCTGAGACCAGAACGGCCTGTTAGCTCAGGAGGGTCTGACGCAGGTGTGGTGAGTCCCTGGCTGACCCAGGCCATCTCGCCTCCTCTCCACCCACTCCCAGTTGACCACAGCCGAGTGATCCTGCAGGGACGTGACAGTAACATCCCTGGGTCCGACTACATCAATGCCAACTACATCAAGGTCAGTGGTGTGGGTCATGTGGGAGGAGAGGCTGGGCCCTGGGAATTCCCTGTGTGGTGGGGGACCCTAGATCCAGAGACACCTGGGCAAAGCCGAAGCTGGCTTCTTGCATGGGTGAGGGGAGCAGTGGTTCAGGCCTGTGCTGGGCTGAGGGGCTCACTGTTTTGGGGTGCGTCTCTCCACGCTTGTGTCCAGAACCAGCTGCTAGGCCCTGATGAGAACACTAAGACCTACATCGCCAGCCAGGGCTGTCTAGAGGCCACGGTCAATGACTTCTGGCAGATGGCGTGGCAGGAGAACACCCGCGTCATCGTCATGACCACCCGAGAGGTGGAGAAAGGCCGGGTAGGGCACCCCGCCCCATCCCCACATCTGTGCCCCGTCCTTGTGGTCATACCATTAAGTCAAAGAACCGTCAGATGCCAGGGCAGAAAGGGATCTTGGGGGTGAGGGTCCAGCCCTTGTTGGGAAACTGAGGGCTAGTGACAAAGTCTCGACTACACAATGCAACCCCCAGATCCCTGCATGCATCCCTGGGCTCTTCTGAGCTCCAGACGGAGGTTTCAGGCTCCTTCCTCCTACACCTTCCCCACCTGTCTGCATCCAGGCCCCTCCTGTCCTCCCTGCCCCATAGATGTCTCTGGGGTCTGCCCCTTGATCTGCAGGCTCCCCCTACACAGCACCCTCTGTGCTGCCATTGAAGTGATGCCATCCGTGACAAACTGGGTCAAGTTCCTTCCTCTCTGAAATCTCTTCCATGGCTCCTGGTCACCTTTGGGATAAAGTCACGCTCAAAGGCCTGACATTCAAGGCCTAGTGGTTTCCCTCTGACTCCCACGCTTCTCTTGAAGGCTCACCGCTTCCAGCAGCCGTGGCTCTTTCAGGTTCCCAGCCTTTCTTTGCACAAGCTCATTTTCTTTCTCTCTTTCTTTCTTTTTTTTTGAGACGGAGTCTTGCTCTGTCACCCAGGCTGGAGTGCAGTGGCGCGATCTCCGCTCACTGCAAGCTCTGCCGCCTCCCGGGTTCCCACCATTCTCCTGCCTCAGCCTCCCGAGTAGCTGGGACTACAGACGCCCGCCACCATGCCCGGCTGATTTTTTTGTATTTTCAGTAGAGACGGGGTTTCACCGTGTTCACCAGGATGGTCTCGATCTCATGACCTCGTGATCCACCCGCCTCAGCCTCCCAAAGTGCTGGGATTACAGGCGTGAGCCACCGCGCCCGGCCTGCACAAGCTCATTTTCTGCTAGGAAATGACTCTCTCTCCACACTGTCTCTGCCTGGCCGATGCCTCGTTTTTGAAGACACAGCTGAAGCGCTGCCTTCTCTGTGAATTCAGGTCTTGTTTTCTCCAGGACCTAGAGGGCGAGTTTCCTCGTTCTCAGCCACGCTCCCCAGCGCGGTGTCTCCCCCGGTCACTTGTCTCTGTGAGCTCCTCCGGGCACAGGGGCACAGACTGGGTGTTAGTTGTGTCTGTGACTGCAGCCTGGTTTGCACGGCTTCGGGGACAACGCCTGCCCCGGCAACGTTTGTTGAATGACAAATAGATGTACCGGTAAAGCGGCTGGCCAGGTCGCACCACCTGGGGGTGGCTGATCTGAGACGAGAGCCCAGGTCTCCTGCCTCTCTGCCAGCTCATCCGTCCATCCAACAAACGTTTGGGCCGGTGCCAGGCACTCAGAACCTAGAGCGGGACCTGGGATGGGCCACAGCACCCTGCTCTGTGCCTCATGCCCACCCGACCCTCCCTTTCCAGAACAAATGTGTCCCATACTGGCCCGAGGTGGGCACTCAGCGCGTTTATGGGCCCTACTCTGTGACCAACTGCGGGGAGCATGACACGACCGAATACAAACTCCGCACCTTACAGGTCTCCCCACTGGACAATGTGAGTGGCCCCCACTCCCTGCCCTGCGCCGGGAGTCCCTCCCTGGACTTGTTCTCCTCTCTGGTTGGGTAGGGCGAGACAGGTGGGGTGTTCCGAGGGAGCAGGGGGCACTGACCCTGTGTCCTCGGCTCAGGGGGACCTGATTCGGGAGATCTGGCATTACCAGTACCTGAGCTGGCCCGACCATGGGGTCCCCAGTGAGCCTGGGGGTGTCCTCAGCTTCCTGGACCAGATCAACCAGCGGCAGGAAAGTCTGCCTCATGCAGGGCCCATCATCGTACACTGCAGGTGAGGATGATAATCCTGATGGTAGTAGTGACCGCCGAGAAGTAAATACTGCTAAGTGCCATGAGCATTATAAGCAACATACACGTTAGCTCACGCGAATAGTGCCTTCCGCTCACTCCCGGCTTCTTCTGGGTCCCCTCATGGCTCCGGACCTCTGGGTGGAAAGTGGCTGGAACCAGCCCCACTTTGGCCCTCTGCCTGCGGGTGTCTTCCTCAGAGCCCTCCCCAGATGTGCCATCTCGCCCAACCCTGCCAAATACAGAGGAGGAACCTGGGACCCAGTTGCTGGCCAGGCCCAAGCTAGGCAGGGCAAGGCCGGGCAGGCACCCACAGTAGGCCTGGGTCCTGGCTGCTCCGCTTTCTCTCCAGGTCTCACTCCGTTGGTTTCTTCTTGCCTCCCAGGAACATCCATGGGGCATGTGCTCCCCATTCCTCCTCTTTTTCCATCGTAGCCCCAGGGCTTTGGCTTCTTCCTGACTCCGCCCTCTCTCCCAGCTTCCCCAGGCAGTGCCCCATCCTGGCCCCCAGGGCTGTGTGGGGATGGGCGATGCCTTTTTGGGGGTGCACATAGCTCCTCTATCTACCTTCATGTTTGTGATCAGGAGACCCTGGTAAGGTGCAGAGGTGGGGGCCACAAGGAGGAGCAGGGGTCCCACAGATGAGCCCACTGAGCCGGCCTGGCCTGGGCAGATGAGAGGCAGCGGGCGCAGGGCCCCTCTGCTTACCAGCTGTGTGATCTTGGACAAATTACTTAACTTTTCTAACCCTCAGCTTCCTCCTCTGTAAAATCAGGACTTCAGGGTTGTAGTGAGAACTCAATGAGACCCTGTTGTGGCGGCTGGAATTCCGTCAGCCCTCAAACACGGGGCACTGTTACTGGCTTAGTAATTCACGTCAGGCAGAGAATGGGGGAAATGGGAACCTGCCTTGCTCTGGTCCCTTCCCACTCCCACCGTGGACCCCAGGCCTGCGACAGCCTCTGGCTTCCTCCTCTTCACAGCAGCTGTTTGTCCTGGGACAAGTCGGCTGAATCTAGAGGTGCCCCCGACGGGCTGTCTTGGGGACCCGGCTCTGTCCTCTGCTCTCTCAGAGACAGGCCCATCCCCGAGAGCTACCCTCCTGCTCACCCGCCACACACACATCACACACTTCTTGGAAGCCCCGTGGCCTTTATTTAGACATTACAGGAAGGAAGTGGGTGTGGGGGGTTATTTTTGACAATCTGGGTTTGAAATTAGACAGTGCGACTCAGGGCATCAGCCTGATGGACCCAGCCGAGGGTGGGCCTGGGGTCTCCCTGGCGTCTGTTTGCCCAGGGGTGGGAAAGGAGAGAAACTTCCTACTGCACTGCTCCTCCGAGTGTCCTGCCCCGTGCGCCTGCACCCTGCTGCCTCAGGGCTGTCCTTTTCCTGATGTCAGGGTTTGAAGAAAAAAGGGAAGTGAATTGCGCTGAGAGACGCTCCAGAACTCCTGCAGGGAGAGGCGGGGAGGGCTCAGGGTACCTGGGAGCCGACAGGATAGTGGTGGGATTTGGGGGTCCCAGGTCTTCCGGGGTGGGGGCAGCCACTCACCAGGAGTGAGGAGTCAGTGCGAGGAGTGGAGGAGGGAAGGACGGTGGCAGCCGGGGAGCCGGCGTCAGCACCACAGAGCCAGAAGTGGAGCGTGCCCATGCAGAGCTGGGCAAACCTCCGGCGTCACTTGCCCGGTGACCCTGGGCACATTCCCTCCCATCACTGGAGGCTCAGGCTGCTCCTGTGGTGCCTGGGGCTGGAGCTGAGCACTGGGTACCCCCCTTCCCGGAAGGGCTTGACTGGCCTCTGACGGTCCCCCGTCTTTCCCCAGCGCCGGCATTGGCCGCACGGGCACCATCATTGTCATCGACATGCTCATGGAGAACATCTCCACCAAGGGTGAGGGCACCTGCGGGCTTGGGGGCGGGGCTGGGCAGCCCCTCGGTGTCTGCCTATGCCTGGACCTGAGGTTTGACTGCCCCCCACCCAGGCCTGGACTGTGACATTGACATCCAGAAGACCATCCAGATGGTGCGGGCGCAGCGCTCGGGCATGGTGCAGACAGAGGCGCAGTACAAGTTCATCTACGTGGCCATCGCCCAGTTCATTGAAACCACCAAGAAGAAGCTGGAGGTCCTACAGGTGCGTGCAGAGCAGGGCCTGGGGGGGCTGCAGTGCGGGACGGGTGCCACCTGGCCCTGCTGGGATCACCACCTTCCCACCGTCCCTCTGCCCATAGTCGCAGAAGGGCCAGGAGTCGGAGTATGGGAACATCACCTACCCCCCAGCCATGAAGAACGCCCATGCCAAGGCCTCCCGCACCTCGTCCAAGTGAGTGGCCCTGACTGCCACCGCCAGGCATCCACCCCTTTGTCCTGCCCAACCTGATCCTCACTTTCTGGAGAGGACAAGTGTCGCAGCTGGGGGGGCCTGGCTTCAAGTTCGGGCTTGGGTCTCACCCCTTCTATTCATAAGCATTTCCCGAGTGCCCACCACGTGTGGGCCTCTGCTAGGTACCAGCCGCGTACTCCTGTATGAGATGTAGCTTCCGTCCTCTAGAAGCTTGGAGTCTAGGGCGGGGACAGTGGCTGGGTCGCCTGTGAGATGGGGTGGCCAGAGGGGGCTGCCAGTGCCGAGTCCCCCGCCCTGTCTCCTGACCTGCACCCACTACCTGTACTTGCCCCCCTGCATCCCGCTGCAGACACAAGGAGGATGTGTATGAGAACCTGCACAGTAAGAACAAGAGGGAGGAGAAAGTGAAGAAGCAGCGGTCAGCAGACAAGGAGAAGAGCAAGGGTTCCCTCAAGAGGAAGTGAGCGGCGCTGTCCTCAGGTGGCCATGGTACAGCTCTTCTGCCTGGGTGTCCTCCCAGCCCCGCCCCGTGTCCTTGGCTCCACTGCCTTCCCTGGGTGGATGGGGTGGCCGTAGCCTCACTCTGTGCTTCCCAGCTGCCCCGGACCTTCTTGTTCCCCCTCCAGGTCCCAGCCACCCTCTCACTCCCTCACTCCCTTCTCTTGGCAGCCTCAGCCCTGACCCTGCGGAAGCCCTCCACGGTGGACAGACTCATAACCTGAACCTAGGAGCGCCCCATTCTATTGTAATTTAAATGGCTGCATCCCCCCACCTCTCCCTGACCCTGTATATAGCCCAGCCAGGCCCCAGGCAGGGCCAACCCTTCTCCTCTTGTAAATAAAGCCCTGGGATCACTGTGTGTCGCCTCTGAACGCTGTGCTTGCCCAGTGAATGGGTGGCCGGAGGGCAGGACGGGTAACCGTGTGCCTTCGCGTGAAAGCTCCGCCTTCCGTCAGACGGACGTGGGTCGGGGCTCCGCCTCACACGTGGGCGGGTGACCGTGGGCGAAGCTCCCCAGTCTCCTTCTTTAAAATGGAGGGCGATCATAACAAGGTGATTATGAAAAGCACCGAGATGACGGCCGACGATAAGACGGGCACAGTGACTCACCACAAGCTTGCCATGTGCCCAGGCACTAAAAGACTACACACGATAGTTCAGTCTAGGCACTTTTCTCATTCTCATTTTACAGTGGAGGAAACTGAGGCACAGAAAGACTAAGTAACTTGGTCACTTGCCCAAGGTCACAGGGTTATGGAATAGTGAAGCTGGGATTTGAACCCAGGCCGTCTGACCCGAGTCCACACTCCTTACCCTGGAGTTGCAGCTGGGGCCACCCTCAGGGGGGTCTGATCACACTCCCCTGATGCTGACTTCCAGATCTGAACTAAGAAGAGTAGTTAACAGCCGGAAACGCAAACCGAGACCAGCCCTGCTGCGTCCCCTCTGGCGGGAACAGGGACTGGCTCCTCAGTGCACCCAGGCGCGCCCAGCTCCTCCCCTCACCCAGGCTGCTGCCGCCCTTATCCTTTTGGGCAGAGTTTGAAGAGCCGGCTGGCTTGAAGATTGCTTTGTTTTTTGGTCCCCTCTTCCTTCCCCCATGTCAGGATTGGCGTTTCTTCTTTATTTGAAACACTGGTCTCCCGGGGAGGAAAGCCGGTGGGAGTCATCCCTCAGGAAGGGCTGGTGCCCACTCCTGGAAAGGCTGAGACGACACAGGTTCCAAAGCCCAGAGGCTGGGCGTGCATTACTCAGCAAATCCTTCTTATAGAGGCCCCGGCACCACAGGCTTTCGCAGTCCCCCGACCTCCTGGAATTTAGGCTGGTCAGGGAGACAGATTCACAACCCGATCACAAGCATCAAATCATTGCTGGCGGGTATTAAGAAGGAAGCAAACAAAGACCCGGAGAGAACAGAGGGACTGAGCAACACAATAGCTCCCTGGGGCTGTGGCCCTCCGGGCCTGGGTGGGGCAATCACCTGTCCGGCTCAGGTCCCCTCTCCCAGCAACGCCCTTTCTATCCCAGCCGGAGCTGCACAAAGGCAAGTCCCACCTCCTCTAACCGCCCTTGGGCTACCTGCCCTTGGGGTGGGACTTGGACTCCACTGAGGGCTGTGCTGTGAGGTGGGTCCAGGAGCAGCTCGGTCGGGAGAGCGGAGCGCAATCATTCCCAATGCAGGCCTTAATCGAGGGGCAGGGCTGAGGCTCCGGGCCAGCTGGGGTCTCTGGCTAGCGGTGGGTAACTCCACACTAGGGGCACCTTGCTGGGACCCACCTACCCTTCACAGGCCTGGCGGGGCCTTCTCCCTCCCCTTTCCCTCAGGGGATCCCAGCACGGGCTGGGCACCGCGTGGCGGCACAGCCCAACTCCTGCCCAGCTGACCCCTCGCTGACCTCAGGGATCTCTCTGGCCTTCCAGCTCTGCTGTGGGCAGGGTCTGAGGCCACAGAGGAATGGGCTAGTCCTGGGGACAGCAGCTGCTGTGGGGAGGGGACCCGAGAACAGCCCCCCCCTTTTTGTTCCTCTGGAGACAGGGGTGAGACTGGGCAAGTTGGAGAAAAGAGGGCCCTGGGAGAGGGTGGGAGGTCCAGAGCAGTGGCCAAGCCTTAGAGGAGGTGACCGTGGCTGGCGCTGGGAGGGAAGGGGTTAAGGCGGTGAGGGGCAGCCTATGGCAGGAGGACACACCTGTGCGCAGGGTGGCAGGCGGGGCCCAGGTAAAGAGCCTGCGCTGCCCGGCAGGCGGAGAAGGAAGGAGGAAGAGCGGAGGCCAGGGCGGGCTCTAGGCCGTGGAATACGGGGCCTTAAAGCCCCTTCGTCTCCCCGGCACCCACTCTCTGGGGGCAGGCGGGCCCGGTGACAGGTAAAGGCCACCAGGGGAGAGGTCCTGGGCTGAGCTAGGGACTGCAGAAGGGGGACGAGGGTGGGTAAATCGGTGTGTATTGCGGGTCGGGACAGGCTGCGGGGGTGGGGGAAGGTGGCTCAGAGGCAGGGGGCCGACGGTCGAGGGGCTTCGGAGGGCTGCTTGGACCGCAACCTGGGCCTAGCAATCAGCGACCCAGGGTGTGGCTGGTGGCGGGTAGCAAGGCTCACCAGGAAGTGTCCCCAGGGACTTGGGTGGTGGGGGGATGGGAGCCAGGGATCTGCAGCTTTTCCGCAGGGAGCCTGGGCCTGAAGCTGCCTGACCCAAGGTGGGCGGGCTGGGTGGGGGCCCTCGTCTTACCCAGCAGTGTTTGGGTGCGGTTGGGAGTCTCTAATACTGCCGGGTAATGATGGAGGCCCCTGTCCCTGTGTCAGCAACATCCATCGCCTCAGGTCCCCAGCTCTTAGCTGGCTACAGCCCCCTCCCCACTTCCCACGCACCCCGGAAGCCCCTTGTCTTGAGCTGAGAGTGCTGTACAAAGGGTGGCTCTTGTTGACGGGCTGCCACTAAGGGACACAATGGGCCCCAGCCCCTCCTCCCACCCAGTGCGATTTGTCACCTGGTGGATCCAGAACCCACAGTCGACCTTGAGCTTGGGGTTGGCTCGCCTCCTCTCAAGAGACCTCACCTGGCCTGTGGCCAGGGTCCCTGTAGGAACTGGTGAGCATGCACCGTAGTTCTCTTTTGGCCGGGCCTGGGTCCATCTTCCAGTACAGTGTTGGATGGTCTAATTGTGAAGCTCCTAACACTGTCTGGTAAAGATGGCCCCCGGGTCGGTTTTTCGGCAGTGACCTTTGGGGACCCCTGAAGACCATGGAGGACGACTGACCAACAACCTCTGACCTTCACCCCTCTGGATGGGGGACGAATCACTAGGCAAAGGGGAACAATGGGAAGAAGACAAAATGGCTGCCTTTTTACGGCTGCAGCAAGATTTGGAAACACTGGTTCCCTAGGCACCTCCATTGTCTTCCCACCTTGGGAACATGAAATAAATAAAGTGTGAATGGGATCATGAGGAAGGACTGTTCCAGGTCACTTGACCTGTCTTTTGTCTAATTGTTGATCTCAGCCTCCCAGCAACTCAGGATTGGGGCTGCGACGTCTGCTTTGTCCTTCGATACTCAACCCTAAGCAGAGAAAAACGTCTTAAAAATTGAAGATTAACCCAGTCCCTCTGTTCAGATCCACCTGCTGCCCTATCTGTATTTGGCAGTTCCTGTACATACTTTGCCCCCATGTTTTGTCTGAGTTCCACATCTTCCTTGTCTCCCCGCAGGGATGGGAAATGGGCAGTAGTGGGAGATTCGGGTATAAACAGTGGCTTTGTTTCTCTGGTGCCTGAGATTCAGCAAGGCCTGTCTTGGGAAGATAATTGTCAGCTTATCTGTGGACTGAACAGACAGGCACCTGTTTCGTTGGCCCCAGAGCTGTGGGAATGAGAAGCCCACCTCCACACGGGGAGCCGTGCTAGCTAGCAGCTCCTCACGCCTGCTGACAGAAATGGAGTGTGGCTGGGCTGAGCTAGCGACTGCAGTGGGGGGACGAGGCCTATAGCAGGCCACGCAATCCACCGGGCTTCTGGGCACAGAAGTGCCTCAACAGGCACAGACAGGCTCCCCACAGCCACAAGGAACCCTGCGACCAAGGAAACAGCTCTGTTGGGGTCATCAGATTTTAAACCTGGCTCAGCAAAGCCATGGCTGTCCAGCCTTAAAAAAACGGGTGGTGTGGGAGAAATGGAGGGTGGGGTGAAGAGCACAGCTGGGCCTCCAGAACTCAGGGCCAGCCGTCCCAGTTTGGGTCCTGTTTTGGAGCCCAGGCCCAGCTTCCCCGTAGCTGCCCCAGCCAGATTTTTTTTTTTTTGCGCCCCCTGCTGGCAGACACAAAGACAGACTCAGGAGCGCATATGTGAACGTGCGCATGCGTGCTGCCCGTTATGCAGTTCGTGAACACGTGAAGCGTGAAGCCTTGACTTCAGGTTAAGTAATAAAAATTTATTGAGAGTTCCTGGGTTGGTGGTTATCTCCTCCCTGCCTTAAGGGAGGGAACAACACTGTAGGAAATCGCTGAGAAATCACACAATGTCCCAACAGCCCCAGTTAACACAGGGAGGGGGAAAGTAATTCCCCAGAAAAGGGGCTGGTCTTCAGTCTTCCTTAATCCAAGAGGGGTTCAGGGGATCGGTGTGGGGGACCATCGCATGATACTGGGGCGGGGTAGAGCTGTGCTGGACCCCTGGCTGGCTCCTCAAAAACTGGAGAAGCAGATCCACTTCCTCTGGGGGTGGAGTTCTTGGTGACTAGGCTCATTTCTTACCCTTGATGAGGCTGTCACTGTAGGAAAAAAAGACAGATGATGACATTATTAGGGTACATAAATGTGAGAGGCAGGACACTCCAGGCCATTCCCGCTACGACCCTCCTACCCCGACTGAGGGTTTGTCTGCGGGGAGGTGGGAAAGGGAGTAGGGTAGGAGGCAGGTACTGGGAGAAGGTGGCCTGCAGGAGGACCCCACAGAAGCAGCAACAACTTACCTTCCTCTGTGGTGCCAGATCGCCAGATGAACAGGAAGCAGAGAAGAGAAATGCACATGTTAGTTGACAGCTTCAGGCCCCACTCAGTTTTGAACCCTCCTTTGCTCCCAAGAGAAAAGACAAACAGGGTTGACAGCCAGGAATCTCTGATTCATGAAAGGAGGTGGCGTGTTCTCAAGGCCACTGCTATTTCTCATCTCCTTTCCCTTTTTTTTTTTTGAGACGGAGTCTCGCTCTGTCGCCCAGGCTGGAGTGCAGTGGCCGGATCTCAGCTCACTGCAAGCTCCGCCTCCCGGGTTTATGCCATTCTCCTGCCTCAGCCTCCCGAGTCACTGGGACTATAGGTGCCCGCCACCTCGCCCGGCTAGTTTTTTTTTTTTTTTTGTATTTTTTTTTAGTAGAGACGGGGTTTCACCGTGTTAGCCAGGATGGTCTCGATCTCCTGACCTCGTTATCCGCCCGTCTCGGCCTCCCAAAGTGCTGGGATTACAGGCTTGAGCCACCGTGCCCGGCCTCTCATCTCCTTTCCTAACATCCCTCCCTGCACCGGAGGAGTTTGAGGGCTCTTGAGTAAGTACACTGAGTATCATCTTTTATCACTTTTTGGTTGGATGAAAACTTTATAATTAAAGTGCTTTTTATGTGAATAATCCTATTTGATCTCATAAAATCAATCCTATGAGACACAAGATAGAAACTGTCAACCACCCCCTTTTCTAATTTTGGTTCAGTGTCTCTCAGAGCCATATGAATAGCTGTAGCAGGCTCCAGAGCCCAAGCAACCAGACCCAAGTCCCACGTTCTTTGTGAGACCCCACTGTGTGGTCACATCTCTCACCTGGTGAAACTTTCATCCTGTAGGTTCAGCACGAGGTTGTCAGCCGTGAGATAAATGCGATTCTGTGATGTGGCGATCTACAGGGCAGGAAATATAAAGACCTCAATTCCGACCCCTGCAATTCAGTAGCCACTTAATGGAACACATGTAGATTAGGGCAGGGATACAGCAATGAGTAAGACATGGCTTCTGCTCTCGTTTAGGGATCCAGAGCAGTGAGCAGCAGCTATGACTATTAGCAAAGTAACAGAGGCAAGAACAAAAGGTCAGGGAACCCAGAGGAATCATTCTTGATGAGGGGAAGAGTACTGGAGAAGCCAATTATTTATTTATTTATTATTTTTATTTACTTATTTTTTTTTTCTGAGACAGAGTCTTGCTCTGTAGCCCAGGCTGGAGTGCAGTGGCCGGATCTCAGCTCACTGTAAGCTCCGCCTCCCGGGTTCACGCCATTCTCCTGCCTCAGCCTCCCAAGTAGCTGGGACTACAGGCGCCCGCCACCTCGCCCGGCTAGTTTTTTGTATTTTTTTTAGTAGAGATGGGGTTTCACCATGTTAGCCAGGATGGTCTCGATCTCCTGACCTTGTGATCCGCCCGCCTCGGCCTCCCAAAGTGCTGGGATTACAGGCGTGAGCCACTGCGCCCGGCCTATTTACTTATTTTTTTGAGATAGAGTCTCGCTCTGTTGCCCAGGCTGGAGTGCAGAGGTGCTATCACAGCTCACTGCAACCTCTACCTCCCAGGTTCAAGCAGTTCTCTGCCTTGGCCTCCTGAGTAGCTGGGAGTACAGGTGCCTGCTACCACACCTAGCTAATTTTTTTTTTGTATTTTTTTTAGTAGAGACGGGGTTTCACCATCTTGGCCAGGCTGGTCTTGAACGCCTGACCTTGTGATCTGCCCGCCTCAGCCTCCCAAAGTGCTGGGATTACAGGCGTGAGCCACCACGCCCAGCTATTTATTTTTGAGATGGAGTCTTGCTCTATTGCCCAGGTTGGAGTGCTGTGGCATGATCTCAGCTCACTGCAACCTCTGCCTCCTGGGTTCAAGTGATTCTCCTGCCTCAGCCTCCTGAGTAGCTGGGAATATAGCTAAACGCCATCACAGCAGGCTAATTTTCTTTTGTATTTTTAGTAGAGATGGGGTTTCACCATGTTGGCCAGGTGGGTCTTGAACTCCTGACCTCAGGTGATCCACCACGCCGGCCATAAAACCACTCTGAGTAGAAACCCGAACAAGCAAGGTTCGAATTCCCTCACCTCAATGTGCCTTAACTGAAAGCACTTTCTCAAGGCAGCCCCATCAGAGATGCTGGGCTGACACACTCACCGTCTTGGAGATATTCTGGGCTGCTCGGATCTTGCGAAGTTTGATGTAGCCAGGGTTCTTGCTCAGTGCTTCTCCAAGGTGAGGAGAGTTAAGGTTCACACAAGGGCAGGTCTCAATCCCTGGCCCCGTCCTTACCACACTCCCTTGCTACAGTCCTCCTCTGGGCTGTCAGATCCAAGGTTGCGCTCAGGTGGCTTGTGCCCGCTCTACCTTGGACCCCACCTGTGGGCCTCCCTGCAGACTGCTGCCAGAAACTAGGGGCAGCAGCAGAAATGAAGGCAAGGCCAGCAATGCTATTGATCTGGCCTTACAGTGGGGAGTCGGGGCTCAGCTACCCCCACTAAGATTTCAGATCTCATCTGTAGTCCCCACCCGCAACAAGGAGCCAAGGGCCAGAGAGCACAGAGTCGCATTCGCCTTAGTCTCATCAGCCTGCCCGTGAAGGAGGATGGGGAGCTCAGGCGCCCTAGGGGCTGGGCTGAGACCTCTCACGCAGAAGGATATCATCTTGGCAGCCTCGGCCTCGCCCTCGGCCTGCACAATCTTCTGCCGCTGCTCCTGCTTCGCTTTTTCTACCAAGAATTGGGCCCGCTGGGCCTCCTGCTGGGCTGTAGTGGGACAGAGTCAGGGAGACCCAGGGCTGGGTCAGGAGCCCCATCCACGGAGTCTTTCCTCCTCCTGCATCTCGGAAGCTCTCACCCCACTGCTCTTGCGACTCACCCACTTGTTTGGCTTCTACAGCAGCTGTGTACTCGCGGCTAAAGCTCAGCTCTGTGATGGCCACATCATCCAGGATGAGGCTGAAGTCCTTGGCCCTCTCTGTCAGCTCCCGGCGGATCAGCAGGGATACCTGGGGGCAGGGGTGGGGAAGGGTGGTTTGAGGGGACTGGGTTGCGACCCCTAATCCTTCACTCTCTCAATACAATATGCGCTGCCTTAGCTTCCTGTCAGGCAAACCTGTAACATAAGCCTCTCTGCTGAAAGAGGTGCAGGAAAAGCCAAGACTTGGCCATTTTCCTCTGTGCTTCCTAATACCAAGTGCTACCGAGTTCTAATGCTGGCTCTCCTTAGTTCACAGTGGCAATTGGTACAGCTTTTACGTGGAAATGGCACTAGGGTGACAATCCTCTTCTATTAAGCTGCCTTTCCTAATTCCCAGTACTCTGGGCCTAGAAGGGAAAGGCTGACACCACGCAGATGGTGGTGGGAGTCAGACCTGGGCCCGCTGGGTGATCAGCTGTGAGGCATTGAACTTGGCCACCACACTCTTGAGCACCTCGTTGACAATGGACGGCAACACTCGTTCCTCGTAGTCTAGCCCTAGGCGCTGGTACATGCTAGGAAGCTCCTGAGCATTGGGTCGAGACAGCACTCGCAGGGAGATGTTCACCATCTGTAGGTCTGAGATTGAGGTCAGCAGTGGCTGGTCAAAGCCAAACACACTTTCCCAAGCATTTTCTCCTTCATGTTCCTCCCTATATGCCCTGTGCAATGATGTACAGCCTGGCATTGCCCTGGGGGAAGGAGAGTTAATCAGGCTGACAAGGAAGACATGAAGCAGCACAGGTGAAATGCACCCTCACCCACTGTGAAGCCTGGAACTGCAACCCCGTCACCAGCAGAGCTGACTGCTCTTTCCCCCTCCGTACTCCATGCAACCTCTAACGTGGGTGCTTTCACGCTGTACCATAATCACGTCTCCTGTAAGGACTTGGGGGACAAGAATGTGTTTAATGAGTCTTTTATTCCAGGGCCCAGCAGTCTAGTAAATGAATAAGCCACCTGCACTAGGTATAGTACAAAGAAGTACATTACAGGTTACAGGTGAGCTACCTCACCCAGGGTGTATGTGTGTGTGGGTGGGTGGGGAGGAGGAAGAGGTCTGGGGAACTCAAAGGCATGGCTTTAATGTGTGGTCTAGGAGAGAACAGGTGAACTAGTCAAGGGTAGGGACAAACTTCTCCAGAACAGAGTATACTAGTGGATGTAACTGTAGATACAGTAAGTCAAGCAGTTAGAAGAAAAAGGCTTAAAAACAAGGCTTTGATCTAGGCAGTGAATAAGACAAGGGACAAACAATACTCTTATTGATATGTGTCAGGGAGGAGACAGTAGAAAGCAGGCAAACACAAGGTGTTCAGAATGTGCTGCTTTGACCCCGGGAGGCAGGTATTTTTGTTACAGTTCTTGCAGACGTGGAAACTAAGGCCTAAAGGCCTGACACTACCATCTTCCCCTGGGGTTTCTTGCCAGCTCCCTTGATCATCCCACCTGCCATGTGATTACCAAGTGCTCAGACCTACCTTTGGAGCCTGTAGGGGAGGAGATTTTTCGAGGTCTGGCCCGAATGTCATAGATAATGGGGTACTGGAACCAGGGGATCCTGGAAGGGACAAGGATAGGTATTAAGAGGCCGCAGTTTCGGCCAGGCGCGGTGGCTCAAGCCTGGAATCCCAGCACTTTGGGCGGCCGAATCATTTGAGGTCAGAGGTTCGAGACCAGCTTGACCTATATAGTGAAACCCCGTCTCTACTAAAATACAAAAATTAGCCGGGCGTGGTGGCGGGCGCCTGTAATCCCAGCTAATCGTGAGGCTGAGGCAGGAGAATCGCTTGAACCCAGGAGGCAGAGGTTGCAGTGAGCCGAGATCGCGCCACTGCACTCCAGCCTGGGCGACACAACAAAACTCCCGCGCCCCCCTCCCCCAAAAAAGCCGCAGTTTCACTAGCTTTGCCCGGTTTTCCCTCACCACGCGTTTTTTGGCCTGCTCCTCCCCATGACCACCGACAAGGAGAGATTCTCTTGTCCCTTTGGAAAACAACAGTTCATATGCTGCTGGAGGTTCGCGCAGCACCCACTATCCTAGGAGCAGAGATGAGGAGGAGGGAAAAGAGCAGCGTTGAATCCTGTTGCACGTCCCACTATAGCCACCTCTGGGTCGGCGTCAAGGGTGAAAGGTCAGGGTCAGTAAGCTCTGCCCGCCATTACCTGAAGTGAAGTCCCTCGGCCAGGATAGTGTCCTGCTGCACTCCACCGATCCGATTGAAGAAGATGGCTCTGTGCCCGCCTTCCACTGTGGGGAGAGGGGTGGTGATCAGGCCAGGCCGCTGCTCAGAGTAAATGCTAGCTAGGCTCGTGGTGGGGCGCGGGGAGCGGTGAGACAGGGCAAGGGGTTTGGGGGAGGGACTGGAAGCGTCCGGCGAGCGGGCGAAGGTTGCTCACCAGTGAACACGGATTCGCGGACACCGTAAGCCACGGCGCCGGCCCCCAGCAACAGCTTCAGCGCGGTGCCCATGCCCCGGGGCCCGGCGGGCAGCCGTCCCGCTAAGTCCTTCAAGTTCTGGGCCATGTCTGATCTTGAGGCCGGCGGCACCGGAGGCCAGAAGGGGGTGCCGGCCCGCCTCTACCCCGCTGCAGCTTAGGAACTGCACGCTTCGCACGAGGGTTCGGGCCCGTAATGCTGGCGAAAGAAAGGGCACCGGAAGTGCGCTCCCTTGGAAACCCTCCCCCTTAGCCCACTACGGACCCGAACTTCGCGCACAGGAAGAGCGCATACGGAAGTCCCGCCCCTTTCTGGAAGGCTGCCCGCCCAGGGAGGGCAGCGCAAGACGGCAAGTCATCGCCATTTACAAGCCCACTTTCAAAATGGCAGCCGGAAGGAAATTTGTGATTAGAAGCCTCACTGTTCTCGTTTAAGAGCGTTAGCGCAACTTCCGGTCTGGTTGCAAAATGGCCGCGCCCAGTGGTGGATTCAAGCCTCGTGAACGAAGCGGTGGGGAGCAGGCACAGGACTGGGATGCTGTGCCACCCAAGCGGCCCCGACTAGGGGCAGGAAACAAGATCGGAGGCCGTAGGCTTATCGTGGTGCTGGAAGGGGCCAGTCTGGAGACAGTCAAGGTAGTTTGGGACAGGAAGTGGATAAGTAGTAAATCAATAGACTGGGATCCGTGGAATGAGGGTGAGGGGCTCAGAGTGGATGGAGAAAGCAGAGAGGGGTGAAAGATGCTTTTGAAGGAAGATGGGTTGGTTGGCTGTGCCTTGATTTGACATCCTGGGATGGTAGTGCTCATTTTTATTTATTAATTTTTTTTGAGAGGGCGTCTCGCTCTGGCGCCCAGGCTGGAGTGAAGTGGCGCGATCTCGATTCACTGCAACCTTTGCCTCCCGGGTTCAAACAATTCTCCTGAATCAGCCTCTCCAGTCGTTGGGACTATAGGCACGCGCCACCACGCCCGGCTAAGTTTTTTGTATTTTTTAGTAGAGATGGGGTTTCACCATGTTGGCCAGGCTGGTCTCGAACTCCTGACCTCAAGTGATCCGCCCGCCTCGGCCTCCCAAAGTGCTGGGATTACAGGCGTGAGGCACCGTGCCCGGCCGGTAATACTCATTTTCTTTTGCTCTTCTTGAATGCCATTCCAGCCCTCACCTCTTTGCTTCCAATTGGTTTACCAGGATTCTGTGATACAGTCGTTTAAGGAGAGAAAAGTTTCATTTGTTGGGTCATTCCACATCCCAAGACAAGTTACTGGGCAGATGAGAAAGGTAGTTATGTAGCCTAGTCTGCCCTCCCTTTTTGTAAGGGCTTCATGTTTCAATTCATTAGTGTCCATAGTCACCTCTCTCTAATATCCACCTGGAAACACTGTCCAGACCAGGTTATTGTTTTAACACTTTTACGTCTCCATTTTATCTATCATTCATGTCTTTCTCCACATGTAATAAATAGAACCAGCAATTCTCTATCTTAAAGCCTTGGGCAATGTTCTTCCTCCTTTCTCTTACGCTTTAGAAATAATTCTATGAGTAGGCCCAGAAGAAATCGCATGGGTTTAGAAGTCAGACCAGGATTTTAATCTTCGTTCTAAATACACTTTGTGTGTGTGTGTGTGTGAAACAGAGCCTGTCTCTCCCAGGCTGGAGTGCAGTGGCATGATCTTGGCTCACTGCAGCCTCCGCCTCCCGGGTTCAATCGATTCTCCTGCCTCAGCCTCCAGAGTAGCTGGGATTACTGGCCTGCACCTGTAATCTATTAAAAGAATAGAAAACATGGTTATATCCTACTAATGGGTTGAAACTATTATTCATTCAAGAAGGTTTTTTCTTCTATAACTAAGGGTGTCTCATGGACTTAGTTCTTGGTCATCTGTTCTTTCTTTGTGCTTACTCTGTGACATTGCTACTTCAACTATTCAATTTCAAAATCTGTATCCCTTTTTTCGCAGACTTTTTAGAGCCACATATCTCAAGAATGTTGCTAGACATATACAAACATTCTAGTCATACATAAAAACTTAGCCTTCCAAAACCTGTATTTGTATATAACAGTTTGTTTTTAGGTTTTTTACTGACCACCCTAATGCTCCTTGGGACTCCAAATTGCAACTTGGAATTATTTCTTTTAGCTGCTACAGATGTAGTCCACTTCTTTATCATCAAACTTCTGATATCTTTTTCAGTGTACACAGAGTTGTCAGGATAGTGTCTCAGTCATTCCCATCCTGCCCTTCTTACTCCAGAATTATTTTTGGCTTTGTGCTTGATACATTAGGATTTTGTGGTTTACAAAGCAGCTTCATATATAATCACTGCCCTTCAGTGTCTCAGCTCCCAGTTTTCCTCGAAATTTCCTTTCTTTGTTTCTACTTTTTCTGTTTCTTTTTTGAGACAGCCTGGGCAACAGAGTGCAGTGGTGTGATGGCTCACTGCAGCCTCTACCTCCCTGGCTCAAGCAGTCTTCCCACCTCATCCTCCTGAGTAGCGGGGACTGCCAGCAAATGTCACTGCGCCTGTTTTTTTTTTTTTTTTTTTTGTGAGACAGGGCCCCACTGTGTTGCCCAGGCCGGTCTCAAATTCCTGGGCTCAAGTGATCCTCCCGCCTCAGCCTCCTAACGTGTTGGGATCACAGGCATGAGCCACCACACCTAGCTACTTTTTCTTGATTCTAACTGTACCTTTGCTCACGCCAATCTTTTTTCTTTTCTGTTTTTAAGACAGGGTCTTGCTGTATTACCCAGGCTGGAGTAAAGTGGTGCAATCTTAGCTCATTGCAACCTCCATCTCCCAGGCTCAAGCCATCCTCCCATCTTAGCCTCCCAAGTAGCTAAGACTACAGGCAGATGCCACCACACCCAGCTAGTTTTTGTATTTTTAGTAGAGATGGAGTTTTGCCATGTTGCCCAGGCTGGTCTTGAACCCCTGACCTTAAGTGATTTGCCTTCCTTGGCCTCCTAGAGTGCTGGGATTATAGGCGTGAGCCACTGCACCCGTCCCCATGCCAGTCTTAAAACTGGGAATAACCCCTCTTCATTTTACTTCTGAGTTTTCTTTGATTCAGCTGCCTCCTGCATCATTAGAATTTTCACATTTCTTCTTGTTCAGATTTGCGGCTCTTCACTTAGTGCATGTTTGGTGTACGCAAACTGAGGGTAGTGACTGTATGTTTTGCATAGTACATACATACTGCTCCTGTGATAAACAAAGCATTCAGCCTTGCTCACTAAGTACTAACTCCTGCCTAGTTCCAGGATGTCTCATTGGACTTGCCTAACAGCCACAGGTTTTTAAATTAAATCCAGTGTATTGGTAGGTAATGTGAAGTCACAGGTTGTGCGCTTCCTCCTGTTTCCAAGACCATTTACTGGGGATTGCAAATATGGCTTCACAGTAATCTCCTGAAGGGCTTGCTGGGCTCCACTTCCTGTGTTTTTGGTTTAGTAGGTCTAGGGTGGGCCTGAGAATTTGCCTAACAGGTTTCCAGGTGCAGCTGCTGGTGGTGGTGGGCTAGGTAATGCTGTTCTTTGGTCATGTTCCCTGTTCTTCAGGTAGGGAAGACATATGAGCTACTCAACTGTGACAAGCACAAGTCTATATTGTTGAAGAATGGACGGGACCCTGGGGAAGTGCGGCCAGACATCGCCCACCAGGTAACTCCAGGGACAGTGCTTACAACCCTTTGAGCCTCTGTTTGGAAGGGTTGGCAGCTGAGTGCTGCCTCTCTTCAGCCTTAACCATGCCGTGGTTTCTGCTTTGCTCAGAGTTTGCTGATGCTGATGGATAGTCCCCTGAACCGAGCTGGCTTGCTACAGGTTTATATCCATACACAGAAGAATGTTCTGATTGAAGTGAATCCCCAGACCCGAATTCCCAGAACCTTTGACCGCTTTTGTGGCCTCATGGGTAAGAAGCCTTAGAACAAAGTTCAGAATGAACTTGTCAGTAGGGAAGAAGGGAGGAAGAGGAAAAGGGAGAGCTAAATGTGGGATTTTTAAACGAGGAGATGGGAGAACAACATTATCAATACCAGGACAAGGACTCCTATTATTTTTCTGTTTGCGGAAACTCCACTGTCCTGTTCTTGCAGTAGCTTCCTGGTTGAGTGAAAGAGGGAGTCTGAACCTATCACTGTACAGCTAGCCATATGCTTGGCAACTGTTTGTTCCTAACATGTCAGGAGTCCAGTCTGGATATAAAGCACACAGGGAGCTCATCTTACCTATGGGGTTTTCCTTGTTAGATAATGACTGGACAGAAGGACTATGGTCCTCATTTACCTCTGAACTCTTTTTCCCCCTTCTAGTTCAACTTTTACACAAGCTCAGTGTTCGAGCAGCTGATGGCCCCCAGAAGCTCTTGAAGGTGAGGTATTGAAACCTACTAGTTGAAGATTGGTTCTGGGAATGTTTCTGGGGCTGACTTTCCTCTTTTTTACTTTAGGTAATTAAGAATCCAGTATCAGATCACTTTCCAGTTGGATGTATGAAAGTTGGCACTTCTTTTTCCATCCCGGTTGTCAGTGATGTGCGTGAGCTGGTGCCCGACAGTGATCCTATTGTTTTTGTGGTAGGGGCCTTTGCCCATGGCAAGGTAAGGTCTGGGCTCAACCCTGAGGTTCTTGGTAGAGCTGAACTTAGTATAGAATTCCCAGAGAAGCAGGCATTTTAACAATGCTTAAGATGAACTAGAAGACACATGACAGTTCCACACCCTACCCCAGTGCACATCCTTTGAGGACTGCTGCCATATTTGTAATAGTCACAGTTAGGACCTTCTTCATCCTTTGTAGGAATCTGATACTAAACAGCACAGCTGAAATACTAGCTCAGCCATAGTGTTCCTGACCTAAAGAAGGGTTGAAACGGCTACTGAGTGAGAGTTGGCTGACAAACTGTTCTCTTCTTAGGTCAGTGTGGAGTACGCAGAGAAGATGGTGTCCATCAGCAACTATCCCCTTTCTGCCGCCCTCACCTGTGCAAAACTTACCACAGCCTTTGAGGAAGTATGGGGGGTCATTTGACAGTAGTAGAACCTGTTCTGAAACCAGAAACTGTTGAGGTCACATCCTTTGACCCTGGTCTGAGCCGACTGCTGGAAGATGATCTTTCTGCACTGAGACTGTGGAGTTTGGGGAAGCCAAGGCTGTACATTTGCTATTTGTTTATCCTATGAATACTGTTCTTGCAAACCTGGTTGTTTTGGGGTTCCTAAAGTATCTAATGGTGTAAAACTGTTTGTTCCCCTGGGACTTCAGGGACAGATACGAGGTTACAGAGTTTACAGTTTGGTTCCATGCTTTGAAGGCAGGCTTTAGCTCCTAGATTCCTGTGCGCTAAAGGAGAGAACCCTGATCATCAGCCATGGCAAGGATGGAGAAGAACTGTGAAAGAGAGCAGTCAGGAATGCTGGTGGTGAAAAACTGAACAAACAGAAGTGATTTTATCTAATACAGTTCCAAGGTAGAAAAAGTGGAGCAGGCAGGGCCTTGCACCCCTCTCCGCCCCCCCATGGGGGGGGTGGTGGTAGCGGCACATACACAATCATAGTAACTTGGCAGAAGAAAAACACAATAGATTCCTGGCTAGATGGGGAGAGATAAGGCAATGTGCATGGGGGAGCCAGAGGGGAGATGTGGGCCCCTCTGCTCCTCCCACAAGAGTTTCCCCTTTGGGCCGGGCATGGTGGCTCACGCCTGTAATCCCAGCACTTTGGGAGGCAGAGGCGGGCGGATCACTTGAGGTCAGGAGTTCGAGACCAGCCTGGCCAACGTGGTGAAACCCCGTTTCTACTGAAAATACACAAATTAGCTGGGCGTGGTGGCACGCCTGTATTCCCAGCTGCTTGGGAGGCTGAGGCAGGAAAATCACTTGAACCCGGGAGGTGGAGGTTGCGGTGAGCTGAGATCGCGCCACTGCATTCCAGCGTGGGTGACAGAGCAAGACTCCTTCTCCAAAAAGAAAGCTTCCCCTTTGGCCCCGAATGAAGACTTGGCTGGCAGCAGAGGCACAACTGGAAGCATCGATCTTCCACCTCCCTGGCTTTTCCATTCTCTGTGCTCTGGGGCAAAGGAGTGCTATGAAAAGGGAGACAAGTAGTTTCTGCACCAGTCCTGCATAGGCCACCTGCAAGACAAGACATGTGATTGGAAGGCTGGTTAGTTACTCCCCTAATTCCTGGTCTGTAGCCCTTCCAGATGTTTCCTAGCATGCCTCAGTAAGTCACAGCAGTCATTGCCCATACTGTGTCCCTTAGTAGCCAGGCTAATCCTTGGAATTGACCCCAGATTTTTTTTTTTTTTTTTTTTTTTGAGACGGAGTCTTGCTCTGTCGCCCAGGCTGGAGTGCAGTGGCTGGATCTCAGCTCACTGCAACCTCCGCCTCCCGGGTTCATGCCATTCTCCTGCCTCAGCCTCCCGAGTAGCTGGGACCACAGGCGCCGGCCACCTCGCCCGGCTAATTTTTTGTATTTTTAGTAGAGACGGGGTTTCACCATGTTAGCCAGGATGGTCTCGATCTCCTGACCTCATGATCCGCCCGTCTCGGCCTCCCAAAGTGCTGGGATTACAGGCTTGAGCCACCGCACCCGGCCTCACCCCAGATTTCTAATACTATTTTTTTTTTCCAGTCTGTTGCTCTATTCTGTAACCTGGTGGTGGTTTTAGCTTAGCTGTGTTTACTTACCAGGGAGATGGATTATTCCATCTTCTTTAACTTCTCTTTCCTTGGCACCATTGCTTTGTGAACATAAGGCAATATGAATAGTAGGCTCAAGAAGAAGACGTGGCCAAGGAAATAGACGGATTTATACACCTGTGGAGAGAGAGGCCACTGAGGTAGACAGGCATGGAACATCCCTCACTGCCCAAGGATGCAGTGAGTCCCTCCCAGTCTCATAAGCAGGCCTTCACTTGCCTTAAGCCATTTGTCCCATGTGAAGAGGCAGAAGGCAGTCATGGAGTAACCCATGAAGAGCCAGTGGATGGTCTGTTGCACCAAATAGTAGAAGGGCTGGAGGGCAGTAATGGCAGCCAGGTTGCTCAGGGTGGGGCTCTGTTGAATGAGCCTGGCAGCCTGGGGAGGGAGGAGGAGCTCATCAGCATCTTGTCCCTCATATCCCCCTTCACCCCCACCCTGGAGGCCTACCTGTCTTTCCACAATAACAATGAGGAATTCCATCTGGAAGCAGACCAGGTATCCTGAGTGCAGGCCATGCCAGAGGGCCAGGAATAGCAACGAGAGACCCTGAGAGAGTTCTTTATTTCCAAGGAACTTGAGTCGTTTGAAGAAGTAGCTGGAGAAAAGGGTGGGTGGGGCGACCCTCAAACTGACTGGTCCTTGCATCCCGCCACCTGCCTCTGGGTCCTCACCCCGAGGATTGGAGTGGAGTGCTGGTGGGCTCCCACGTGTAGCCCCCAGAGGGTACAGGAGGCAGTGCTGACTGATTAATTTTAGAGATGGAAAGCAGACCCAAGGCGGAGCTGGAGACCATGTGCGCACGAGTCACTTGGTTCAGCAGCAGTGACTGAGTGCTGATGCCGAGATCAGTGATGAACCAGACACTCAAGCTGCCCACACTCTAGTGGTGGGGACAAACAAGTCAAGCTGTTTATAAACAGGGCAGTGGAGGACATAAGTCCATTGGCAGAGCTGGAGTAACACCCAGGTCTCAACGCACTTTTGTATCTCGCCTTTTTTTCAAATATGACGAATGTTTTTTTTTGGGGGGGTATAGGTGGGGATCAAAGTCTGTGTGAGTGACAGGGGGTTCTGCCCAGGTGGGAAAGACGCATAAGGGTGAACATGGTACACCCCTGCCCTCCAATCTGGGAAGACAGTGGAAGGAAGGAACCAGGGTCCAGGCTCCCCACCAGCAGCTCACCGGGCCACCCAGGCGTTGGTGTTGATGTTGAATGAGGCAATGGTGCCAGTGAAGCGGGGGTTTGTTTCAAAGAGCCACACCTTCATGTTGGCACAGGCATCCCACTTTGCCTTGCCCTTTTCTTCAAAGCCATTGAAGCCCAGGCCCGTCAAAATGCATACTCCTTCCTGAGAGGGAATAGCTCAGTTAGGGCTCTTGCCACCCCCCACACTGGCCTCCATGGCTCATCTAAATAGGACTCTGTTTCAACTTTTCTACTTACTGTGACCAGCCAACAGGTGACGTATTTGTACAGCACAAACTTGCCCCAGATCAGCATGTACATGCAGCGGAACCAGAAGGGGTGGTTCTTGAGAGAAGAAAGTACGGTGCATTAAGGATATGGCATGACTAGACAGTTTCTCTTAGCACTCTTCCTTTTCACACTTGTGGCTGGCTACTTCATACCTGCCTAAGGCCTGCTGCCAGATGTCCCCAATAGTCTGGCCTGATTGCCTTCACAACAGGCAGAGAGGAATAAGCAGAGGGCCTGGAGAATCTTCATTCACCTTTCCCTTGGAGAGCCCCAAGGGCAGCACTGTGTTTAACTTCTCTACTGTTTGCCTTCGTTGGCAAAGTTTTTGGAATGAGCATTTGGAATGTTAAGTATGGAGGGGCCCATATTGGATTTAAATTTAAGGAGAGAAACCTGCCCAGAATTACTGAACTGTTTTCAAGTTTTTCAGCTGGGCAGGAGCAAAAGCCAGCACTTCCCCGCTTCCCTTGGTTTCTGAATTCCCTAGAAGCGCCCAAATTTATCAGGCAAGAGAAGAAAATAGGCTGGAGAATCAGAAGCTGCTGTGCTCTGAGGGGTCACGTGGATGTGATAAGGCAAGCTAGGAGTGGCTCCTAAAGAAGGCAAGGGGTGCTAAATGTGCAGCTGGCACAACCCTGAGCCCACGAAGGTCGTTCAGTGCTGGCCAATGAACGTGTCCCAGCCCGGCTGGCACTGACACCAACTCACAGATCTAGAGCATTTGTAGATGATATTTCCTACTTCTCTACTATCTGTAGGGATCCTTGCCTGTCCATTTTCTAGCTCTGGTGCAGTCATGCTGCTGCTGCTTTAGTAGACACTCACGTCATAGTCTTCAGTGAGGAGATAGTCTTCTGTGATGTGGGGGCTGAGCAGTGTGTAGCCCACTAGGTAGAAAAGGCCCAGACTCAGGCGCTTGAGAGCAGGAATGGTGCTGGAAAGGAACGAGTGAAGTTCCTGGTCACAGAGAGCACAGACTATTCCCTTCACCCTCTGACCTTCAGTTATGGAGAGGAGTTTTTAGGGGTGTGGTTGTCTACCTGGAATGGGATGAGAAGCCCTGCTGCCCAAAGCGTTTCCTGTTTCGGGGAAAGATTTCTATGGCTGGCTATGAGGAATGGGGACTGCAAACCTCTAAGAGTTGTGGGAAGGTCAGGGCAGCAGACAGTGGACCAGTCTTGTGTTTACCCCTCAGGGATGCTACTGATCTCAAGGTCTTGCCAGGTTTCACAATTTCCATTGGGACTGAAAACCCAGTGGAGGTAAGATAATAAAAATAACCACTTTGAATCTGCTCCTTCATTTCTTGGTTGAACTGATGCTGAAACACAGGATGGACAAGTTCTCAGTGAAGGAATTCTTTTGGCAATTAAACTTTTTTTTTTTCACCTTTTAAATTTTTATTTTCTAGAGACAGGGTCTTGCTCTGCCACTCAGGCTAGAGTACAGACGCACAGTCATTGCTCACTGTGGCTTTGAACTCCTGGGCTCAAGTGATCCTCTTGCCTTGGCCACCTGAGTAGCTAGGACTATAGGCATGTACCACCTTGCCTGGATAATTTTTTTTTTTAGAGATGGGGGTCTCACTACGTTGCCCAGGCTGGGCTTGAACTCCTGGCCTCCAGTGACCCTCCTGCTTTGGCCTCCCAGAGTGTTAGGATTACAGGCATGAGTCACTGTGCCCTCCTACATTTCCTACTGATAAGTAAGTATTTTTGAGACAGGATTTGGCTATGTCGCCCAGAATGGAGTGCAGTGGTGTGATCAAAGCTCACTGCAGCCATGACCCACCTCCCCTGGGCTCAAGCAATCTTCCCACTTCGGCCTCCTAAATAGCTGAGACTACAGACGCATGCCACTATGCCTGCTAATTTTTGTATTTTTTTGTAGAGACAGAGTCTATGTTGCCAGGCTGGTCTAGAACTCCTGGGCTCAAGTGATCCTCCCACCTCAGCCTCCCAAAGTGCTGGGATTACAGAGGTGAAACCACTGTGCCCAGTCTTTCCCTACCTACCTACCTACCTACCTACCTACCTACCTATCAATCATAAATGTATTTCATATGTATGTGAAAATAGGCTTTAAAGGCAGAAATGTGACTGGTTCAGACAAAATCCTGTGGCATAAAAGTGGATTTTTATGTTCGTACCAGTGTCAGAATGGATAGCTGGAAGAACCCTAAACTAAAAAAGGCCCACTCCTGGCACAGAGTGCCCATTACAACAGTCCAGGGCCTGCATGACCCAGGTCTCTATGCCAGGGTCATGCTGAAGAATGCAGCTTTCAGAAGAGTCACTTCAGAGTGAGTGCAATACCTAATGAACATCTGGACCAAGAGGGGCGATTACCTGTTTGGTATCTTTCCTGGTATGTCAGTCAGCTCTCCCTGCACCAGCTTCATGTAGTGATTCATTGAGAATTGGGGCCCTACCAAGAAGGCCCCATAGAAGTAGGAGAAACCAGCAACTTCCAGCAGGGAAGGAACACCCCGTATGGCATATTTCTGTTGCTCAGAGGACAAGGAATTCTATGCCAAGAAGAGAATGCATGGTTCAGGATAGCCTTGAATCTCCCCACAAGAGCCAGTTTGAGTGTTCCCCACCCGTGTGCCCCACTGACTGGGGTTCTTCAAATAGCCTTCTCTTTGGGGGATGACAAATAGTTGCTTCTTGTGGAAATGCGTACGTGTGTGCATAGCTGGCTGTTGCTGCTTTAGCAAATGCCTTGCTGGCATTGATCTCTGGACTTTGTACAAGAGCTGGATCCTGGGCAAATTAGATTTGTTGACCCTTGCTCAGTGCTATCTGAAAGGGAGATTGCACAGGCTGGGGAATGAGGGAGAGGCTCTGCTCTGGAATTTGGGTTCAGTCTTTGTTAACAACCTTTTTCTTCCCTTTCATTAAGTCTTGAACCTCTCTGCTGATGAATGGGTACTTACCTGATCTTTCCCTCCGTCAAAGTAGTCAACAGCCAAACCTGAGCAGAGAGAGAACGGGTGGGTAGGGTGATGGGAGAGGACACTGAGGATGTGGCCTGTAGACTGAGTGCAGCCAGAAGTGTATGGCGGGGGGGTGCCCAGGAAGTTTTTAGCGAGTTGGGGGAGGGACCTACATGTAAGGAAGGCAGGCAGTGACCATCACTCACCAATCAGCTTCAAAGTCAGAACACAATGTGGCATTGTCCACTTGATATCGTAGTTTCCGGTGGCTGTGTAATAATATCCAGCCAGAAGGTAGGCCTAGGAGAGGCAGAAGTATGTATTCCAGCATCACTACTATTTCTTCTCCCTGCTCTGAAATTCAATGTTCTCTTTCCTTTTTCCTTTCTCCTCATCCCATCATTAAAAGCCTTAATAAATTCCTACAAATGGAGGTGCTGAAAACCTATAATGGGAAGAGTGTTGCTCACGACTTCTCGGCAAAATGAGGGCTAAACTGCGATGAGAATTTAGATGCTGGGGCCACAGGTGCATGCCACCTCACCCGGCTAATTTTTAATTATTTTTGTTTCACCACGTTGCCCAGGCTGGAGGGCTAATTTTTATATTTTTTTTTGTAGAGAGGGGGTTTCACCATGTTGCCCGGGTTAGTCTCAAACTTCTGGGCTCAAGTAATCTGCCTGCCTTGGTCTCCCGAGGTGCTGGAATTACAGGTGTGAGCCACTGTGCCTGGCCTAGGCTTAGGTTCTTTAACTCATTCTAAGTTGCTTTTCTGTCTTGCCTTGAAGTGACTCTCCTCCTGGATAGTGGGCTAAACCAAAGAGCCTAATGGTACAGTATGCAAAGGGTTAGCTGGAAGCCCTTCCTTGAGGCAAGCAAAGAGTTACCATTACACTCTGTGGATGGAACACTTGGGGCCTGTGATAAGCCACCTGCCTGCAGTCATACTGCTAAGTGCTGTGAGTGGCGTTAGAAATTAGGTCTGCTAATTTCGATGCCACAGTCTCCTGCCTGCCCCTGTCCCCTGAACTGGTGTCAGCTGTAGCCTGAGCTGCTAAGGGAAAGACGTTTACCATCTGGAAGCAAAAGGTAGTGAGGACGGCAGTGATGGTACGGCCCATTAGTCGAAGGATGAGGAACTGAAGCACAATACATAGCAGGGAGTGGTAGAGCTGGTTTCCTGGATGCAAGAAGAGAGAATATAGCCTGGTTTTTATACTCCCACCCGTCCTGAGACTTCCAATCACAATATAATATATAAAGAAAAAACACTGGCATCAGGATCTTTTTTTAGAATAACCTCATGTTTTGGAGGAGAGGATGGAAATTAGTTGTATAAATAAAAAGGATTATTAGGGTGTTATTGTATTTCTTTTCTTTTTTTGTTTGTATTTTTAGAGATGAGACTTGCTCTGTTGTCCAGGCTTGAGTGCAGTAGCTCAATCATAGCTCACTGCAGCCTGGAATTCCTGGGCAAGTGCCACCACGCCCAGCCTGTTACTGTATTTTTGAATGTCTGAAGTGAAGAATGAATCTAAGTGGAGATTGCCTGGCTCATTCAGTTACATCCACAGCAGAGAGAAACTGAGGATTCTTTGTTGATGGCGTCTGGCAAGGGTAACCACCCTCAAAATGTTTTTATCTGACAGAGGAATGTACACAAAAGACAAAAAGGAAAAGTTAAGCTGTGTTCCTGTCCATACAACCCTCTTTGCAAGCAGGAGCATTATAACTTCCCTACCTATTAGATTCTCTCAAGGAAATTCCATTCAAGTCTGTTCCTTCCAGGTTCCCTCTAATTGCAGTGTCACTACTAACTTAGTTTACTCACCAAAGTTAAAATAAGCAATTGAGAGGCCTGTAAAGGTATGGTAGAGGTGGATGAGGTAGCTCTCCTTGTAGAAAAGGTAATGTCGATAAAACAAAGCAAAGGGGTAACCTAGATGGAGAAAAAGATAAGAAGGGTGTTATTTGTGCCTGGTGCCATCCCAATTTGGTTTGGAAGTTTATCTGGCATGAAACGCAGCCCAGAGGGAGAGACAGAAAAAAAAAAAAACCACCATACATTATATGGATGGCAACAGAGAAGGCAATAACAGTATCCCCAAGAACCAAAAGTTTTTTTGTAAACGGAAATTTTGAACTGAAGATATTAATATTTGATTGAGGCAATATAAAGCTGGGTCCTAAGACTAGGTTTCATTTATAGCTTATGAACTATTGCCAGACATTTTCTCTTACTTGAATTAAAAAAAAATGACACAAGGAAGCTAGGCATGGTGGCTCCCACGTGTAATCCCAGCACTCTGGGAGGCTGAGGCAAGGGGATTGCTTGAGCCGAGGAGTTGGACACCAGCCTGAGCAACATAGCGAAACCCGTCTCTATTAAAAAACAAGATACAGAGATTTGAGGGTACCCATCTATGCTCCAGAAACACTCATTTACACTTTGTAATCTTGCTAGCACAGTGTTATCAGATTATGAGGACAAATATAAATTAGTATCAGGCTAAATACTGGAATTGCTGACTGCATATAGCAGTTACAAGATATATGGAGATACTCCTCACAGTCTGTAATCTGGGCATCAACCAAGTTATAAAATTCATTTAAGTATACTGGAAAAATATCTTCTAAAGCCATGGTTCAGAGTATAGTCCAAAGGCCATGAATGGACCACAGGATCTCCTGATGGGTCATGAACTGACTATACATGGCCAAGGGTTGCTTATTGAATTAAAAGCGGTCAATAATATTTGGTATTCCTAAACTAAAATTAGCATATTCCGTGGCTTTACTGCAGACTCACCTTCAGTGTTCTATCTAGAGGTCTGGCTGCCACGCCTGGCAACATTCCCACTGCACTAGTGCATATGTGGAGGATGGGAATCTCCCAACTGCTTTTTGGAAAGACATTCTGCCTATTCTTTCATTGATTATTCTCTTGAGTTGGTCATGGTTTATACTTTCTGCAATTCTTGCTTTTATTTTTATTTATTTTGAGACAGGGTACTGCTCTGTCACCCAGGCTGGAGTGCAGTGGCACGATCATAGCTCACTGCAGCCTTAACCTCCCGGGCTCAAGTGATCCTCTAACTTCAGCCTCCTGAGTAGCTGGGACCACAGGTGCTTTCCACCATGCCTGGCTGTTTTGTATTTTTGTGGACATGAGGTCTCACTATGTTGCCCAGGCTGGCCTTGAACTCCTGGGCTCAAGAAATCCTCCTGCCTTGGTCTCCCAAAGTGTTGGGATTACAGGCATGAGCCACTGTGCCTGATGAACTGCTGCGATTCTTGCTTTAAAATTATGTAAGTGCAGTTTTATCATTGGCAATACAGTTTACTATGAGTTTGGTTAACTCTAAAATGCTTAGAATAGTATCATACAGAAATAAATTGCTCAATTATTTGTTAAATAAGTAAATGCACAATCATATTATACGTTGGTTTCTGTCCTTCTAGTAATTATTCCCCCATACATTAAAGAAAAAAAAGTCTGGGCGTGGTGGCTCATGCCTGTAATCCCAGCACTATGGGAGGGCGAGATGGGTGGATCACGAGGTCAGGAGATCGAGACCATCCCGGTGAAACCCTGTCTCTACTAAAAATACAAAAAAAAAAAAAAAAGCACACACAAAAAACAAAAAAACCCAAAACAATATTAGCCGGGCGTGGTGGTGGGCACTTACAGTCCCAGCTACTTGGGAGGCTGAGGCAGAAGAAAGGCGTGAACCCAGGAGGCGGAGATGACGCCACTGCACTCCAGCCTGGGCGACAGAGCGAGACTCTGTCTCAAAACAAACAAACTGTACTGATGTGTGTCCTACTTTTCCCACATAACAGCATATCCACCATTTGATCTTCTTGGTGCCAGGATCAACTGGTGTTTTTTTTTTGAGATGGAGTTTAGCTGTTTTTACCCAGGCTGGAGTGCAATGGCGCGATCTTGGCTCACTACAACCTCCAGCCCCTGGGTTCAAGCGATCCTCCTGCTTTGGCCTCCCAAGTAGCTGGGATTACAGGTGCCCATTACCATGCCCAGCTAATTTTTTGTATTCTTAGTAGAGACGGTGTTTCACTATGTTGGCCAGGCTGGTCTCGAACACCTGACCTCAGGTGATCCACCTGCCTCGGCCTCCCAAAGTGCTAGGATTATGTGCGTGAGCCATCACGCCTGGCTAACTGGTGTCTTTTTTTTTAATTGCTGTTCCCAAACTGGTGTTTTTTTTTTTTTTTTTATTGCTGTTCCCATAATGGGCTAGGCTCTTAATTAAATTTATAGCTTCATGCAAGTATAGTTGACCCTTGATCAACACAATTTTGAACAGCATGGGTCCCCTTAGACTTCCTTCTGCCTCTGCCACTGCTGAGATGGCAACCCTTCCTTTCTCCTCATCCTTGCCTGCTCAACCTGAAGATCATGAGGAGGAAGACCTTTATGCTGATCCACTTCCACTGAATGAAGAGTAAACATATTTTCCCTTGCTTATGATTTTCTTAATAACATTTTCTTTTCTATAGGTTACTTGGGTAAGAAATACATATATAATACAAATGACATACAAAATACACATTAACCAACTTGTTTATGCTATTAGTAAGTCTTCTATTAGTAGCTAAGTTTTTGGAGAGTCACAAGTTTTATGTGGCCGGGCGCAGTGGCTCATGCCTGTAATCCCAGCACTTTGGGAGGCCGAAGCAGGCGGATCACGAGGTCAGGAGATTGAGACCATCCTGCCTAACACGGTGACATTTTGTCTCTACTAAAATACAAAAAATTAGCTGGGCGTGGTGGTGCGCATCTGTAGTCCCAGGTACTCAGGAGGCTGAGGCAGGGGAATCGCTTCACCCCGGGAGGCGGAGGTTGCAGTGAGCTGAGATTGAGCCACTGCACTCCAGCCTGGTGACAGAGCGAGACTCTGTCTCAAAAAAATAAATAAATAAATAAAACGTTATACGTGTGGGCTGGGTGCTCACACCTGTAATCCCCTACTTCGGGAGGCTGAGGAGGGTGGGTCACCTGAGGTCAGGAGTTTGAGACGAGCCTGGCCAACATGGTGAAGCCCTGTCTCTAGTAAAAATACAAAAATTAGTCAGGCATGGTGGCAGGTGCCTGTAATCCCAGCTACTTGGGAAGCTGAGGCAGGAGAATTGCTTGAACCTGGGAGGCAGAGGTGGCAGTGAGCTGAGATCACGCCATCGCACTCCAGCTTGGGCAATTTTTTTTCTGTCTCAAAATAAATAAATAAATAAATAAAGTTTTATGAGGATTTTTGACTGTACAAGCGGTGGGCTCCCATAGGCCCTGTGCTGTTCAAGGGTCAACTGTAGTTAATTCTACCGATATCTTGTGGATTACCGGCTCATGTGTTCATTCACCAAGTGTTTAGTAAATGCTTGCTATATGCCAGGTATTCTGTTTATGGAGCACGTAACTGGGAGGAGGTGGCATGTGATGGTTCATTTTCTAGCTGAGTGAGATGATGGGATATAGGATCACTAGCTCAAGGGAGGTGGAGACGTCTATGATCCTTTCAGGCAGATGAATGAGCAAGGAAATAGGATCAAGTCTCATACATTTCACACGGGCAGAAATTTGGCAGAGATAGAACACCAGGTTAGCAGCAAATATTGCTAAGAACTAGAGCCAAGAACTAGACAGTATATAGACTAAAAGTCAATATGTCTTCAATCTTTTGCTTTATTTTTACTTTTTTTAAATAAATGGGGTATAAATAAAAATATAAAAGAGTAGATAATTATCTAGAGCACTCATAAGTTCTAGATGTCTAAGTTTATTAAAGATAAGCATGAAAACCCTTAACCAGGCCGGGCGCGGTGGCTCAAGCCTGTAATCCCAGCACTTTGGGAGGCCGAGACGGGTGGATCACGAGGTCAGGAGTTCGAGACCATCCTGGCTAACACGGTGAAACCCCGTCTCTACTAAAAATACAAAAAACTAGCCGGGCGAGGTGGCGGGTGCCTGTAGTCCCAGCTACTCAGGAGGCTGAGGCAGGAGAATGGCGTAAACCCGGGAGGCGGAGCTTGCAGTGAGCTGAGATCCAGCCACTGCACTCCAGCCTGGGCGACAGAGCGAGACTCCGTCTCAAAAAAAAAAAAAAAAAAAAAAAAAAAAAAAAACCCTTAACCATTTGGAATGCTCGAAATTAAAAAAACACTACACATACTACTCTGCCTCTTTAACTTGAATCTAGTTTAACATTTTCTAGGTGTCTGGATCATAGCTATTCCACAGTAAAGTCATGATCGCTTTATTACGTTCTGAGGTATATGAAATTGTCTGCCTGACTCTAATAAGGTCTACACTGTCCTGAGTTCTGAGTTCTTGTGTCCACTTCTTATAGCCTGTCTGTCCCTTTCCTTGCTACTCTGGGATTAAGTCACCTCCTGAGCTTCCAGGGTGCTTGGCAATAATTTCTCTCCCTACCCCTAATTTACTGCAGGCCTTAGAAACCATAATCTTATTTTAAAGGTGTAGAAAAAAGATTTAAGACAAAAGCAGGGGGCTTGGGTGCTTTCCTTATGGACTTAGTGCACAGGCCTGGTAACATCTGTTCTGGCCACTTAGAGGTCTTGTGTGCTATTTCTTGCTTTCAGGTGCGTTTTGCGGGAGGGGACGTTGTTGAGTTCCAAACAGGTGAAGTATTGCACACTAGCAAACACATGACAAGAAGGTGGAGGAACTGGGAGAAAAATAAAAAGAATGCAGCAGGCCAGGTTACCAGGAACATTAAGACGGTAACAGAGAACAGCAAAGCCTGGAAGGAAGCCGCCGTGGAGAAGGGAGAACTGTGCTGGGGTGAGTTGCTGTGACAACCCAGGCTGATTTTGAGTATGTAAACACCAAACCTTACTCTTGGCTGCCGCTCAGCTCAGCAGGCTTTGGAGCCTGGCTGCCCAGCCACCACTTCAGGCATGTGCTGTTTTTAGGGAGGGTGTGACCCTACAAGAGGTTTCTGAGCCTTAATGCTTTTTTGTGGGAGCCAATGCTTAATATGGTGGCTACAGTTACCTGAAGAATCTATGAAAAATGACCGAAGCCCCTCCTGCTCACCCTCCCACTCATCAGAGTTGGCTTCTGTGGGGCTGAGTGGGAAGGACCTCCACTTTTAACAGCACGACACACGGTTTTGACAGCCCCACTAACATCCGAATGCAGGTCGCAGTACTCAGTCCTGAGGATAAAATTCTCAGCTTGGAGATTGGGGTTGATGCCTTGCCTTTATCAGCACCAGATGGGTTTGTAAAAAACCAGAGGTTTGTAAGAACTTGTTTGGCAGCTCTGTAACTGTTCCTTCTTTTTGATTGTTGGTTTAAAGCAGGGCCTTCAGAAACTTATTAGCAGATGAAGGATGATGACGTTTAGTACACTCCCAACCTGAGGCTCTTCTACTAGAATGGGAGCTCTATAAGCCCTAATGCTAGGGACATTCAAAATGCTGTGGTCTTTCAAGCAGCTGCTGGGATACATTTAATTTGCACAAGCCCTCTTCACGGGTTGCAGTCAAGCACAGGGAGTGGATAGAACTGTATTCTTCAGTCTCTGGACTTCACTCAGTTCCAAGTGCTGTTTGTGTCAGGGACCAGATCTATCACAACCTGCATTTCTAGCGGGAACGTTTTCTTATTTCCTGAACAATAGTTGTTGAGATTACTTATTAATCCTAAAGTTGTGAGGTTTCATCTGAAGAAACAGAAATGGGCTGTTTCCATTAAGTCTGGTAAATCTGGTTGGGAGTGGTGGCTCATGCCTGTAATCCCAGCGCTTTGGGAGGCTGAGACGGGAGAATCACTTGAACCCAGGAGTTTGAGACCAGCCTGGGCAATATAGCAAGACTCTGTCTCTACAAAAAAAAAAAAAAAAAAAATAGCTGGGTGGGGTGGGTGGCGCATGCCTGTAGTCCCAGCTACTTGAGAGGCTGAGGCAGGAGGATCACCTGAGTCTGGGGAGACAGAAGCGACAATGAGCTATGATGATGCCACTGCACTCCTGCCTGGGCAACAAAGTTGGGTTTTTTTTTGAGACTCTGTCTCAAAAAATAAAAATTAAAATAAATTGAGCACCCCAAACAACTTTTGTTAATGTGGGAACTACATATCAATGTCTACTGTGTTAGAAAATAAGACTAAAGGCCAGGTGTGGTGGCTCACACCTGTAATCCCAACACTTTGAGAGGCCGAGGTGGGTGGGTCACTTGAGGTCAGGAGTTTGAGACCAGCCCGGCCAATATGGTGAAACCGTGTCTCTACTAAAAAGATAAAAATCAGCCAGATATGGTGGCAGGCGCCTGTGATCCCAGCTACTTGGGAGACTGAGGCAGAAGAATCGCTTGAACCCAGGAGGTGGGGGTTGCAGTGAGCTGAGATCACACCACTGTGCTCCAGACTAGGCAACAGAGCGAGACTCCATATCAAAAAAAAAAAAAGAAAATAAAACTAAAAAAAAGTAAAAGATATGATTAATTCAGTAAAAATATTAACAGCAAAACTACTACACATTAATATAAATAACACACTTTAAATGAAAACCACTATATTTCCCAACACAATCAAAGAAATAAAGCCATCTAATGAGAAGAATGGCATTGTTTTACATTTTCATAAATTTATGGCCTCTGTCTGACTTAATAGAAGATGGCTGGATTCTCAAATCTGCTTCTGCATTTAATCTGTTGTAATACGTTAGTTTGGTTAAAATAATACGAAGAAAATCTGGCTTTACACAGACAGAGAAAGTATCTGCATTTTCAGATAATTTTGGACATTCTTTAGCACTGCATCAAAACTTGACAAGTAGTAGTTTCTTAACAGTTAGGAACTTTTGTTATAATAAAATCCATTGGCTTCTCTTGCGCTTTGAATGGATATTGTACTATGCATGACTTTGTAACATCACACATGGGTCACTGGAAAATACTGGTTCACTGTTGTTAGGCAGATCTTCTAAATACTGACAGATTTCATTAGAATACATATCAAAAAATCATATTCCTTAAATTTCACCATTGATTTCAGCAGAAAAGTCCATATATACGGGCAAGTGGTCAAGTTCATGGGAGTGGATACAAGTTTTCCAAAATTCTAATTTTTACTTGAAAGTGTAGATTTTATCACTGGCTACAAATACTGTTATTTGTTTACCTTGAAGTGACAGGCTCACTTCATACAGTTTCAAGAGACTGTCTGCCAGATGCCTAAATCTAAATAAAACCATAGTTTGTCCATCATTCTTTCAAGTAAAAATGGTGGTCAGTGAAAAAAGAAGCTGCTAAATCAATACGCAACTCAAATAATCATCCAAATGCTTTTCCTTGTGACAACCACTGTACTCTACCAGTGTGCAGCAGAAGTGGTTAATGCATATTTCCTGTTTCTTCAAATAAGGTTAAAAAGATGTACTCAGGACCAGGCATGGTGACCCATGCCTCCCAGCACTTTGGGAGGCCAAGACGGGTGGATCACTTGAGGTCAGGAGTTCCAGACTAGCCTGGCCAACATGGTGAAACCCCGTCTCTACTAAAAATACAAAAATTAGCTGGTTGTGGTGGTGTATACCAGTTTAAAACAAGAAAAAGATTTATTCAAGGACTGACATTTGATAAAATTAACAATATGTAGCCTGGGCAACAGGGTGAAACCCCAACTCTTAAAAAAAAAAAAAAAAAAATTAGCCAGGTGTGGTGGTGCACACCTGTAGCCTCAGCTATTCAGGAGTCTGTGGTAGGATCACCTGAGCCCAGGAAGTTGAGGTGGCAGTGAGCTGTGATGGCCCCACGCCACTCCAGCCTGGGTGAGACCCTGACTCAAAAAAAAAAAACCAGAAAAAATTTACCACTTCATCAAGGATTCTTAAGTGAAACTGGCTGTTTTGATTGTGAGTGCATGGCAGTAAAGAATGCAGCGATCACCAGTACAGTTTGGTGCCAATGTCTTGCTTCGTGATAAGGCGCCAGCAGTTTCACCACCATTTTGCAACATCAGTGCAAGTGTCAACATAGTGAAAAGACAAATACATCTTAGTAGTATCATGAAAATAATTTTTACCCCAAAGAGATTCCTTAAAGAGGTCTCAGAACTTTTAGGAGTAGTCTGTGGACTGCATGCTGATATGGAATGATGTTTTATTTTAATATTTTATCTTCTAATACCCAAATCCAGTAGTCTTTCCTTCCTCCCTAGTTTCCTTGACAGCCCTGCTGTGTTTTCATTCTTATTGAAACTTCTCTTCCACTGGTTTCATTAGTTTTGAATACAGTTATCTCTTGGTATCCATGAGGGTTGGTTCTAGCACTCCCAGTGAACACCACCGATGCTCAAGTCCCTTATATAATATGGTGTAGTATTGCATGTAACCTATGCATATCTTCACATACACTTTAAATCATCTCTGGATTACTCATAATACCTAATATAATGTAAATGCTATTGAAAATAGCTGCTATATAGCATATTGTTTTTTATTTCTATTTTTATTATTGTATTATTAGTTTAGAATCCATGAATGTGGAACCCACAAATACGGAGGGCTGACTATATACAGTTTCCTGGATTTTTTTTCTACTGAGATATAATTTACCATAAAATTCACCCTTCAAAGTGTAAAATGTAATGTTTTTCAGTATATTCAAAAGGTTGTGGCCGGGCACGGTGGCTCATGCCTATAATCCCAGCACTCTGGGAGCCCAAGGCGGACATATCACGAGGTCAGGAGATCAAGACCATCCTGGCCAACATGGTGAAACCCTGTCTCTACTAAATTACAAAAAATCAGTTGGGTGTGGTGGTGCGTGCCTGTAATCCCAGCTACTTCAGAGGGTGAGGCAGGAGAATTGCTTGAATCCAGGAGGCAGAGATTGCAGTGAGCTAAGATTGCGCCTGGCAACAGAGCAAGACTCCGTCTCAAAAGGAAAAAAAAAAAAAGGTTGTGCAACTATCCCCACTATCTATCTAATTTTAGAATATCTTCATCACCTCAAGTAGAAACCCCATACACGTTGGCAGTCATTTCCCATTCTCTCTTAACTCCCAGAGCCTGGCAACCATTAATCTACTTTATGTCTCTATAGATTTGCCTATTCTAGGTGTTTCATATAAATGGAGTCATACAATATGTAGACTTTTGTGTCTGGCTTATTTCACCTAGCCTGTTTTCAAGGTTCATCCATGTTGTAGCATGTATCAGTACTTCATTCCTTTTTATGGCTGAATAATATTCCTTTGTATGGATACTCTGCATTTTTTTTTTTTAAACATTTAAAAACTTTTTTATAGACAAGGTCTCACTATGTTGCTCAGGCCGGTCTTGAATTCCTGAGCTCAAGTGATCTGTCCACCACAGCTTCCCAAAGTGCTAGGGTTGCAGGCATGAGCCACTGCGCCCAGCCTGGATGCTCTGTGTATGGTCTACCCATTCATCATCAGTTGACAAACAATCGGGTTGTTTCCACTTTTCAGGGATTATGAAGAATACTGCTACAAACATTCATGCATTTTGCAGAGACAGGGTCTCACTATGTTGCCTAGGCTGGTCTTGAACTCCTGGCCTCAAATGATCCTCCTGCTTTGGCCTCCCAGAGTGCTGAAATTACAGGTATGAGCCCATGTACAAGTTTTTGTGTGAACATCTATTTTTATGTTTTTAATTCTCTTGGGTATATACCTAGGAATGGATCTCCTGGAATTTTTCTTTTTCTTTCTTTCTTTCTTTTTTGAGATAGAGTCTCTCTCTGTTGTCCAGGCGGAAGTACAGTGGCATGATCTTGGCTCACTGCAACCTCCGCTTCCCAAGTTCAAGTGATTCTCTTATCTCAGCCTCCCGAGGAGCTGGGATTACAGGTGTGCACCACCATGCCCAGCTAATTTTTGTATTTTCAGTACAGATGGGGTTTCTCCATGTTGGCCAGGCTAGTCTCGAACTCCTGACCTCAAGTGATCCACCTGCCTTGGCTTCCCAAAGTGCTAGGATCACAGGCGTGAGTCACTGGTCTGTTGCCCACGCTGGAGTGCAGTGGCATGCTCACAGCTCACTGCAGCCTCAACTTTCTAGGTTCAAGTGATCCTCCCACCTGAGCCTCCCTACTAGCTGGGACTACAGGTGTACACAGGACTGGCTAATTTCTTGTAGAGCTGGAGTTTCACCATGTTGCCCAGGCTGGTCTCGAACTCCTGAGCTCAAGGAATCTGCCCGCCTTGGCCTCCCAACACTTTGGGATTACAGGCATCAGTCACTGTGCTTGGCCAGTGTTCACCCTTACTTTCTGTGCTCACTTCTGGCATGGGTTGGCTGACTACAATTTGCATAGACCCAACTTTCTGTCTCTTTCACCGAAGGCATTTTTTCTGGCTCCTAGATGTTGCTGACCTCCAGGATCCAGTCTTGGCCCTTCACTATTCTTCCTACACTGCTTCTTGGAAACTCATCTACTCTCATGTAACTTAATATCATCTTTATGCCAAGGACAGATCCACATCTTTAGTTCTAACCTCTTTAAGTTTCAGTTCCACATTTCCTATTTCCTTGCAGGACAGTTTTAATTTGATATTTCATTATCATCTCAAACTTTGTATAACTAAGGCATAAATTTCTCCCTAAATCAGACTTTTCTGGTTTTTTTTTTAAAAAAAATTAACAGTGGTACCATTCTCCAGGTCACACAACATTGAAAAATGTGTTTTCCTGCCCAGGCGTGGTGGCTCCACGCCTGTAATCCCAGCACTTTGGGAGGCCAAGGCAGGCGGATCACCAGGTCAAGAGTTCGAGACCAGCCTGACCAACATGGTGAAACCCCATCTCTAGTAAAAATACAACAATTAGCCATGCGTGGTGGTGCGTGCCTGTAATCCCAGCTACTCAGGAGGCTGAGGCAGGAGAATTGCTTGAACCCAGGAGGCGGAGGTTGCAGTGAACCGAGGTCATCCCACTGTACTCCAGCCTGGGCAACAGAGCCAGACTCCATCTCAAAAAAAAAAAAAAAAAAAAGTATTTTCCTTCATATTGGTTCTCTGTATCTAGCCATGAAATAACTCTTAGGGATCTCACCCTTGCAATGGCCTCCTACCTGATCTCTGCCTGCACCAAGTCTTCCCAGCAGTCCTATACTGGGGTCATATTCCTTCAGCTCCTGCTCAGAACCCATCAATAGCTCCCAGCTGACTACTCAACAGAGTCAGCAATCCTGTCTGTTCTACCTTCAAAATAAATCCGAAATCTGATCACTTCTCTCCACCTCTACTGCTTCCCCTGGTCTGAGTTGCCACTATCTCTGGATTATTATTATTAATATGTCATTATTATATTCAATGTATTATCATTATATAGTTGCCTCCTGATCAATCTTACCCTTTCTGCCTTTGCCTCCCTTCAGTCTAGCCTTAATGAAGCATCTAGAGGGTTCTATTCCACTTAAGTCAGCAGGTCACTCCTCTGCTCAAAGCCCTTTCAAGGCCTCCATTCTCACTCAGATCAAAAGCCTGAGTGCAGCCAGCACCCGCAGGTTCTGTCCCTCTGCCCGGGCCCCACTGTCCTCTGACTCACCTCTCAATCTGGCCTCCACCCTTCTGCTCCAGCCCCAAAGCCCTCCCTTTCTGGAATTTAGGCAGGTCCAGCCTTGGTGGCTTCACATGATAAATTCCTTGCCTGGAAGGCTCTTTCCACAGACAAGCTCAAGTCCTTCCTACACCTCAGGTCCTTTGTAAAATGTCACCATAACTCCTCACTGATAACAGTGAGGACTTCCCTATCTTATCTAGAACTGTATACAACACTACCCCTCCCCACCCTGTAGCCCTCCCCCATCACACACTTCTTGTTCTTTTCTGCTTTTTCTATTTTTCCTCTCAGTACTTACTACCTTTTGACATACCATATATTTTACTTTTCAGTCTTTTAAAGCAGGGATTGTCATCTACTTTAGTCCCTACCATACCCCAGTGCCTAGTACAGTTCCTGGTACACAATATTTCTCAAAAAGCATTAGTTGAATGGCCGAAAGAATGAGTGAACAAGTGCTCTGTACTCTAGGCAGTCAATACAGTCTTTATTAAGCACCCACTATGTGGTTAGCATTGCATCAGGCATTAGGGGGAATATGGTAGAATTTTAAGAGGTGCTTTCCGTTCTTAAGGAGCAAAATCAAACGATGATGTTCTATGCTAAGTGCTAACTGTATGGAATAGCCAATGTTGCAGAGGTTAAAGAGAAATCAATCTCGACCACAGCAGTCGGGAGGAGTAGTTCTTAAACAGAGAAGAGATGACGGATTCCAAGGGAGGATAATGCAGTCAAGACATAGAGGTAGGAAAGAGCATGGGGCATTCACTCCAAATATTGTAACAAAATGGATGGGAAAGTGAAAAACCAGGCAGAGTCTGAAATTGATAAATGGGGAAAAAAAATCAATTGACCAGGTATAGGATAAGGAAAAGGACAAATTAAAGATGTTTACGCCACTGATATAATGGCTTCATGTCTTCAAACCTTTCTGCTGGCACAGCTCCTAGAAGAATTTTGAAAAACTATATCGCCTCCTTTCACATTTTAAAGTTGCCATCTAAACCTTAGGTTTTTATTTCTTTATTTTTTTATTTTCTTGAGATAGTATCTCACTCTGTTGCACAGGCAGGAGTACAGCAGCACAATCACAGCTCACTGCAGTTTCAACTTCCTGGATTCAAGTGATCCTCCTGCCTTAGCCTCCCAAGTAGCTAGGACTACAGGTATGTGCCACCATGCCCCCAGAACGACAGCAAATTATATGTGTGTGCGTGTGTGTGTGTTTCAAGACACAGTTTCACTCTGTTGCCCAGCCTGGAGTGCAGTGGTGCAATCCTGGCTCACTGCACTCTGCCTCCCAGGTTCAAGTGATTCTCCTGCCTCAGCCTCCCAGGTAGATGGGATTACAACTGTGTGTCACCACGCATGGCTGATTTTTTTTTTTTTTTGAGACGGAGTTTCGCTCTTGTTGCCCAGGCTGGAGTGCAATGGCGTGATCTCGGCTCACCACCACCTCTGCCTCCTGGGTTCAAGCTATTCTCCTGCCTTAGCCTCCCGAGTAGCTGGGATTACAGGCATGTGCCACCACGCCTGGCTAATTTTGTATTTTTAATAGAGACAGGGTTTCACCGTGTTGGTCAGGCTGGTCTCGAACTCCTGATCGCAGGTGATCCTCCTGCCTCAGCTTCCCAAAGTGCTGGGATTACAGGCAAGAGCCACCATGCCTGGCCACATGGCTGATATTTGTATTTTTAGTAGAATAGGGTTTCACCATGTTGGCCAGGCTGGTCTTGAACTCCTGACCTTAAGTGATCCACCTGCCTCAGCCTCCTAAAGTGCTGGGCATGAGCACCGTGCCTAGTCAGTGTGTGTGTTTTCAGGCAGGGTCTTGCTCTGTCACACAGGCTGCAGTGCAATGGTGCAGTCATGGCTCACTGCAGCCTTGACCTCCTGGGTTCAAGTAATCTTCCCATCTCAGACCCCTGAGTAGCTGAGACCACGGGAGCGTGCCACCATGTCCAGATAATTTTTAAATTTTTTGTAGAGATGGTGTCTTGCTATATTGCCCAGGCTGGTCTTGAACTCCTGGGCTCAAGCAATCCCCCCGCCTCAGCCTTGAAAATGTGTGAGCTACTGTGTTTGGCCGTGTGTGTGCTTTTTAATGTCTATTGAAGGTGTGTTTTAAGTGCTTATGGCAGATGTCTGCCATGCAATCTAAATGGCAAACCAATCAGCTGGATCAGTCTTACTTACAACACACCTGGCCTGTACCTCAACTTTTCTATTCTTTCACCAAAATGGAAGTTCCTTATGTTAGAGAACTTACAGAGAAAAGGAAGACAAAGAAAAATAGGAAGGAGAGTTAAGCTCTGCCTGACACTTTCTACTTAAGTGATGGGTAACTGATTAGGCTCAGTGCTTAGAACTTCATATAATGAGATACAAAATCTCTACTGACGCACTCTGCCAACTGGAAGAGCACTTGTAGATCATGGACACTGAGGTGGGGATATAGCCACCTTTGATCCTTTCTGTTCACTAGATTAAGCCTTGTTGCTAGTAAGGCCAGGAGCCAACATACCTTCCACACTCCAGCAATCCTATACACCTTGGGCTGAGTCATATGCTAAACAGTTATCCACGAATACAGATTCTTAGAACTGAAGACTCACCTGCTCCAAACCCTTCATTAGGTAGATAAGAAACGAAGGCCGGAAGGAGATAACTGGCATGCCCAAGGTTAACAGAGCAGAGCTCAAATTAGAATCCACATCACCTGATTTCCATTCCACTGCTCTTGCCACATGCCTTGGCACTTGGCAGTGACCTGGGAGTGAATCACTAATAACCAGCTGTGTGCTCTTTTAAAGTTACAGCTCTATTATTCTTTGATTTCCAGATAACAATCTATGCTCCAGCACCTGTTTATAGACATAAGCACACCCATTTTTATGTTTGCTTATCTTCCTATTGAAATATATTGAAAAATATTCTAGAAGTTCATTTTAATGCTAAATTTAGGTGTACTTTCTTTGTTAATCTAATTCTCGAGCACTCCGTCCCCTTCAGCAGTTCATTTCTGAAAGTTATCTCCACCTGAACAGCTCAAGCATTTTGACAGCTGTGATACAGGACACATGGAAACTGGGACAAGTGATCAAAAATGTCTGGTGGAGGAACAACAGAGGGGACATTTTAAAGGCAAGCTATTGGATGGTTGTTACTTGTGAGAAAGAAAGAAAAAGGGTTAGGTTAAGAAATGTTAGTTTTACTCTCTCAACCCGACCAACCAACCTAAACTTGAACTGTCCCAAAGGCCTTTAATTTCTCCATTTAAGCTGAGTGCTCTTAATAAGCAAGACTTCTGATGTACAGTGCTAGTGATTGATGTTATACACACCTGTTGGCTGACTGGTGAAACCTGCTGCAAAAACTAAAAATTATTCTATAAAAATGTATAGACAGAAAGCATGTTAAAGCTAAAAGAGGCCGTTGACTCATTTCTTTGTTTTAGTAGAGCAGGTGCAACAGATTGACGTTGAGGTACTTTAAGACATACTAAAGTAATCTTTAAGACTATCTTTACTAGCAAAGATAAAAATCACACTCCAAGTGCCTGTACTCAGGGCATTTTATCGCATTCTAATTCTTTGTAAATTAGTAAATCCCCTGGTGGCAACTTCTAGCCAGGTAATCTGGGCTTTGGAATCAGAATGATCTAGTTTAAAATTTAGCTCTGCAGCTTGGGCAAATTACTTACATTCTTTTTTTTTTTTTTTTTTTTTGAGACAGAGTCTTGCTCTGTTCTTCAGGCTGGAGTGCAGTGACGTAGTCTTGGCTCACTGAAACCTCTGCCTCTCAGGTTCAAGCGATTCTCCTGCCTCGGCCTCCCAAGTAGCTGGGACTACAGGTGTGTACCACCATGCCTGACTAATTTTTGTATTTTTGGTAGAGATGGGGTTTCACCATGTTGGCCAGGCTGGTCTTGAACTCCTGACCTCAGGTGATCCGCCCTCCTCAGTCTCCCAAAGTGCTGGGATTATATGTGTGAGCCACTGCGCCCAGGCTACTTACATTCATTAAACCTCAATTTCTTCATCTGTGAAATAGGGAAAATACCAGCCATCTTGCATGGCTGCTGTGCAACTTAAAAGTGAAAATATTTGGCCAGGCGTGGTGGCTCATGCCTGTAATCCCAGCACTTTGGGAGGCTGAGGCAGGCAGATCACGAAATCAGGAGATTGAGACCATCCTGGCTAACACAGTGAAACCCCGTCTCTAATAAAAATACAAAAAAAAAAAAAAAGCCGGGCATGGTGGCAGGTGCCTGTAGTCCCAGCTACTCGGGAGGCTGACGCAGGAGAATGGCGTGAACCCAGGAGGTGGAGCTTGCAGTGAGCTGAGATCCTGCCACTGCACTTCAGCCTGGGCGACAGAGTGGGACTCCATTTCAAAAAAAAAAAAAAAAAAAAAAGCGAAAATATTTGCAAAAGCAGCATACATGTACTTCCTTCAGGCCACTTAAAATACTTATGCATGTCTAAATATTTTATATAAGCATACCTACACCTAACTTCTTAAAAATTGAGTGTTGTTTTAATGGATTTTAAGATATAAAATCTCAGTTTCAGAAATTTGAGCCCCCTAGGGGTGAGACATTTTAGCCTTTGCCCGCTTAAAACTGACTTAACTAAATTAAATCTATAGAAAGTAAAAAATAAGGGTCTGTAAATGTACCCAGTACTCCCAGGAAGAAGCATATTTGCCATGAAGCTAAAAAAGCTTCAGTTTCACTCCCCTTCCAAGGCTCTGGGTGGGGTGGGGGCGGGAGCTAGCAACGTGCTCACATGGTCATATATTTTTGTAAAACTTATAGAAGATATTTTTGTATTCTTTTTCTTAAAGAAGGTATCCAAGATTGTATAAGCTTCAGATCCCAGAAATCCTAGATTTAAAAAAAATAATCAACCACCACCCCAACAAAATTAGGCACATGCCTGAAAACTCTGCTTCTACTGCCAGAATTCTGCAGACACGGGCTTCATCCAAGGTGTTCCTAATAATAGGCAGAGTCCCCAGATTAGTTCCGGTGGGGCTTTTGGGAAGGGTTGTTTGGTGCAGTGTTGGTGTTGGTAGGATCCTGGCTGTGAGGCTGAGGCAGGCCCGAGGAGGGCTGGGGCTGACAGGTAGGCAGAGTCGGCTGGGATGTGAGGTGCAAGGGGTGGTACTTTTGGAAACAAACTTTGAAGAGGAGAAGAGGCAGCAAGACTGCGAGTCTGGACTTCGTGATACATTGTCACCCCTAGTTTAGTGCGCCTGGCTAGGGAGTGTGCGTGGCTAAGGAGAATCACGCAGCATAGAACCCCTCTTCCTTTTTCACTAACATTTTTCTGTATAGTGGTTGAAACCCAGTGTTCAAGAGACTGCACGACACTGGAAAAGAAGGGGAGGAGAAAAAGAGCCCCTATGAGGCAAGAACAGAATGCAGCCAGAATCAGGGCAGGCAGGAAAAGGAAGGGAGTGAGATGTGGGAGTCGGGGGGAGTTGAGATAACCTGCATTTTATATGCTAGAGCTATGTATTTTAGATGCAGGGGCAACTGTTTTGGTCCAGGAGTGGAAAGGATTGTAGACGCAATCTAGCACAGCTGTTTCTCACTTGGGCAAACTGAAGCCCCTCAGAGGCACAGACGGAGGAGTGGGGAGTGGCCAGGCCAGAACTCAGCCCCCATCTCCTCTTCTCAAGCTGTCTGATTCCTTCTGATCTTTCTCTCCTGCCCTCTCTGTTATTGTTTCCTCCTGTTCTTACCCTTATATACACTTGAAGTTTTATCGCCATTTTTTATGCTTATGGGATTGTATACTTTCTGGTTCTCTCTCAAATAAGTCCAACCAGTATGTGGTAACCCGTCTCCTCCCGCTTCATTTGTGGCACTGGTTCACAGTGGACAAAAGGTCCTCGACTCCTAACCTCATCTGGACTGGGTTGTCCAAAGCTTGCCCTGCCACATTGCCAAGTGACTAATTTTCTCTCTAACCCCTCCAAATACTTATCATGATAATTTCTCTTGTCTTTAGAGTTGCCAAATCTAATCTCTGTGAATACAAATGTGGTGAGACTTTTTCTCAGGAGTTTCAGCAAATGAAACAATAAACTCTTTTTTACCCTAAGATTCTAAAGATAACCATGAGAATACTCCTAATTGTCCTTATAAATTTGAGTAAGTGTGGTTGTTGGGTTCTCTCACCCTTTCTATAGCCCTTCAAAAGAAAATACAAGTTTGAATTCTTTTTTTTTTTTTTTTTTTGAGACAGAGTCTTGCTCTGTTGCCCGGGCTGGAGTGCAGTGGCCGGATCTCAGCTCACTGCAAGCTCCGCCTCCCGGGTCCACGCCATTCTCCTGCCTCAGCCTCCCCAGTAGCTGGGACTATAGGCGCCCGCCACCTCGCCCGGCTAGTTTTTTTGTATTTTTAGTAGAGACGGGGTTTCACCGTGTTAGCCAGGATGGTCTCGATCTCCTGACCTCGTGATCCGCCCATCTCGGCCTCCCAAAGTGCTGGGATTACAGGCTTGAGCCACCGCGCCCGGCCACAAGTTTGAATTCTATAAAAATATTTTTCTGGCCGGGCACAGTGGCTCATGCCTGTAATCTCAGCACTTTGGGAGGCTGAGGCTGGTGGATCACAAGGTCAGGAATTCGACACCAGCCTGGCCAACATGGTGAAACCCCGTCTCTACTAAAAATACAAAAGTTAGCCAGTGGTGGCAGGTGCCTGTAATCCCAGCTGCTCAGGAGGCTGAGGCAGGAGAATCACTTGAAACCGGAAAGCAGAGGTTGCAATGAGCTGAGATCGTGCCATTGCACTCCAGCCTGGACGAAAGAGTGAAACTTCGTCTCAAAAAAAAAAAAAAGAAAAAACAAATTTTCTAATATTTGTGGAATGCACTATCTTATATACCAACATATATTTGTAGCATTTTTTTCCTTCAGAGTATGAAGAAATAAGTAAAAATGGGCAAAGCATAAATGACAAATAATGGATTTTGTTAAGTCCTACGTGTCACTTTAAGAACTTGAAACTGGCTCAAATAAAAACCATTTTATTTGGTTATTAAAATTAGACTTAAAAACTTAAAACAAGATTTTAAGTTATCTTAAAATATCTTATCCTACAGAAGATTTTAGAGGCAATGTAGTAAAAAAGCTCTTCCTTCTCTCTGAAGAATTTATTGAGTGCTTTGGGAGTAGGGTGGGGTTTTTTTTTTTTTTTAACATGTTTGATTCAATTAAGCAAAAATATTGTTTCATGTCTCACTGAACTGAATACATTCTACTATCCATTGGTTCTTGATGTTCACTTATTTATTTTATTTTAGTAGAGACTGGGTCTCACTATGTTGTCCAGGTTGGGTTTTCAATTTTTATGTCACTACAGTGTGCTAAATACAACCGAGTTTCACAAGCCATTTTTCCCACTTCTGTACATTGCACTGGTCTCAACCTGTATCATGCATAAGAATTACCTAGGATGCTTATTAAAAATGCAGATTCCCAATTCCTGAAGGGAGGTCATGCCTTGGCATATGACTTAGAGAATCAGTGCTGTACAGAAAGTATGAGACTGGTTCATATCAAAGAATATTGTCAAACTCATACTATATTTGTTAACATACAGAAAACCCATTTTATGGCTAAAAATCATCATTTTACTACTACTAAGCTTCATTATTAGTAGATAGAGTTTTTTTAAAGGGTCATTTTTCACAAAGAAAAATTTGTTTTGTCTTTTAACACTTCAGGACTGTTACTTTATAGGTTATTTGGGGCAGAGAACAATAGCGGGCTACTCTCAAACCTGCTCTGGAGTTTCAGACTAGCAGCTGACATTTTCGGGGACCTTTCTTTAAGTTTGACATTGTAAACCCTTTGTATGTATTAACTCACTTAATCCTCAAAACAACCTTGATGAGTGTATCCTTATCTGACAGAAGAGGAAGCTGAAGCACAGACAGGGTTAGTGACTTACCTAAGGTCACAATGCTGGAAGGTGGCTGAGCTGGAATTTGAACCCAGACAGCATGTGGGTTCAGAGTGTTTTTGTTTTTGACTACTCTGCTATATGACCTCTCTAGTTTTCAGTATTCATATTAGCACCTCAGCCTACCCTAGATGGCTACGAATCCCATACATACGTGTATACACACATACCCAGGGTCCTTCATGAAATCTGAAACTTTGGGTGTTCAATTTGACTTTATAGAACCTTCTACCTCTCCTGGCTGATAGAATCTCTTACTCATTTCACAAATTAAACTTCCTATAACACTACCTTAAACACGTCACCCCTGCTCAAAATACTCTGGTGGCTTCCCATCTACAAGATGAAAGCCAACTTCTTTAGCTTGCCATTCAAGGTCCTTCACAATCTGTCTTTCCAGTCTTACCGTTTCTTCTATCCCTACTTACACCCAAAGCATTTTTTTCTTTGATCGTGCAGAGTCCTTCTTTCTTCTTTTTTTAAGTGTACAATTCAGTGGATTTTAGTATATTCAGTGTTACGCAACCATTTCCACTATCTAACGCCAGAATATTTTCATCTCTGCTATCGAATGCCAGAACATTAGAAACCCTGTACCGCATAGTGGTCATTCCCAATTCACCCTTCCTCTTATCCCCTAGCAACCACCAATCTATTTTCTGTCTTTATGAATTAGCTTATTCTGGGTATTTCATATAAAACATGTCATATAAATCAGACAATATGTGGCCATTTGTGTCTGGCTTGTTTCATGTAGTGAGTTTTCAAGGTTCATCTGTGTCACAGCATGTTGTCAGGATTTCATTGTTTTCTTATGGCTGAATTAACATTCCACTGTATGCATATAACATTTTGTTTATTCATTCAGTTTGTCCCAACTGGTGGACAACTTGGTTGTTTCCACTTTTGGCTGTTATAATAAAGCTATGAACATTTGTGTACAAGTTTTTGTGTGAATGTATGCTTTCAGTTCCCTTGGGTATAACCCTAGGAGTGGAATTGCTGGGTCATATGGTAGCTGTGAACTTTTTGAGGAACTGCCAAACGATTTTCCACAAGTGGTTGCACCATTTTACATTCCCACCAGCAATGCATGAGGGTTCCAATTTTTCCGTATCTTCACCAACACCTGTTTGTGTGTGTTTTTTTGATTATTGCCATCCTAGTAGGTGTGAAGTGATATTTCACTGTGGTTTTGATTTGCATTTCCCTAATGACTAAAGATATTGAACAGCTTTTCACGAGCTTATTAGCCATGTATATGTCTTTTTTAGAGAACTGTCTATTCATATCCATTTTGTAAATTGGGTTATCTTTTTATTGTTGAGTTCTAAGAGTTCTTTAAACATATGAATACTAAACTCATGATTTACAAATATTTTCTCCTATTCTGTGGGATAGCTTTTTACCTTTTTTGATAGTATCCGTTGATGCACAAAAGCTTTTAATTTTGATGAAGTCCAATTTATCACTGATCATACCAGCTGGAAATCTACTTTTTTCTACATCAGCATCTCAATATTACTTGATGATTTGGGCAGAATTTTTGAAATATAAAAATAATACACATAAAATTTTGATATAAAACAAGAGGGCCAAGACTTGAAGAAATCTGGAGCTTCTGGTGAGACGATGACCTGGGTCCCAATGATTACTATTAGGATCTTAATGTACTTAGTGGAAAGGTTGAGAGGCACTGGCCTATGGCAGGCACTCCTACAGTGAACCTAAACTGACGTTGGTCAGTTTACTTGGGAAGGTGACCATATGTGTTTTTTGTTTGTTTTCTCCCAGGCTATAGTACAGTGGCGTGATCGTGGCTCCCTACACCTTCTGTCTTCCAGGTTCAAGCAACTCTCCTGCCTCAGCCTCCTGAGTAGCTGGGATTACAGGTGTGTGCTACCACGACCAGTTAGTTTTTGTATTTTTAGTAGAGATGGGGTTTCACCATATTGCCCAGGGTGGTCTCCAACTCCTGACCTCAAATGATCCGCCCACCTTGGCCTCCCAAAGTGTTGGGATTACAGGCGTGAGCCATGGTGCCTGGCTGATGGTATACATTTTAAAAATAAATGTATGCTATCTAGGAGTTCCCATGTTTTGCTATTATTTCCTATTCTTTCAGAACACCAATGGTCAATGAAGAATTAAAAGTGAAGTCAGATTATCCTTTAGCTAAAGAATGGGGATTTCTAGTACTATGGTTCAGGATTTTGGTCAGGGCCCCATATGTTTGTACTCCAGCTTTAATCAATCTTTTCCACTTCTGTCTGAGGGATATGCTGAGGAACTTTATGGCCTCTTTATGGCCTTCAATTGGCCTCTGCTGGCTTATAAACAGTAGTTGATATTTAGGGACAGTAATCCAGAGTAGTGTCCAAGTCCATCTTAATTTAGAATTGCTACCACAGCAGAAATTGGAAACCTTGAGACTTATAAGCCATTTACCACATCTACATGGATGCCACTTCTCCTTAAAGCATATACAGATATATAGAGATCAGAACTTTAACCTTCTGGGATCTAATATCTTCCTAAGATTTGCAAACAGTATGTACACATGGATCTGCTATTACAGCAAATTTTTTTTTTTTTTGAGATGGAGTTTTTGCTCTTGTTGCCCAGGTTGGAGTGTAATGGTGCGATCTCGGCTCACTGCAACCTCCAGCTCCTGGGTTCAAGTGATTCTTCTGCCTTAGCCTCCCAAGTTGCTGGGATTACAGGCGCCCGCCACCACGCCTGGCTAAGTTTTTGGATTTTTTTTTTTTTAGTAGAGACGGGGTTTTGCCATGTTGGCCAGGCTGGTCTGAAACTCCTGACCTCAGGTGATCCACCCACTTCGGCCTTCCAAAGTGCTAGGATTACAGGTATAAGCCACCATGCCTGGCCAGCAAATTCTTAATTGCCTGTAAAATTACCATCTCACTATATATTATTTTAGGTAGCAGATATGACCATGTACAGTTTTCTTATAAAAATGCCATAGCAACATGAATACTCAGTACTGAAAAGCATCTTTAATTGACAAAAGCTTTTTTTTTTTTTTTTTTTTAAGACAGAGTCTTGCTCTGTCCCCCAGGCTGGAATGCAATGGTGCAATCTTGGCTCACTGCAACCTTCGCCTCCCAGGTTCAAGCAATTCTCCTGCCTCAGCCTCCTGAGTAGCTGAGATTACAGGCGTGTGCCCACCATGCCCGGCTAATTTTTGTATTTTTAGTGGAGACGGGGTTTCACCATGTTGGTCAGGCCAGTCTTGAATTTCTGACCTCAGTTGACCTGCCCACCTCAGCCTCCCAAAGTGCTGGAATTATAGGCATGAGCCACCGTGCCCGGCCATGACAAAAGCTTTTTATTTTTAATTTAATCTCAGCCTATGGTTAAAGCTAAGCATTTAAATAGCCTACTTGATGACTTCATGTGAGCCAAGAACAAAACTTGGGTCTGATAATCTTCTACCTAGTCTCTGACAAATTGTCCCTACGATTATAATGCAGTGACATTTCTATGAGAAGCCTCTATTACTAACAATTATTATACACTTGGTGTATAATAGCTTGATGTCCAGAGCTTCACGTATCTCACTATCTTCAAAGCTTCTGCTTGAAAAGGGAGGAACTTACAGAACCAGTCCATTTGAGGCCAAAAGGAAATTCTTTCCCAGAAACTAATTACTTATCCTTTTTTTAGTGTGTTACTCTCCACACCTCCTTCCTGTTTTGAAAGCAGGGAGAAATAATGATATATACAATATCTTTTCAACTATACAAATTATAGACAGGCTTTAAAGGTCTCTAGGAAGCTATTACTGTTTCACCATAAGAACTCCAAGTGGGCCCTAAATCTCCTGGTCCTTAACTTCAGCAACTGCTAGGAAAATGTCAATACACACACACTCCTACCTTAAAAACTCTGCTTGAGAAGAAGGATAGTTTGCTTTGGTATTAGACCAGCTTTCCCTGGCAGCTGCAACTAGGGCACCTAATTTTTGTTAAATCTACATGTCACAATTTATCACTTATATTAAGAAATGTAAGGAGATCAATCAGGAGACTGCTATATTGCTCAAGGTGGCTGATGTAACACAAAAAAGATGGAGCTATTAGTCCAATAACCTTATTAAAAACTCCTCCGCTGGGTGTGGTGGCTCATACCTGTAATCCCAGCACTTTCGGAGGCCGATCACCTGATGTCAGGAGTTCGAGACTAGCCTGGCCAATGTGGTGAAACCCCATCTCTACTAAAAATACAAAACTTAGCCAGGTGTGGTGGTGCATGCCTGTAATCCCAGCTACTCTGGAGGCTGAGGCAGGAGAATTGCTTGAACCCTGGAGGCGGAGTTGCACCTCCATACTGCAATGGAGTGAGATTGTACCACTGTACTCCAGCCTGGGATACAAAGTGAGACTTCGTCTCAAAAAAAAAAAAAAAACCTCTTCTGTATCTAACCTTCTCATCAAAAGTGTGAAACAGATGGTTTATGTAATGATCATGATAATGAACATAATAACAATGAGAACATAATAACAACAACATCTCGTTATTCTTCAAATAACATCCAGAGCAGGAACTCTGGAGTCAGGCAGAACTGAGTGTGACTTTAAGCAACTTACTCAATCTTTGTAGGCCCAACTTTCCTATCTGTCGGGCCTACAAATGGGAAAAACTAAATCATAAGGAATCTAAAGTTTTGTTTATTCCAAAGAGTACAGGATACAATGACCTTTCTTTTTTTTTCTGTCGCCCACGCTGGAGTGCAATGGCGCAATCTTGGCTCACGACAACCTCTGCCTCCTGGGTTCCAGTGATTCTCCTGTCTCAGCTTCCCAAGTAGCTGGGATTACAGACGTGTGCCACCATGCCCAGCTAATTTTTGTATTTTTAGTAGAAATGGGTTTCACCACGTTGGCCAGGCTAGTCTCGAACTCCTGACCTCAGGTGATCTGCCTGCCTCAGCCTCCCAAAGTGCTGAGATTACAGGCGTGAGCCACTGCCCCCGGCCAATGACACTTCAAAAAGGTACTATCAGGACATCAAGTACTACAAGATAGGCACCGGAAGAAATATACTAAATTAGTAATCCTCAAACTCTAGAGTAATAAGTATAACCTGGCTTGCTGAAACAGATTACTGGGCCCTGTCCTCTGAGTTTCTCAATTAGTAGTTTTGGAGTAGACCAAAGAATTCGCATTTCTAACAGGCTCCCATGAGATACAGACGCTGTTGGTCACAAGACCATACTTTGTGTCTCCTTGGAAAGGGAGAAAATAAATATTTATTGACAGGGAGGGGAAGAACAATTATTTAAGGCATGGTTAAGTGTTTACATAGTTTATCTTATTTAGTCCTCACAACATCCCAGTGAGCAACAGTTCTCAAACTTTTCCAGATCAAAGGAGAAGGAACACATCACAAAAGAGTATGCCTAAGCAGTCTTCCAGAAATAGAAAATTTCTCTGATGACTTTATTACTTTAAAAATTCATATACATTTTGTATTCTGTTTCAAAATACTGCTGCTAGTTATGAATGAAATATAAATCTAAGAATTATTTATCAGATAAATTGCTGAACTCTTAATTGCAATTCTTTAGTAAAATTGGCCTGTGGCAATACGAAGAAATGGGTAGTTGAAGTTTAGTAATGAGCTTATGGTGACACAGCTAGTACATATTTATTTGATCTAGCATTTGAACCCAAGCCAGAAGGTCTCTAAAGACAATGCACATATTACTACCTTACTTTGTTATTGACCCCCACCTACCTAAAAGGCCTATCATGTTTTTCTCTACTGCTCTTTTATGATCTTCTACTGTTCTAGCTACAGAGGACTACTTGCTGTTCCTCAGATTTTTCTCAAAAATTTTTTTTCTTTTTCCTTAGATTCAGGGACAGACAGGATCTTACTCTTCCTGACCTCTATATTACTCTTTGCAGCTCGAAAGCTCCTCCTCTTTCATCTCTACCTGACTAGAATTTTACCATCCCCTTTAAGGCCCAGCTAAAATGCCACTTTCTTTTAGGAGACCAAATACCATTATTGACTGACTGACTGACTGAGACAAGGCCTTAGTCCTGTTGCCCAGGCTGGTGCAGTGGGGCGATCATGGCTCACTGCAGCCTTGACTTCTGGGGCTCTGGTGTATCCTCTCACCTCAGTCTCCTGAGTAGCTGGGACTACAGACACATGCTACCATGCCCAGCTAATGCAAATATTTTTAAAAGGCGACTGAACTGGACGCCTCATATGAGCTCCCATGGCTGCCCAGACATGCTTCATGTCAGCGATTATGTAATTTTTTTTGTAAATTAGCTTATGCAAATAATCTTGTGGACCCTAACTTATACATGCTTCTGCAAATTAACGTTTTTTTTTTTTTTTTTTTTTTTTTTTGAGGCGGAGTCTCGCTCTGTCGCCCGGACTGGAGTGCAGTGGCCAGATCTCAGCTCACTGCAAGCTCCGCCTCCTGGGTTTACACCATTCTCCTGCCTCAGCCTCCGGAGTAGCTGGGACTACAGGTGCCCGCCACCTCGCCCGGCTAGTTTTTTTTTTTGTATTTTTAGTAGAGACGGGGTTTCACCGTGTTAGCCAGGATGGTCTCGATCTCCTGACCTCGTGATCCGCCCGTCTCGGCCTCCCAAAGTGCTGGGATTACAGGCTTGAGCCACCGCGCCCGGACCGCAAATTAACATGTTTAACAATAAAGTTATATTGGAATTCAAAACATAACGTTTTATGAAATGTAAAATATTGGAGTATAGATAAAAAGTGGTTGGAAAAAATATATATATTTATTTTTAGAGATGAGATCTTCTGTCATCTAGGTTGGAATGCAGTGACATCATCATAGCTCACTGCAGTCTCAAATTCCTGGGCTCAAATGATCCTCCCACCTTGGTCTCCTGAGTAGCTGGGACTACAGGTGCATGCCATCATGCCTGGATAATTTAAAAAATTTTACTTATTTATTTATTCATTTATTTATTTTTGAAGCAGAATCTTGCTCTGTTGCCCACGCTGGAGTGTAGAGGTATGATCTTGGCTCAATGCAGCCTCAACGTCCTGAGTTGAGGGGAGGACCCCAGGCTCCAGTGATCCTTCCACCTCAGCCTCCCAAGCAGCAGGGACTACAGGCACATGCCACCAAGCCCAGTCAATTTTGTTCACTTTTTGTAGAGATGAGGTATCACTATGTTGCCCAGGCTGGTCTTGAACTCCTGGACTCAAGTGATCCTCTTGCTTTGGCCTCCCAAAGTGCTGAGGTTACAGGCATGAGCCACCATGCCTGACCTGGAAAACTGTATGTAAAAGAAATTCTTGGCCAGGGGCAGCGGTTTATGCCTGTAATCTCAGCACTTTGGGAGGCTGATGCGGGTGGATTGATTGAGCTCAAGTTAGAGACCATCCTGGGCAACATGCTGAAACCCTGTTTCTACAAAAAATACACACACACAAAAAATGTAGCTGGTCATGGTGGCTCATGCCTGTAGTTCCAGCTACTCAGGAGGCTGAGGCTAGAGAATTGCTTGATCTGGGAAGCAGAGGTTGCAATGAGCTGAGACTGCACCACTGCACTCCAGCCTGAGCGACAGAGTGAGATCCTGTCTCAAAAAAAAAAAAAAATCCCAAACAGGAAGGTTTAGATTATGATGAAATTTGTGGCTAAGAACTAGAATAAAGTCTAAACATGTAGAAGTAATATACCTAGACTTTTAAAACTGGAAGGGTCCTTGCAGGTCATTTAGGACAATCTCCCTATTTTATAGTAGTAGAATTTTTGGACCCTGCTTTGTGTTATGGTCAGAAGTCTCTTTGTTTCATTAATGCTGCTTAATTTTCATCTAGCTTACCTTTGGTCTCTTTATATTGTGATTCCAGTGCTACCTGAAGAAAGCTTTTTGCACTGAATAATGGATTTTTTTTCTGAAGGGCCAGACCTGACTTTGGTCCAAAGGGAACTAAACTGCAGGACTTCCTTTGATTTTAAAGGTCGCTAACTTTAGTGATGCTAATTCTGAACCTCTGAGGAATGAATTCTTACCCCCAGCTGCAATTTTTGATCAGTCTAACAGCCAAGCCACCATCATGGCCAAGACTAGGGAACACTCACACTAAGCAGGGTGGCCATCTGCTCCATTTGGCCAGCTCTAGCTTTGGACGCTGAGAGGTGGCTTATATGCTGACTGCATCTTGGTTTAACCACTGAGAGTGAAAAGAGAAAAGGATACCAAGGGCATTTATCTTTTCGACCCCTGCATGCTCCTCCCAATCTCTGTGGTAAAGAGCAGGAACTTGAGTCAGGCAGAACTGAGTGTGACTTTAAGCAAGTTACTCAATCTTTGTACGGCTGACTCTCCTGTCTGTACCAGGAGATCTTAACAGTACTATAATTACTTCATGGATAACTGGTAGGTTTAGGTGGGGAACTGCCTGTTGACCATTTAGGACAATGTCTGGTACACAGAAAATCCTTAATAAATGCCAGCTATTACTATTATCAAGGGGTAGCAATATTAACATACCCAATCAACGTGAATAAGATCCTCTTCTCTGTATAAGCTTTTCCGTGGCATTTCATTCCCTCCCTGAGTCAGTTATGATACCAATACTGTCTCCTAAAACTCTGTCTTTAGCCCATCCAGCTACTCAGGCAGGAGGATGGAGTCTTTTTAAAATTACAACTTTATCCTCCAAATAATAAGTTGCCAAGTCATTCATTCATTCATTCACCTATTCGACAAGCATTTATCGAGCCTCTTCTACAAGCCAAGTACGTGTTAAACTCTGGGTACACTGTGGTAAACAAAACTGCCATGGTTTCTGCCCTCATCTACAAATACATAATTACAAAGTGTAATAAATACTTGGAAGGAAATTCCAGTCAGTATGAGAAAGTGTAACAGGGGACATAATTTAACATGAGAGTCAGGGAAGAACTCTCAGAGGAAGACGAAAAGGAGTTTGTCAGGTGACTGAAGGGCGCTCCAGGCAGTAGGTGAGCGTGTGCAAAGGCTCTGAGGTAGGGAAGGCTACATGCCTTTCCTGAGGAACTGAACAAAGGTCATGTGGCTAAAAGCTTGTCAGCTTGCTTGGGACGAGGCAGGGGCTTACCAGCCAGGTATGGAAGCCCCTGAAGGGTTCTGAACAGGAGAGGCACAGGATCGGTTCTCTCTGGCTGCTTTTGGAGAGTGGACTGAGGGGGCAAGAACAGAATTAGAGACCAGTCAGGAGGCTACTCGGGTGGTGCTGGTGACAGATGGCTGGTGGCTGCGGTGATGGAGAATAGATGAATCTGACACAATCTAAAGGTTGTATTGATAGGACTGGGTGACTGGGATACGGGGAGTGAGTGAAGAAAGGCAACAAAGCTGATTCTTGGGTTTCAGGCATGAGCGGCTGTGTGGATGACAGTGTCTACAGAATCTACCTTTCAAAAGGTTCTGGTATTCCTAGAATATGTCACAGGACATCCCTACTTTCTCCTCTCAGCGCAGTCAGCCTGCCTCCAAGCCATTATAACTTCCTCTCTAGATCACTTCCTTCTCCTTAGTTTGCCCACTACTTGTCTATGCTGACTTCAAATCACCCCTGACTACACTATCTTTTAAAATACAGCTCCAGTCATATTATTCCCCATTCAAAAATCTCCAGTGTTCCCTATCACTTATGTGAGTACAAACTCTTTACCTTGGCTTTAAAGGCTCTTTAACCTACACTTCCAGCCTGATTTTCCATCACTTCTCTAAAGTCCTGTTTTAATCAAACTAGACTACTTGTTCCTTGGCTGTGTGGCCACAGTCACACCTCAGTGCCTCTGCTCATGCTATTCCTTAAGTCTTACCGTCTCATTATGCTGAAACCTTACTCATCTTTAAATGAAATGTTCCATCTTTAAATCTCATAAAGCTCTGTACCTCTCTTATGGCACTTAAAATTTATTCGGGTCATTAGTGTACTTATGCCCATTTCTTGTACCCTAACAGACCATAATACCTTTGGGTGCAGGGCTCCATGACTCATACTACACCCACAGCTCTTGCCCTTGCAAGGTTAAGAATACTGCTTTACCGTAGTAGGTGCATGTTACTAAATGTATTTCAATAATTCATGGTATTAGTTACATTAAGGAGTGATGAGACCCAAGTTGTTGAAGGGGAGATGTTTTTTGGTAGTATTTGCCAGCACCAGGGCTCATGGCAAAATTCCTCTTCAGGATCCTTCCATCAAACTCCTTGTAATCATACACACAACACAAACATAAACACACTCCGTTTACAGTCTTCTGACTGCTCAAAATACTCCAGTGCAGCAGTCCACATAAACTTACTTTTTCTTTGAAGTATTGAATATTAAAAATTGGAGCTTCGGCTGGGCACGGTGGCTCACGCCTGTAATTCTAGCACTTTGGGAGGCAGGTGGATTACGAGGTCAGGAGATCGAGACCATCCTAGCCAACATGGTGAAACCTCGCCTCTACTAAAAATACAAAAATTAGCCGGGTGTGGTGGCGTGTGCGTGTAGTCCCAGCTACTTGTGAGGCTGAGGCAGGAGAATCACTTGAATCTGGGAGGCGGAGACTGCAGTGAGCCGAGATAATGCCACCGCACTCCAGTGTGGGTGACAGAGCGAGACTCCGTCTCAAAAAAAAAAAAAAAAAAAAAAAAAATTGCAGCCTCTAACTCAATATTTTTCAAACTGTTTAACTCATTAATAAGCCATGAAATCAACTTAGTGAGTTATTATTAAGGGGAAGTATTCTTTCCTGAAACTTGTTTCAAATACATGTATATATAGACATGTCTGTGTGTTCTGGGTCACAATGCAAAACATATTTCTTACAATGGGTCTTAGTCAAAAAGGTTTGAAAGCTAGTGCTTAATGCTCTGCATTTCACCCTAAGATCAGCACACAGAACTGAAGAAACAAAAGAAAGATGTCAGGAAAATAGTAATTAGACTATCTGATTAAAACGTATATTTTAAAATGTGAATGATATACCTAACTCTTCCCTTGGGGTATTTGCATTTAGGGAGGTGTTTTTAACCTGAATTCATCTAATCAGTGGAAAGTGAAAGGGAAATCATTTTGAACTAGGAGTGCACAGGCAGGTTATGTCAACACACAGGCTTTCTTGGTACCTCCAGCAAGGATTTCCTCCAGTATCCCAGTTCCCTGGGAGAGCTGGGTTCAAGAACCAGGAACTCCTCTGCTGAAAATCTACTGGTTTCTAGGTTACAATACACAGAAGTGGTAATAACCTTTTGTAAGGGAAACATATTTACAACCAAAACGCACTCCTACCACGCACACAGCAAGCTTAATCAATTTATATTTACATGTATGTATTTAACCTATGCCTACTAGGAATACAATCCTGCCTGTCCACATGAATGAGCTATACCTGATAGGAGGCAAGCTGAAGCCCCAAGTTGATCTAAAAATGAGAAATACTATGAGTTACTGAAGGCAACAGTGTATGTGAGATAGGAAGGGAGGGTGCGGGAAATGGTAGAATGAGCAAGGGGGCTCCGGAGTGTGGTAGATGCATCACACCAAGTGCTTATTACTTTGATGATTGGTGGTAATGAGAGAAGATGAGAGAAGGAGTGGGATATGGAGAAAACAATTTCCTAGTCAGCTGTATGCCCCATGACAGTACACAGCAATAGCTCAGCAGGAGTGCACAGGCAGGTTATGTCAACACACAAAAGTTGAATTCCAAGTCCTAATTCCAGCACTAACTCCATTTAACAGATTGCCCCTTATAACTGGTTGCTACTTGTGTTACATTCTCAATTTATTGTTGAGAACCAACAGTTTCCAAACTAATTACTAATAGTAAGACTATTTTTTTTTTGAGACAGGGTCTTGCTCTATCCTTCAGGCTGGAGTGCAGTGGTGCCACGGCTCACTGTAGCCTCAAACTCCCAGGCCCAGGTGATCCTCCCACCTCAACCTCGGGAGTAGCTGGGACCACAGGCATGGCACGAGCCACCATGCCTACCTCATTTTTTTTTTTTTTTTTTGAGACGTAGTCTGGCTCTGTTGCCCAGGCTGGAGTGCGGTGGCGTGATCTCAGCTCACTGCAAGCTCCTCCTCCAGCGTTCACGCCATTCTCCTGCCTCAGCCTCCTGAGCAGCTGGGACTACAGGTGCCTGCCACCACGCCCAGCTAATTTTTTGTATTTTTAGTAGAGACGGGGTTTCACCGTGTTAGCCAGGATGGTCTCAATCTCCTGACCTCCTGATTCGTCCGCCTCAGCCTCCCAAAGTGCTGGGATTACAGGCGTGAGCCACTGAGCCCCGCTGCCTACCTCATTTTTTTATTTTTTATTTTTTTGAGACAGAGTCTCGCTGTGTCACCCAGGCTGGGGTGCAGTGGTGCTAACTTGGCTCACTGCAACCTCCACCTCCTGGGTTCAAGTGATTCTCCTGCCTCAGCCTCCCAAGTAACTGGGATTACAGGTGCCCACCACCATGCCCAGCTAATTTTTGTATTTTTAGTAGAGACGGGGTTTCACCATGTTGGCCAGGCTGGTCTCAAACTCTTGACCTCAAGCGATCTGCCTGCCTTGGCCTCCCAAAATGCCGGGATTATAGGCATGAGCCCCTGCACCTGGCCTAATTTTTAAAAATTTTTTTGCAGAGACAAATAAAATGTTGCCCAGGCTGGCCTCAAGTGACCCTCCCACCTCAGCCTCCCAAAGTGTTGGGATTATAAGCATAAGCCACTGCGTCCTGTCAAATGTAAACACTAGTCGCCAATTACAATGTCAACAAACAACTGGGTCAGAAACAAGGATGAAAGAGTAGGAAGTTCAAAGCTGGTGTGGTGCAAATAACCCTAGACTGGGGTGCTGATAAATTTGGGTGATGTCTGGGTGACACTGAGCAAATTGCACAACCCCAGTTCCATTCCATCTTTAAAATCTTACAATTCTACAGAGGAAGAAAAAGGTGATCTTTATTTGGAAGAAAGGAAGATCTTGGTTTGATATGTAATAGACAAATAACAATGCTATTAGGCTAGGTTGTTTAAATATGAATTAATGCCTATCCCATTATCTAGATTGGGTTAACACCCTCTGGTGATATTATATGTCAGTGCTTCTACTGGATAAATGCCAAACTTCTCTCTGGCATTTAAGGCTTTTCCTGCCCAACTTTATCTCAAACTTCTTATGGTTCAGACCTCTAAACCTCTGCTCTGGCCCCAGTCCTGTTTCCTTATCACCACTTATAGCTTTTGCTTAATCCTTCCCACCCACCCTCTCCTAAAGTTCCATAACCTTCATAAAACGTTCCAACTGCTTAAATTTTATGTATATATATGTACAGGTGCTTCCCAATCTTGGCCTTTCTACAGGACTTTAAAGCAATCCTATGTGGTAAGCACTGTTGTCCTCATTTCACAGATAAGGAAATTAGGCCCCAGAGGGTTTTGTGGCCTGCCTAGGGTCCTTCAGTTTGTGAGCAGCAACAAGGCTGGGTGTGATCTGTTTGCCTTCAAAGCCCATACTTTTTTCCATTGTACTATGCTGCCTCCATGTATTAAACCATGGAGTGAGGATGCGGTAAAAAAGCCTATAAACCAGTTGTAATACAGCTTGTTGTGGCATAAATTCAGATACACCACATCCTTTGAACCACACGTGTAATAAACGCTTGGAATAGTATGGATCGATTTTAAGGAGGTTGTTAGTCCTGTTTTCCAAGTCCAGCATTAAAATGATATTCCAAGGTAAATGACAGGTAGGTGGCTTGGAAAATAAAAAAAAGCAACATGGCATAAGAAAATAGTAGGAACGGGACAGAAAAGAGACGAAAGTATAATATAAGCTGGCAATAAACAAAACAGACACTAAGAATATGAAATATGGAATATGGGGCTGAAAAGGACGAAAGGGCCAAAATTCCTAAGTTAGGGGCCCTATGCCTACCGATAAGATGCGCGCGTGTGCGGGGTGGTTATTAATGACAGAGCAGGACACATGGCCAGACAGTGGAACTCAACAGAGGGACAAATAAAGACAGGTCGTGGGAGCACGGGCAGAGCCTGGCACAAGAGGGCGGGGGCCCGACTGAGGGGCCAGAGGGCATGGCAGGGGTTGAAGAGAAAGGTGAAGAGGTTCAGAGGGCACAGCTCCCCAGACTCGAGACAGGACTTCTGTCTTCCCTCAATAGCTGTTGGTGTGCTTCAGGATTCACACCCGCACCCGGCACAGCCCTCCCAGGTGGCTCCGGGAAGAGCGGGCGGTCCTGTCCCCATTCCTCCCCTACTCCCCGGGGACTCCGCGAGGGGCGGAGGGAGGCAGGAGGGTCCTTACCCAGGAAGATGGAGATGATCAGCCGCAGCGCCTGTTCTGACGCGCCCAGGGACGTCGCCAACTTGTTAAGGCTCAGCTCCTGGAAACCCGACTGCAGAACCCCCGCCAGCGCCACCACAGTCCCCTCGTCCCCCTCGGCTGAGGACGCCATCTTAACTCCGGGCGCCCCACAGGGACCCCCCAGCTCCGCGCGCCCCAAATGCAGGCAAAACGCTATCGCTTCACCCCCAATTCCGGCTCGGGGCCCGCCCACGGCGTGCGCATTGGCTAGTGGCCCGCCCCGCGGCGCCAGCTCACCCCTTTATTGGCCGACCCGCGCAGAGGGCGGGGCCTAGAGCGGCAAGGTAGGAAGAGGGCGGGTCTGAAGGTTTGTAAGGCAAAGGTGACTCCTGCCGAGAATGCACAAGGTGGAGGCCTAGGGCTGGGCGGGGCTTGGCGTCGGGACCCAGAGCTGCCATTGGAAAGGTCTGAGCCCGTGGCCTGGCGATCGTTCAACTCCGTTCGAAGTGCTCCCGGGAGGAGTCCTCCCCGGCGAGCAACCGGCCGGCCCGTTCGCTGCCTTCCCATTGGCTGAGGCGGGAGCAGGCGAGAGTCTGAGCGCGGGGGGACAGCCCGCGCGCGAGGTTACTCCCGGTCGCCGGCGCTGAGGTTACTGGGGCATGTAACGGGGAGGCGGGAACGCCCGCGCCGCCTCGCGCGCGCCCCCTAACGGCCCCTCCCGGCCCGTTCTTAAATTCTTAGGCTGTTAAACTCGTCGCTTTCACTCCCCCAGGTTCAGTGGAAAGCCCAGTGCCCCAGGAGCAGTCATTGCTCCTTTTATTTCATGTATCCCTTTTCCATGCAATTTCGTGTAGTAAAACGTGATCTTCCCCCGAGAGGCGATGAAATTAAGATATGCATATTTAACACTTATTATTTTAATTAAAAATTCAAATAGTTTTGCACTAATACATGTTTATCATAAAAGTTCTAACAGTATAGTAATGTAAAACAGCAAAGTCCTATCTCCAGGTCCTGCTTTCCATTCTCACTTCCTACAGGTAATCCTGTTAAGATATGCCCAAGGGTGGGCGCGGTGACTCACGCCTGTAATCCCAGCACTTTGGGAGGCGGAGGCGGGCGGATCACGAGGTCAGGAGATCGAGACCATCCTGGCTAACACGGTGAAATCCCGTCTTTACCAAAAATACCAAAAATTAGCCAGGCGTGGTGGCGGGCGCCTATAGTCCCAGCTACTCGGGAGGCTGAGGCAGGAGAATGGCGTGAACCCGGGAGGCAGAACTTGTAGTGAGCCGAGATAGCGCCACTGCACTCCAGCCTGGACGACAGAGCGAGACTCTGTCTCAAAAAAAAAAAAAGAAAGAAAAAAAAGAAAAAAAATCTGTGGAGCACTTACCATGTGCCAGGGACTATGCTGGTCTTGGGAATAGAATCAGGAGCCCAGAACCACGGAGTGGGAGGATGCACAAGTAATAGCATCAATGAACGTGTTATTGCAAGTGAAGGTAAGTGCTCTGAAGGAAAAGGTCAAGCAAGCTTCTGTGAAAGTATGTAACAAAGGAATACTAAGAGTTTCTTGCAGTAACTCTTAGTTACAATAATTGGTGGCGCATTCTTGTAAAATTACAGCTTATACTTTTACAGCATTTGCACTTTATAAAGCACTTTTATCCGTATTATTTCACTTGCTTTGACTGTGCAATAGAATATTTATTATGATGATGTCCTCTTACAGAGGCCTGGAAAAATTAAGAAACCGGGTAAGTTCCTTTACAAGTAAGCGGCAGACAGAATTTAAACAAAGGTCTGTCAAATTCCCTACTCCTACTCCCTTTTTGGGCAAAATTTTAAAAAACAAAATATTTCATTCACACAGAAAAGTAGAGAATAATATAACTTCCCCAGGTTAAGAAAAAAAATCACCTATACATTTGAAAAGCTGGTATATCCCTTCCTGAGGGCATTTCCTGCCTTTCTTTCTCAGAGGTCACCACTTTGCGGACTTTGGTATTTATCAATCCCATGCCTATTTTAATACTTTACACACAGCATATATCCAGAAAGGAAAATTAGTATAGTTTTGCATGCCTTATATTGGCCGGGCACAGTGGTTCATGCCTGTAATCCTAGCACTTAGGGAGGTTGAGGCAGGAAGATTGCTTGAGCCCAGGAGTTAGAGACCAGCCTGGGCAACATAGACAGACCCTGTCTCTAAAAAAAAAAAAAAAAAAAAAAAATTTAGATGGGCATGGTGGCACGTGCCTGTAGTCCCAGCTACTCAGAAAGCTAAGGTAGGAGGATCACTTTGAGCCCGGGAGGTTGAGGCTGTAGTGAGCCATGATCATGACACTGCACTCCAACCTGAGAGACAGAGCGAGACTCTGTCTTGCAAAGAAACCAAAAATTATATATATAGGCCAGGCACAGTGGCTCATGCCTGTAATCCCAGCACTTTGGGAGGCTGAGGTGGGTGGATCACCTGAGGTCAGGAATTAGAGACCAGCTAGGCCAACATGGTGAAACCCTGTCTTTACTAAAAATATAAAAAAATTAGCCAGGCGTGGTGTTGGGCGCCTGTAATCCCAGCTACTTGGGAGGCTGAGGCACGAGAATCACTTGAACCCGGGAGGTGGAGGTTGTAGTGAGCTGAGACTGTGCCATTGCACTCCAGCCTGGGCAACAAGAACAAAACTGTGTCTCAGAAAAAAAAGAAAAAAAGCTGGGCACGGTGGCTCACCCCTGTAAGCCCAGCATTTTGGGAGGCTGAGGCAGGCGGATCACCTGAGATCAGGAGTTCGAAACCAGCCTGGCCAACATGATGAAACCCCGACTCTACTAAAAATACAAAAATTAGCCAAGCGCAGTGGTGGGTGCCTGTAATCCCAGCTACTTGGGAGGCTGAAGCAGGAGAACTGCTTAAACCCGGGAGGTGGAGGTTGCAGTGAGCTGAGATCGTGTCATTGTACTCCAGCCTGTGCGACAGATCAAGACTCCGTCTCAAAAAAAAAAAAAAAAAGAAAGAAAATTATATATGTATTTATAACTTCAGTAAAGCCTAAACATATAGTGTTTATAGAGTCCAATTAAACTGCCTTTACAAAATTATGACAGTAAGAGAAATCTGATATAGTTGACTTCATCTTCCTTTTTTTGAGACAGTCTTGCTATGTCACCCAGGCTGGAGTGCAGGAGCATGGTCTTAGCTCACTGCAACCTCTGCCTCCCAGGTTCAAGCAATTCTTGTGCCTCAGCCTCCCAAGTAGCTGGTTTTACAGGCATGCACCACCATGGCCAGCTAATTTTTGTATTTTTAGTAGAGATGGGGTTTCGCCATGTTGGTCAGGCTAGTCTTGAACTCCTGGCCTCAAGTGATCTGCCTGACTCAGCCTCCCCAAGTGCTGCGATTAACATGTGTGAGCACTATGCCCAACCTCCCTCATGCTTTTAACCTCCAAGCTATCTTTGGTCATTCCTGGGCATAAACCAAACTGACTTTGGGAGAAATGTAGTTTATAGTTAACCTTAAAGCAGGGATAATAGCCCTTACCCAAACTAAGCCACCTTTGTAAAACTAGTGAAAGGCCACAAGGTTAAGCTTATGAAAGGGGCCTGAATTCTGCTAAAACATAGGCATAATTGATTACCAACCATTTTTCAGGAGGTCACCAGATTTGTAACTTCCCCAGTTACGCATCTAGATAACATCATGTTGTAGAATTTAAGGTTGACCTTTTAGGATGTCTTTTCAGATTTTGGCATTTCTGCAAACGCCAGCTGAACTCACGACTCAACCAGTCCTATGGACCCCATCCAGAGGTGGAGTCAGGGCATGAGGATCATTTGCCATACCGCTCTGATTGCATCACCAACAAACCAGCAGCACTTATACCGTAGGCCCCTGCCCACCAAACTGTCTTTGAAAAATCCTAGCCTCCAAATTTTCAGGGAGATTGATTTGAGTCATAGCTTCATGTACCATGTGGCATGGTCAGCCTTGCATCAATTAAACTCTTCCTTTAATGCAATGCCATGGTCTCAGTGAACTGATTTTGTCTGTGCAGCGGGCAGGAAGAGGCCCACTGGGCAATCACACAGGGTAGTGTATGGCAGTGTCCTAGGCTTTTACATTCATTCTCACACTCTTCACACTCACGACTCACCCAGAACAACTGCGAGTCCTGCAAGCTCCATTCAGGTAAATAGCCTATACAGGTGTACCATTTTTAAATTTTATTTTATTTTATTTTTTATTGAGACGGAGTTTTGCTCTTGTTGCCCAGGCTGGAGTGCAATGGCACGATCTTGGCTCACTACAATCTCCGCCTCCTGGGTTCAAGTGATTCTCCTGCCTCAGCCTCCCGAGTAGCTGGAATTACAGGCATGCGCCACCACGCCCGGCTAATTTTATTTTTAGTAGAGATGGTTTCTCCATGTTGTTCAGGCTTGTCTCGAACTCCCGACCTCAGGTGATCCGCCCGCCTCCCGAAGTGCTGGGATTACAGGCGTGAGCGACCGTGCCCGGCCTTTTTAATCGTTTATACCATATTTTTACTGTACCTTTTCTATGTTTAGATGTGTTTAGATACACACAAATAGTTATCATTACAATTGTATTATAATTGTAATACACAATATTCATTATAATAACATGCTGTGCAAGTTTTCAGGCGAGGAGCAATAGGCTATACCCTTGTAAACTAAAGTAAAATTCGAAGCCCCCACTAACTGACCGAATGGACCCTCTCCTGGCAAAGCGGACCCCAGAGTAACCTTGAAAACTGAGTTCTTTGGTCGTGATGGGATGAGGCCAGGCATGCCTCCTTATGCTCACCCCTCCCTCCCTAACCCGTTTAGGTTTTCTAACCTAAGGGCTAAACAGAAACTAGTTCTTTCAAAAGACTCTACCAGTGACATCAACCAACTGTCTCATATTGTCCCCTCCTTTTATGCCTGATAAGAGAGCCTTGAATACGAAGTGGTTCTGACCAGTCTACAGAGAGTGCGGTGAGGATTCTCGTGTTCTCTGCTTCACCTTTTGATGCCAGAGGGCCAAAAACTCTGTGCTTAGATCATCCTAATGCCACATTTTTGAACATGGGGCCCGTGGAGAAGCATGAAGCTCAATTGCACATGAGTATGCTTATCCTTTCATAAAACTCATCACTCCTATAACGTACTAAATACCTACATTTGGCCACCCCACTCAGCATAAATTTCCCTTCCCTTTGGCCCTCCCTTGAAGTGTCTGTTTCTGGCTTCTGGCTGGAGGCTATGCTTCTTGGCCTATCAGAATGGCCACCCTGTAGGGTTACAACCCTTTATGATAAATAAAGCCCTCTTTTTTATGTTTATGAACCTCATCACCCTGATGAAGCTGGGGACATGGAGCCCCTAAATTCTGATGGATCTTCTTTGCCAGTGAAAGAGGTCTCCCCATCCCTGGTGGAAGCATCCCATCTGAGAGGACTAACCCTGCATTGCCTAAGAAACTGTAATGGTTTCCAGGCAGTTGCCATGCAGGACAAAGCTGATGCTCCTCAGGACCCTTCCCCACCTACCCTCT
>NC_045443.1:7413392-7415936 GCF_002776525.5 Piliocolobus tephrosceles
AGTGCAGTGGCCGGATCTCAGCTCACTGCAAGCTCCGCCTCCCGGGTTCAGCCATTCTCCTGCCTCAGCCTCCGGAGTAGCTGGGACTACAGGCGCCCGCCACCTCGCCCGGCTAGTTTTTTTTTGTGTTTTTAGTAGAGACGGGGTTTCACCGGGTTAGCCAGGATGGTCTTGATCTCCTGACCTCGTGATCCGCCCGTCTCGGCCTCCCAAAGTGCTGGGATTACAGGCTTGAGCCACCGCGCCCGGCCGACTGTCTTGTTTTTCTAAGACCACCAGAGCGAGCACAAAAGAACCAGCAAGTAGGCACAGGTCAGGCGCAAAACTGCAAGTTTATTTTAGTAACCTAAGGTGTGGAGAAGAAGTCTGTCGGCCTCCGGCAAAGAAGGCCGGCAGAGTTCCCCTCCCCCAAGCTCTCGGACGGAGTTCCGACATCCCGACAGGACTGGGAAGCTGGGAAGTCCGCCGGGCTGTGAGAAGGCCGCGTGGCTCAATGGCGGAGAGCGGCTTTTCTAGGAGTGGGAGGGCAATAGGGGGAGAATGGGCGTGTCAGGGGCGTTCCGCAGGTGCGACCAGGTAAATCTTGGTCTCTTCGGATTGACGTCACCTGGCACATGCCCAGTTGGTCTGCACCCTCCCTGGGCGCCGGCTGCATTTTCGCGCGTGCGGGAAGAGTTGGTGGTGAAGAAGAACCCGGAAGTGCACCATCTTGCCTCCGTTCGTCCAAACAGTCCAACCTTTTATTGATAATAGTGATAAAGGGGCGCCGTGGTCTGTCTGGCTACTTCCTGCTGTTAAGGGGCGTCGTTAAGGTCGGGGCCCATGGTTGGTATTTGGACGCACTGATGAAAAATAAAATAAGGCACAGTATTAGTATAGGAATGAGGAATGGAAGCATTTGTTGGAATATGGGCAAAACCCAGAAGGATAGTCCTGGCAAGGTTGGGGAGCATGAGATAGTTAAGAAAATTTAGTAAGTTTGAGGCGAGTGGGGGAAAGCCAAACTGATTTCCACTGATTGCTTTCGGTAGGGGCCCTTTTTAGTTGGGAATGAGGAATGAGTGCGCAAAGTACTTGTTGGCCAGGCAGCAATTAAGGATTGGAGTTTTTCGTGGAGTGGATGGCTTTCCACTTACTCCTACTACAGAGATATTGGATGGAAGGCTAGGTCCAGAGAAGGATGGCAAAACAGAATAGGTAGCCTCGCTGTCGATTAAAAAATTGTCTTACCCGCTACCAGGAGAGTTACCCGCGGCTTGGCGAGGGTGATGGGGGTCCCCGAGTCTCGGCACCTTCAGTTGTCATCGTCGTCCAGATGTAGGAGCTGGAAGGAGCTCCCAGGATCCTGGGAAAGGGGGTCATGTAGAGGCGCGGCACCTGTTCTCAGGGTGGGGCAATCAGACTTCCAGTTTCCTCCCTGCTGGCAAGCAGGGAAGGGGGTTGCTGGTGGACGAGGGTTAGGACATTCACTGGCCTAATGTCCCGATGCCTTGCACTTATAGCAAGGCTGCGTTGGGATTCGGGGACCCTGCGGACACCTGTTGGCATAGTGTCCTGCCTTGCCGCACTTATAGCAGGCAGGCTCCTTTTGTAGCTTTGGAGTCTGCGGAGTATGTGCTCTCTGGCCTGGGGTTACGACTGGGCTGTAAAGCCGCTGCTAGGAGCTGAACCTTCTGTTCAAGGCAAGCTTGCCGTCTCCTCTCTGGAGCTATAGACCTTAAAGGCTAATTTAACCAGGTCTTGTATTGGTGTCCGAGGACCATCCTCTACCTTTTGAAGTTTTTTACGAATGTCAGGAGCTGATTGAGAAATGAAATAAGACGCCAAAATGGTGGCCCCTGTGGGGGAGGCCGGATCTAACCGGGTATACTGGGTTAGAACCTCAGTCAGTTTAGGGTAGAGGTTAGGATAACCTGGAGGTCATGCCAAGTTAAGTCATAGGCCTGACAAAGGTGTCTAAATTCCTTTATGTATATGGTAGGATTAGCTGAGAAATCACCTAAACGCTTCTCAATTTTGGAAAGATCGGCCAATGAAAAAGGGACATGTACTTTGACTACCCCCTCCACCCCAGCCACCTCTCGCAAAGGTGCTAACACTGTAGGAGGATGTGGGCAGAGATAGGAGACTCAAGACAGCCAGTTGGGGGCCCCGAAGGAGGCACGGGACTGAGTGGATTACTAGTAGATAAGGAGGAGGAAGGAGGAGTCTGGGCAGGAAGGGAGGGGGTGGGGAGAGCGGGGAGAGAAGGAGTATAGGGACGAGAGCCTAAGGCCCAAAAGTCTTGTATGTAAATTTCGGACCACTTGCCTAGCCGCTGGCAGAAATTGCTGAGGTCCATCACGCCACAGTGGAAAGGAAAATTAACCGAAAATTAACCGCTTCCTCCTAAGGTCTTGTTCAAGCTGTAAGGTTTTTAAATTGGCTAGGAGGCACCCTAAGGGGGTGCTCTTTGGAAATTTGGACTGGGGGTTTCCCATTTGTTTCCTCTTTACTTACACAATGGACACAATGGAAATGGAAGTGGATCTCTGCCTGGCTTCA
>NC_045443.1:7415946-7435299 GCF_002776525.5 Piliocolobus tephrosceles
TGGAGCCAAAGTGGAGATTACCTTCAGGCGGACGTCTCCGTCCTGAAGAGGTCTCCCGAGCCACTTGGTGGCTCCAAATGGACCTCGGACCTGCACAGGATTTCTGGCCGAGGGAGGTAAAGAGGAGACAAGGGCACTTACCCCCGAGAGGCCGTGAGAGTGAGCGAAGCGGGTCTCAGGTCCTGGTCCGTCTGTGGCGTGGAACGAGGAGGAGGAGGAGGCTCCCCGGACCCCGGGGGTCCCTGAGGAGGGGTCTCCTCCCGGGTTCGGCACCATCTGTCTTGTTTTTCTAAGACCACCAGAGCGAGCACAAAAGAACCAGCAAGTAGGCACAGGTCAGGCGCAAAACTGCAAGTTTATTTTAGTAACCTAAGGTGTGGAGAAGAAGTCTGTCGGCCTCCAGCAAAGAAGGCCGGCAGAGTTCCCCTCCACCCAGCTCTCGGAGGGAGTTCCGACATCCCGACAGGACTGGGAAGCTGGGAAGTCCGCCGGGCTGTGAGAAGGCCGCGTGGCTCAATGGCGGAGAGCGGCTTTTCTAGGAGTGGGAGGGCAATAGGTGGGGAATGGGCGTGTCAGGGGCGTTCCGCAGGTGCGACCAGGTAAATCTTGGTCTCTTCGGATTGACGTCACCTGGCGCATGCCCAGTTGGTCTGCACCCTCCCTGGGCACCGGCTGCATTTTCGCGCCTGCGGGAAGAGTTGGTGGTGAAGAAGAACCCGGAAGTGCACCATCTTGCCTCCGTTCGTCCAAACATAGACCTGTAACTAGACTCAAATCCCAGCAGGCCCCTAAGGTGAGGGACAAAGTGTGACCCATGAGGAAGTGTGCAACACTCCAAAAGAATGGCTTAAGATGTCTAATTTATACAGACAAAAATTTTGGGAACATGTATGGGAATGGATATCGAAGGCATGGGATAATGGAAGGAACATAAAACTGGATCTGGCCAAATTTATTTATATGGTCTTACTAAATAGAAGTTCTACATTTAATGTTGCAACTCAGAGAGTTAGGAAGAGCTCTAACAATTTGTCTAGCTATTTGGCTGAGACATGGACCAAAGGTGGGTCATAATGAGTAAATCAGAAATTCCAAATCTGCCCTGGTTTAATGTAGAGGAAGATACTCAAAGGCTTAGGAAGATTGAAAATTTAGAGGGATTGTCATTTAAGAATTATTCACCCACACTGGAAGGATCCAGAAGACATATCTTTCACCATTATTGTAAGAAATAAATTTGTGGCTGGGCATGGAGGGTGATGCCTGTTGTCCCAGCACTTTGTGAAGTCCAGGTGGAGAATAGCTTGAGGCTAGGAGTTCAAGAGTAGCCTGGGGAGCATAGTGAGACTCTCTCTCTACAAAAATTAAAAGAACAAAACAGGGCTGAGTGTAGTGACTCATGCCTGTAATCGGCACTTTGGGGGGCCGAGTTGGGTGGATCACCTGAGGTCAGGAGTTCAAGACCAGCCTGACCAACATGGTGAAACCCCTTCTCTACAAAAATACAAAAAAAAAAAAAGAACAAAAAAAAAAACCTAGCCAGCCATGATGGCAGGCGCCTGTAGTCCCAGCTACTCGGGAGGCTGAGGCAGAAGAATCGTTTGAACCCGGGAGGCAGTGGTTGCAGTGAGCCGAGATCGCACCATTGCACTCCAGCCTAGGCGACAGAGCGAGACTCCATATCAAAATAAATAAGTAACGCAAAACAGCTGGGCATGGCTGTGTGAACCCCCAAATATCTGAGGTGGTCTCAGTTAATTTAGAAAATTTATTTTGCTAAGGTTGAGGATGTGAACCCGTGACACAGCCTCAGGAAGTCCTGACGACATGTGCCCAACGTGGTCAGGGCACAGCTTGGTTTTATACATCTTAGGGAGACATGAGAACCAATATATATAAGAAGTACATTGGTTCTCTACAGAAAGGTGGGGATAGCTCAAAACAGGGAGAGGGCTTCCAGGTCACAGGTAGGTAAGAGACAAATGGTTGCATTCTTTTGAGTTTATGATAAGCCTTTCCAAAAGAGGCAATCAGATATGCATCTATCTCCATGAGCAGAGGAATGACTTTGAATAGAATGGGAGGCAGGTTTGCCCTGAGCAGTTCCCAGCTTGACTTTTCTCATTAGTTTAGTAATTTTGGGGCCATAAGATTTTCCTTTCACATTTACCCCCTTTTCTTTTCTTTTTCTTTTTCTTTCTTTCTTTTCTTTTCTTTTTTTTTTTTTTTTTGAGACAGTCTCACTCTGTCACACAGGCTGGAGTGCAGTGGCGCAATCTCAGCTCACTGCAACCTCCGCCTCCTGGGTTCAAGCAATTCTTCTGCCTCAGCCTCCCAAGTAGCTGGGGTTACAGGCACCTGCCACCATGCCTGGCTAATTTTTGCATTTTCAGTAGAGATGGGGTTTCACCATGTTGGCCAGGCTGGTCTTAAACTCCTGACCTCAGGTGATCCACCTGACTCAGCCTCCTGAAGTGCTGAGATTATGGGCAAGAGCCACCACGCCTGGCCAGGATCAGCAATGTTTTAAACAAAAAGTCAAAAAGATGAGTTCAGTCTATGCAGTTAATTCCTGTTCTGCTTGATATTCATGAACATTTTAGCTCCCCATTAGTCCTATAGAGGAAAGTTTTTCCTCTATTCCAATGTTGCAATCTCCAAAGTTATAAAAAACCTGCATTCAAGAGCACCTGTTAGACTTTTATAGCTGATTATAAATCCACCTTCTAAAGAGGATCAAAACATTACAACAATTGTCCATGGATGACAAAAAGTTTTAGGGCAGCCACCGTGAAAGACACATTGACAAGGAAATTTGTTACTTCTGTGGTACACAACAATTTTAACATAACAATTTTGATTATTACTAGTAATGTACACTAAGTCATGTCAGAATTACAGGAGTTTCCCATAACTTTGGAACACATACCAACATCATATTTATACAAATACAGTCCAGGGAAAACCAAACACCATTTTATATCTGACAATGCTTCTTGTATAATTTTTGTAACAAATAAGCCAAATTATGTCATTTTTAGAATTTAGGAAACCTAATATCTTAAAGGAATAATTAGGTCAGAAAAAGACATAATTTATAATCTGATTTTGGAAAGTTTGTCAAGTATCAAAGGTTTCAACACTTGATATCCCAAAATAGGATCACAGGTCATTGTAAAATAAGTCATTCATTTAACCAAAGTGATAACTGAAAGATTTCAGGAAAAAAGGTAAAAATTTTCATTCTTTGAGAGGGGAGACAATTTTCCAAACAACAAGCCTTAATAAAAACAGCATGAAGCCAATTACATTTGTTTTTCAAAATTTTATAATCTATAAAATTTTAATCTTGACCATAAAATGTAACTTCCGTAAGCCTTTTATAACCTTCATAAGCTTTATTGAGGAGTCAGTTACTGCTTCAAGAAAACCTTGGTTATCTGACACAGGGGCCCATATGCTGGTCTTGCATCAGTGTGCCTTTGACATTAATGATTAATTTATAGAGAAACTGAACTGATTTTATCTTTCAAAATCAGCCCTTACCATCTCATGTGCCCACCTCTTCTGCAGTAGCCTTTGGGCCTTGAGGAGTTGAATAGCTTTAATTCCTGGACTTGGTGTTTTTTTTTTTTTTTTTGAGATGGAGTTTCGCTCTTGTTGCCCAGAATGGAGTGCAATGGCGCGATCTCAGCTCACTGTAACCTCTGCCTCACAGGTTCAAGCGATTTTCTTGCCTCAGCCTCCTGAGTAGCTGGGATTACAGGCATGCGCCACCATGCCCAGCTAATTTTGTATTTTTAGTAGAGACGGGGTTCCTCCATGTTGGTCAGGCTGGTCTCGAACTCCCGACCTCGGGTGATCCGCTCGCCTCGGCCTCCCAAAGTGCTGGGATTATAGGTGTGAACCACCATGCCTGGCTGCTTTTTTTCTTGATATCTGTTAGCAAAAATTACCAGAAGCAGTTTGATTTCAGCCAGCAAAGCCAGAAATAAACCTTCACTGTCCTACCTTAGAGGTATATCAACTCTCCAGCTCGCTTTTGTTTTGTTTTGTTTTTGTTTTTGAGACAGGGTCTTGCTCTGTCACCCAGGCTGGAGTACAATCACGGTTCTCCGTGATTGGAGTGATACAATCATGGTTCACTGTAGTCTTGACCTCCTGGGCTTAAGTGATCCTCCCACCTCAGCCTCTTGAGTAACTGGGACTATAGGCACACACTACCATGCACCACCATGCCTGACTAATTTTTATTTTTGTAGAGATGGGGGTCTCATTATATTGCCCAGTCTGGTCTTGAACTCCTGGGCTCAAGTGATCCTCCTGGCTCAGACTCCCAAAGTGCTAGGATTATAGGCATAAGCCACCATGCCTGTCCAGCTCCCCAGCTCTATGGCATAATTTAGTTTTCTGGGATCTTGATTGCCTTTCCCTTCCACAAGATGTCACATTTATTGGCAATTGCAATCAATTACACTGATGACATTATGTTGATCAGACCTAGTGAACAATAAGTGGCAACTATTCTAGACGTTTTTTTTTTTTTTTTTTCTGAGACAGAGTCTCGCTTTGTCGCCCAGGCTGAAGTGCAATGGTACGATCTTAGCTCACTGCAACCTCTGCCTCCCGTGTTTAAGTGATTCTTCTGCCTCAGCCTGCTGAGTAACTGGGACTACAGGCATGCACCACGACACCTGGCTAATTTTTGTATTTTTAGTAGATACAGGGTTTCACCATATTGGCCAGGTTGATCTTGAACTCCTGACCTTGTGATCCACCCGCCTCGGCCTCCCAAAGTGCTAGGATTACAGGCGTGAGCCACCGTGCCCAGCCTATTCTAGACTTATTCATAAGAAATTTGTGTATCAGAGAGTGGGAAATAAATCTGACAAAAATTTAAGGGTCTCCACTTTAGTGAAATTTGTAGGGGTCCAATGGTGTGGGTCATGTTGAGATATCCTTTCTATAGTGAAGGATAAGTTGTTGCATCTGGCCCCTTCTACAACCAAAAGAGGCACAACACCTAGTGATCTTCTTTGGATCTTGGAGGTAACGTATTCCTCATTTGAGTGTGTTACTCCAGCCCATTTACTGACCCAAGAAGCTGCTAGCTTTTAGAGGGGCCAGAACAAGAGAAGGCTTTGCAACAGGTCCAGGCTGCTGTGCAAGCTGCTCTATCACTTGGGCCATATGATCTAGCAGACCCAGTGATGCTTGAAGTGTCAGTGGAGAAAGGGATATTGTTTGGAGCTTTGTTCCTTAGGATTTGGAGCAAAGCCCTGCCAGCCTTGGTGGATAATTACTATGCTTTTTCTTTTGATACAGAGTCTCACTCTGTCATCCAGGCTACAGTGCAGTGGCACGATCATGGTTCACTGCAGCTTCGACTTCCCAAAGTATAGGTGATCCTCCTGCCTCAGCCCCCAACCGAGGAGCTGAGACTACAGGCATGCACCATCAGGCTCGGTTAATTTTTTTTTTTTTGAGATGGAATCTCTCTCTGTCGCTTGGGCTGGAGCGCAGTGGCGTGATCTCGGCTCACTGCAAGCTTCGCCTCCCGGGTTCACGCCATTCTCCTGCTTCAGCCTCCTGAGTAGCTGGGACTGCAGGTGCCCGCCACCAAGCCCGGCTAATTTTTTTTTTTTTGTATTTTTAGTAGAGATGGGATTTCACCATGTTAGCCAGGATGGTCTCGATCTCCTGACCTCATGATCCGCCCACTTCAGCCTCCCAAAGTGCTGGGATTACAGGCGTGAGCCACTGCACCCAGCCTCTTATTGAATTTAAACTGCAGGGAAAAAAAAGAAAAAGAAAAAGAAACAGCTCTTAGCCTGATACTGAGTCTCCATAGAGACTGAACACTTAACCATGGGCCGCCAAGTTACTATGCAACCTGAGCTGCCCATCATGAGCTGAGTGTTATCTGACCCACCAAGCCATAAAGTTGGGCGTACGCAGCAGAACTTCATCATCAAATGGAAGTGGTATATACTTCAGTTGGGCTGAGCAGGCTATGAAGGCACAAGTAAGTTACATGAAGAAGTGGCAGGCTGGACGCGGTGGCTCACGCCTGTAATCCCAGCATTTTGGGAGGCTGAGGTGGGTGGATCACCTGACGTTGGGAGTTAGAGACCAGCCTGACCAACATGGTCTCTACTAAAAATACAAAATTAGCCGGGCATGGTGGCGCATGCCTGTAATCCCAGCTATTCGGGAGACTGAGGCAGGAGAATCGCTTGAATCCGGGAGGCAGAGGTTGTGGTGAGTGGAGATCGCACCATTACACTCCAGCCTGGGGAACAAGAGTGAAACTGTCTCAAAAAAAAAAAAAAGAAGTGGCCCAAATGTCCACTGTCCCGACTCCTGTTGTCACGGGATCCTTGGGGTGTCACTTTGCCCACTGGAAACCTCTGTGGCCGGTGGTGCCTTCTACCTGAGTATTGCTCATGCCCACTGGGCTTGTTCTGCCCACTTGGCCTGGCAGGCTGTGGTCAGCTCACACTACTAGCCCGGATCCCACACCTGCCAAGGGTGAGCCAGGTGCAGAGTGGCAAGGGGTGTGTGAGCGAGTGAGTGTGGGCATGCACAGCAACAGGCATGCAGGTTGCTGTGGTGGGGCAGGCGGCAGCTTCAGGTGCTGGCACAGGTGCCGGCTCCATGCAAGGCTGCAGCTGGACCAGCTATATACCACATGTGTCTGGACAAGGGGAACATGGTGGTGCCTAGTTTGGAGACACCAGGAACCATAGAGCCCCAAAGAGGGTGTCACAGCCCTGGTTCACAGAGTCCTTAGGTCTGGGCTCCTTGGAGGGTCCCACAGCTCTTCTCTCCTTCTTGTCACCCACAATGTGGCAAGCAGGGGACCAGGTTTCAGGCCTATTTGTGTTACAGCCCTTTCAGTCCCACTATTCAGCAGATCCTGAGTTCTTGTCCTGCATCCAGGAAAAATGAGGTAAGCAGACAACTGGAGGGTGAGCAAGGTGGAGAGGAGTTTCATTGAGTGATGGAACAGCTCTCAGGAGACCTGTAGTGGGTAGCTCCTTTCCACAGGTGGGTCATCCTGATGAGAGTGTCCAGTTCTCAGTGGAGAGGAGACCTGTAGTGGGTAGCTCCTTTCTGCAGGTAGGTTGACCCAACAGCTGTCCAGCTCTCAGCAGAGAGGAGACCTGTAGTGGGTAGCCCCTTTCTGCAGCTGGTAGTTCCAACACCTGTTCACATCTGGCTGAGTCCAGGGTTTTTATGGGCTCAGAAGGGAGGAAATATGTGCTGATTTGTCCATGGGTTGCTATGGGTGGGCCTGGAAAAAGCACCATAAGTTTTCACTCCAGGCCATGGACTCCACCCAGAACTGGCAGCCTGGCCCCTCGGCTTCAGGACATCCCTGGCCTGAGGATGGGGTTTCAACAGAGACCCACCCCTTTTCACCCAGGAGCCTGTCTGCCTCCTGCCACCATAAACATGCCACCCATGGCACCCAGGCTGTTTGTACCAAAGGGTGCCTGGAGGCCTGTGCCAAGCTTCCCTTGGCACCCCCCATCCTTGATCTCCCTCCTGTGCTCACTGGTGCCCAAAGTCTGGAGAGAACTGAGACAGCAGGGAGCTGGCATGTCGGTGGTGCCCTGAGCATGTGCACACCCACTGGGTTGTGCCAGCACCGGGCTCAGCTTCAACTTTGCTCCAAAATTGGAGTGTGTGCTGGGAGAGGGGAGAGGCCAGAGAGCAAGAGCAGACACTTCTGAGCCTGCAGGAGCAGGGTGGCCTCCTGGCCCCCTGAGAGCACAGGGATGCCCTGGTCCAGAGCCATGGCTGGGTGGCTGTAGCTGCACCCAAGAGTCCAGGGCTCCTGCCCTGCCAACTCAGTAGGGGATGGGGCCCCTGCCTGTTCCTAGCCCCCACTGGCTCCACAGAGTGCGCAGCCCTGGAATCACCTTTCCCACTGCAGCTAGCATTCCCACAGTGGCTGCTCCAGATGGGCCAATGCCACCATCACTGCTACACTACGTTTGTCTCCCAGATTGCCCCTATGACTTCGTGGGGAGTTGCCTGTGATCAGTTGACAGAAGGGGAGACTTAGGCCTGCTTCTGCACGAATGTTTGCACCACCCAAGAGTGCTGCAGCTCTACAGCCCCTTTCTGTGACATCCCTGAAGGACAGTGATGAAGGAAAGTACTCTCAGTGGACATAACTTATATTTTTAAATTTTTTAAGTGACAAGGTCTCCAGTCTCTTTGGTCTAGTCTGCAGAAGTGAGATGATGAAGGGAATGCCATTGTTTTGAAAGCATTGTGATAAGATGCACATGTTGTGCCACTGGTGTGGCTCTAAGGCCTATCACCTTCAGAAGTCTACCTGTGACAAATATGACTACCCTGCCAAGTGCAAGAGAAAGTATAACTGGAGTGCAAAGGCTGAAAGACAAAATACCACCAGGACTGATTGAATGAAACACCTAAAAACTGTACACCACAGATTCAAGCATGGATTCTGTGGAGGAACATCATCTAAACCCAAGAGAGCAGCTATGGCAGCAAACAGTTTATCTTAGGAATTTCAATGATTTTTCACTATTATTGTCACTATTATTATTTGTCAGTAAATGCTATGGTTTAACAAAATCTAAAAAAGAAATAAAAACAGATAGGATTTCACTTTGTTACATGACCAACAGATTCATATGCCTCCTGCACAGTAATAGACCAATTACACTGAGACAGCAGGGATGCAAAAGAGAAAACATGTAATTATCATGGGCAACCAGATGTGGAGCTGGGAGGAGATCCTCAAATTCATCTCCCGTAGGAGTTCTGAGCTGCGGTTTTTAAGGGGATTGTGGAGGATGAGAGGCTGGAGAATTGGGATTGTTGATTGGTCAGCACAAGAGAGAGAAAATAATCAGGAGATGGAAACTGCATTCTTTGGTGGGCCAGCTCCTTGTGGGGTTCTTCAGACCAGCTGGTGTCAGTGGAGTCCTTCAGATCAGCTGGCATCATGGGGTTCTTCAGATCAGTTGAGTCAATGGGGTCCTTCAGATCAGCTAAGTCAGTGGGGTTCTTCAGATTGGTTGAGTCAATGGGGTCCTTCAGATCAGCTGGTGTCAGTGGGATCTTTCAGATCAGTTGGTATCAGTGGGGTCATTCAGATCCACTGGGGTCAGTGGGTCCTTTAGACCAGCTGAATGAATGGCATTTTCAGACCAGTTGAGTCAGTGGGGTCCTTCAGACCAGCTGAGTTAGTGGGGCCCTTCAGACCAGGTTAGTCAGTGGAATCTTTCAGATCAGCTGGTGTCCATGCGGTTCTCAGCTGAGCAGTTTCTTCAGAATGCAGGACCTGAAGGACTATCTCAAAGGGATTTTTTTTTTTTTTTTTTTTAGAGACAAGGTCTCACTGTATTGCTCAGGTTGGTCTCAAAGTCCTGGGCTCAAGCAGTCCTTCCACTTCAGCCTCCCAAAGTGCTAGGATGACAGGCACAAGCCGCTTCACCCAGCTCAAAGGGAAATCTTAATGTTTCATAATGTTTAGGTGTTATCTATAGGATAGTTTAGGGGAATAATTTAAGGTCTACATGATTTTAGAACAATAGGCACCAAACAACGGTGAAGAAGCAGGTCAGGGAGCAGGCTGACCTAGTGATTAATGCTGAGTGTGCTGCAAGCTGGGTTAATTTTCATTTATCCCCCATCTTCTTCTTTGGTTACTTTCATAAAATTTATAGGGGCAGTGTCAGCTATGTTTCTAGGGTGGTCTTGAGCTCCTGGGCTCAAGTCATCCTCTACCTCACCATTCTGAGTTGCTGGGATTACAGGCATGCACCATATGTGTGACCCAGTGTGCAGAAGTTTAAGCAGTTTAAGCTAGTTCACTGTTCTTGAAAAGATAGATGCCAGATGTGCAAGTATATTCTGATTCATGTTCTGTGGTCAATGGTTTGGATGGATGGTCAGGGACTTAGAAGGAACATGATTGGATAATTGGTGACAAGGAAATTTGGGGAAGAGGTATGTGGATAGACCTCTTGAATGGGAAAATAATGAAGATATTTGTGTCCCATGTGAATGCTTACCAGAGGGTGATCTCAGAAGTTATTTATTAAAATAACAAATTGATTGGCTAACCCAGTCTGTAGATACCAGTTAACCTCATTCTCTAGGAACCCCTACCATTACCCAGTGGGCTCATGAATAAAGTGGCCATGGTGGCCAGGATGGACATTATGCATGGGCTTAGTAACATGGCCTTCCACTCACCAAGGCTGACCTGGCTACAGCCACTGCTGAATGCCCAATCTGTCAGCAGCAGAGACCAACACAGAGTCCCTGATATGGCCGCATTTCCCAGCACGATCAGCCAGCTACCTGATGGCAGATTGATTACATTAGACTATTTTCATCTTGGAAGAAGCAGTATTTTGTTCTCACTGGAACAGAAATTTACTCTGGATAACAATTATCCATCCTTACACACTGCTTCTGCCAAAATTACCATTTGTGGACTTATAGAATGCTTTATCCATTGTCATGATATTCCACTCAGCATTACTTCTGATTTAGGAACTCACTTCTCAGCAAAAGAAGTGTAGCAGTGAGACCATCCTCATGGAATTCACTGGTCTTACCATGTCTTATGAACCAATGGGTGTGATAAGATGATAGGATTATTTGAAGATGCAGTTACAGCACCAGCTAGATGGCAATGTATTGCAGAGCTGCAGCAATATGTTCTCTGGGGGCTAAATGTGCTCTGTCTGAATCAGCATCCATCATATGGTGCTGTTTCTCCCATAGCCAAGATTCACTGGTCTGGGAATCAAGGGGTAGAAAAGGGAGTGGCACCACTCACTGTTATCCCTAGTGACCCACTAGCAAAAATTTTTGCTTCCAGTTTCTGAAACCTTATGCTACACTGGTCTACTGGTCTTAGTTCCAACAGGAACAATTCTCCCACCAAGAGACAGCCATGATTCAATTGAACTGGATCTTAAGACTGCCACCCAGTCACTTCAGACTCCTTACACCTCTGAATCAACAGGCAAAGAAGGGAATTACTGTGCTGGTTGGTGATTGATCCTGTCTACCAAGGGGAAATTGGACTGCTACTTCACCATGAAGCTAAGGAGGAATATGCCTGGAATACAGGAGTCCCCTGAGAGCATCTCTTAGTATTGTCATGCCTGTGATTAATGTCGATGGAAAACTACAACAGCCCAATCCAGGCAGGACTACTAATGGCCCAGTCCCTGCAGGAATGAAGGTTTGGTTCACTCTACCAGATAAAGAACCACAACCAGCTGAGTGAGGTGCTTGCTGAAGGTAAAGGACATACAGAATGGGTAGTGGAAAAAGGTAGTTATAAATATCAGTTATGATCACATGATCACTTGCAGAAATGAAGACTGTAATTATCATACGTACTTCTGTTTTTAAAATTTATTTTTTATTTTTAAATTAATTATTATTAATAGAAATGGGGTATCACCATTTTGCCCAGGCTGGTCTTAGATATACTCTCCTTGTTTTGTAATGAATATATATAAAATATTCTTGTTTTCTTTCCTCTCTTATTTCCTATCTTGTAACATAAAATGTATTGACTCTATATCATAGTATTTAACTATTTTACATTTTACGTCATAGTGTTTAAGTTATGAGATATCGAGAAGAACAAACATCATTTAAGGACTTTGCTTTCTCTTCTGGGGAAGAGGTAGTGCATTTTCAGTTGTATGTGGAATGATTGTATCATGTCGGATGGAATTATGACCTTGTCATTGTTTTTATTTGGAGAATAAGAATGGTTTCAGAAGATACATGTGGGTGCCAAGTTGACAAGGGGTGGACTCGTGACAATTAATTTTATGTGCCAGCTTGACTGGGCCATGGAATGCTAAAATATTTGGTTAAATATTATTCTGGATATACCTGTGAAGGTGTTTCTGGATGAGATTAGCCTTTTAATTGGTAAACTAAGTAATGCAGATTGTCCTCCCTAGGGTGAGTGGGGCTCATCCAATCCTATGAAGGGCTGACTAGAGTAAAAGGCCAAGTAAACAGAAATTTACACTCTCTGTCTTTGAGCTAAGACGTCATTCTTCTGGTTTTGGACTCAGAATCAGAATGAAACTTATACCATTGGATCTCCTGGTTCTAAGGCTTTCAGACTCAGGCTAGAGTCCGATATATACGAGAGGGTCTTAAAAAGTTTATGAAAAAATGCATATTATGAAAAAAACTATGCGTGGATTAAAAAAATGTTGGCCCCAAAATAAATTCTTACTAACTTTGTTATAACATGTGTGAACAGGATCTAGTTTGAGACGCTAAGAAGGGTAAGAAATCAGTTTGAAAAGAGCCCCTTGCTCTGTGGCTGGAGAGTGCTAGAGGTTAGCTTCCTCTAAGCCACTGAGCTATCAGGTCACTGCAGACAGCCTTATCTGTGGAGACTTCCCATGCCAAGCAGGCCAGCCCCATCAGAGAGAATGGCAGAAAGCTCGTGTGTGTCCTGGGGAGATGGTCACAGGGAGCCACCTTCCAGCTGAACCCCAATAAGTTCTCGTAGCTCATGGTGTAAACGCCCTCCAGAGGTTGCAGCTGTCTACCCAAGGGTCCCGGCCAGCCCCTGTGCAGACTCCTTTGGAGGGGTTGGGGAAGGACACAGATGGGGGCGTAGGAGGTGTGTGGCCCTGACTCAGCTTCCTGGTTGCATCCTAGTCTAGTATTGATGTTTGAAGTCACATGGACATGGCCTCCCCTTTGAGGCTGGTGAGGGCATTTGAGGGCAGTTGTGTGCTCCTGGCCTGGGGCTGTGCCTTGTGGCCGTGTGCGCCTTGTGTGTGTGTGTGTGTGTGTGTGTGTGTGTGTGTTGGCAGGGGAGGGAGGGAGGTGCCCTAGTTGTGCACTATGCTCTGCAGCCCAGCGCTCTGCGGAGGCTTCTGCAATGCAGCAGCGTGTCTTACACAGAGGGAACTGCCCTTCCCCTGCCACGTTCAGGCAGGTGGGCAGGCTTTCTTGGTTATTCTGAGTGGCGGTGGGGAAGGGCAGCTGCACCCCACCCAGGGATCCAGAGCTGCTGGTCAGGGGCTGGAGAGGGGCCCAGCTGACCTGGGTCTGTTTGCATTTGGGCTTCCTCTGAGCGGGGAGTGGTGGGAAAGGCTGGCGTTCCCCTTGGAGATGCACCTTCCCTAGTGATTGTGTTTGCAGGGTGAGCCTGATCCTGTGTGCCACAATGATCAAGGACAAGGAATATTTTACAATTAACTTCCTAGTTCTTGTGAGTGTGGCTTATGAGCTTTGTGGCCTGTTGATTATAAGGCATACCCTGACATTAGAAATGATAAGATGAGAGAGTGCGCCTTAGCATCAGCGAGATAGAGTGTCACCATTTGACGCTCTGGGACTGGGCAGAGCCCAAGTCCTCTTCCCTGGAGCGCTTGGCCACCACCTTGCCGTGCAGGGGGCTCCCTGCCTCCCTTTCCTGCACTCTCACCGTTCCTTCTTTCCAAATTCCATCCGCACAGCTTCCAACCTCAGCCTTTTCCGCCTTCTGCAGAAGCAGATGTTCCCACAAGGAACACGGGAGGTGCCCAGGATGGGTCTCCAGCATAAGGCTGAGCCTTCTGGCCTCGGGTTGACTCCAGGTGGCACTGTCAGCTGGAGGCCACGAGAGCTGCCTTGGACATGCAGGGCAGGTGTGCAGCGGCCACTCACTCATGGAGCACTGCTGCAGCTGGCAAGTCTGCCACTGCTCATCCTCTCAGTCTTGCTCCCAGCTGTGCCTTGTCATGACATATTCTAGATGTATGGCTTTTGTATGTGTGTGGTTTGTAACTATTTTGTCCCAGTCCATAGCTTATCTTTTACATCCTCTTAAGGAGTGTTTTGCAGAGAAGAGGTTTTTTTCTTTTTAATTTTGGTGTAGTCTGATTTATGAATTTTTTTTCTTTTTAAGGATCTGCTTTTGTTGTCATGGTTAAGAATTCCTCAATGACACCCAGTCCCAAAGATTTTCTCCTTTTTCTTTTCTTTTCTTTTCTTTCTTTCCTTCCTCCCTCCCTTCTTTCCTTCCTTCCTTCTTTTCTCTCTTTTCTTTCTTTTTCTTCCTTCCTTCTTTCTTTTCTCTCTTTTCTTTCTTTCTTTTTTATTTTTAGATGGAGTTTCGCTCTTGTTGCCCAGGCTGGAGTGCAATGGCACGATCTCAGCTCCCTGCAACCTCTCCCTCCTGAGTTCAAGCAATTCTCCTGCCTCAGCCTCCTGAGTAACTGGGATTACAGGTGTGTGCCACCACACCTGGCTAATTTTGTATTTTTTAGTAGAGACAGGGTTTCTCCATGTTGGTCAGGCTAGTCTCAAACTCCCAACCTCAGGTGATCTGCCCGCCTCGGCCTCCCAAAGTGCTGGGATTACAGGCATGAGCCACCATGCCTGGCCTTCTCCTACATTTTCTTATGATCATAGCTCACTGTAGCCTCAAACTCCCAGGCTCAAGCGATCCTCACTCCTCAGCCTCCTGAGTAGCTGGGAGTACAGATGTATGGCACCATGCTCGGCTAATTTTTAAAGTTTTTTGCAGAGATGGGGGTCTCACTATGTTGCCCAGGCTGGTCTCAAACTCCTGGCCTCAGGCAATCCTCCCACTTCAGCCTCCAAAGCAGCTGAGAATACAGGTGTGTGCCACCATACCCAGCATTTTTTTTAAATAGACTTTATTTTTTAGAGCAGTATTAGGTTCATAGCAAAATTGAGCAGATGATAGAGTTCCCACACACCCCCACACCCCACAATACACATGCACAGCCTCCCCTATTATTCACACCCTCCACCTCAAGTAGTGCATTTGTTATAATAATGACCCTACATGGCCACATCATGATCACCCGAAGTCTGCAGTTTACATGGGGGTCCCTCTTGGTGTGGCACGCTCTGTGGGTTTTTTTTTTTATTTTTTGAGGTGGGTCTCACTCTGTCACCCAGGCTGGAGCACAGTGGTGCAATCTCGGCTCACTGCAACCTCTGCCTCGCAGGTTCAAGTGATTCTCCTGCCTCAGCCTCCGGAGTAGCTGGGATTGAAGGTGCCTGCCACCACACCTGGCTAATTTTTCTATTTTTAGTAGAGACAGGGTTTTGCCATGTTGGCCCGGCTGGTCTTGAACTCCTGATCTAAGGTGATCCACCTGCCTTAGACTCCCAAAGTGCTAGGATTACAGGCGTGAGTCACCGTGCCCGCCTGCGGGTTTTGATAAATGAATATCCGCTGTGCATCCACTGTTATAGCATCATACACAGCAATTTCACTGCCCCAAGAGGGCCCTGTGCTGCATTCATTCATCCCTTCCTTCTGATCACCACTGATCCTTTTCCCGTCTCCTTGGTGCTGCCTGTTCCAGAATGTGGTGCAGTGGGAATCCTACAGTATGCAGCCTTTTCAGCTGCCTTCTTTCACTTAGCAGCATGTTACTTTCTCATGTCTTTTCATAGCATGACAGCGCATTTCTGTTTAGTGCTGAGTGGATGGACTGTCTGGATGGACTATGGTTATCCACTCACCTACTGAAGGGCGTTTTGGTTGCTTCCAATCTGTAGCAGTTACAAATAAAGCTGCTTTAAATTAAAAAAAAAAAAAAAAAAGAAAGACGAAAAAAAAGAGTCTCTTTCAGAGCAACATGAATTCTGCTAAAAGTGAAGAAAGAACAAACATCAAATTGATGGTGAAGCTTGGGTAGAAGAATGGTGAAATCACTGATGCTTTATAAAAAGTTTATGGGAGCAATACCCCAAAGAAATCACAAGTTTACAAATGGAAAACTCATTTTAAGATGGGACAAGATGATGTTGAAGATGAAGCCTCTGACAGCAAACCATCCACATCAATTTTTGAGGACAAAATTCATCTTGTTCATGCCCTAATTGAAAAGAACCAATATGCACAATAGCCAATATCACAGACATCTCAATTGATTCAGCTTTCACAATTCTGACTGACAAATGGAAGGTGAGCAACCTTTCCACTCAATGGGTGCCAAATTGTTGCACCCAGATCAGCTGCAGACAACAGCAGAACTTTCAATGGAAATTTTAAACAAGGGCAATCAATATCCTGAAGCATTTCTTTGAAGAATTGCAACAAGAGATGAAACATGGCTTTACCAGTAAAATCCTGAAGACAAAGCACAATAAAAGCAATGTCTTTACTTATAATACCTAATCCAAAAAAAAAAAAGAGCAATGTCTACCAAGTAGTGGAAGTAGTTCAGTCAATGCAAAAGTGAACTAGTTAAGAGCAAAGGTCATGGCAACAGTTTTTGGGATGCTCAAGGCATTTTGCTTGTTGACTTTCTGGAGGGTGAAAGAATGATAACATCTGCTTATGAGAGTGTTTTGAGAAAATTAGCCAAAACGTTAGCAGAAACATGCCTGGGAAAGCTTCGCCAGGGAGTCTTTCTCCACCACAATGCTCCTGCTCCTTCTTCCCATCAATCAAGGGCAATTTTGGGAGAGTTTTGATGAGAATCATTGGGCATCCACCTTACAGTCCTGATTTGACTGCTTCTGACTTCTTTTTGCTTCCTAATCTTAAAACATCTGTAATGGGCACCTATTTTTCTTTAGTTAATAATGTAAAAAAGACTGCATTGACATGGTTAGATTTCCAGGACGCTTTGTACTTTAGAAATGAACTAAATGGCTGGTATAATTACTTACAAAAGTGTCTTGACCTTCATGAAACTTCTATTGAGAAACACGGTTTATGTTTTTTATTTTTATCTTTTAATTCCATTTTTAAAAACAAACTTGTTGAAGTTCCCTTGTATAGTATCTCTTATTGGTTCTGTTTCTCTGGAGAACCCAGAAACTTTAGCATGTTTTTTAAAGACATAAAGCTAACTACTAGAATAATTATTTTTTCTTTTCTTTTCTTTCTCTTTTTCTTTTTTTGAGATGGTAGTTCTCACTCTGTCACCCAGGCTGGAGAGCAGTGGTGCAATCTTGGCTCACTGCAATCTCCGCCTCCCAGATTCAAGTGATTCTCCTGCCTCAGCCTCCTGAGTAGCTGTGACTACAGGCGCCCGCCACCACACCCAGCAAAATTTTGTATTTTTAATAGAGATGGGGTTTCACCATGTTGGCCAGGCTGGTCTCAAACTCCTGATCTAAGGTGATCCACCTGCCTTAGCCTCCCAAAGTGCTAGGATTACAGGTGTGAGCCACCGTGCCCAGCTCTTATTTCTTTTCATGGCAGAAGCACTGAGTACTATTAGAATAATTAATCACATAAAATACTCTTTTTTTTGAGACAGAGTTTTGCTCTGTTGCCCAGGCTGGAGTGCAGTGGCACCATCTCAGCTCACTGCAATCTCTGCCTCCCAGGTTCATGCCATTTTCCTGCCTTGTAGCAGGAAGAGCCACAGACAAAACCCCTCAGACACTGAGTTAAAGAAGGAAGGAGTTTATGTGGCCGGGAGCATCAGCAAGAGTCCTGTCTCAAGAGCTGAGCTCCCCGAGTGAGCAATTCCTGTCCCTTTTAAGGGCTCACAACTCTCGGGGGTCCACGTGAGAGGGTCGTGATCGATTGAGCAAGCAGCGGGTACGTGACTGGGGGCTGCATACACTGGTAATTAGAAAGGAACTGAACAGGACAGGGATCTTCACAGTGCCTTTTTAATGCAAATAAGCTATTAGGTCAGGGGTCATTCTTTAACTACCAGGCCCAGGGTGTGGTGCCAGGCTCTCTGACTGTGGATTTCATTTCTGCCTTTTAGTTTTTACTTATTCTTTCTTTGGAGGCAGAAACTGGGCATAAGACAATATGAGGGGGTGGTCTCCTCCCTTAACCTCAGCCTTGCAAGTAGCTGGGACTACAGGCACCCGCCACCACACCCTGCTAATTTTTTGTATTTTTAGTAGAGATGGGTTTTCACCGTGTTAGCCAGGATGGTCTCGATCTCCTGACCTTGTGATCTGCCCACCTTGGCCTCCCAAAGTGCTGGAATTATAGGTATGAGCCACTGTTCCCGGCTCCACATAAAATACTCTTTAAAGCAGACCATTTATACAAATATTTTTTAAATAAAGAAGGAAGCTTCTAATAAAAATGGCAGATTGACTTACCTCTTGTGCTAAAGATCCCACTAAAATACTAAAGGGTAGGTATGAAAGGTATGACTCTACTGGGGCAAAGGGAATGTGTTGGGAGAAAAGCTGAGTGTTGGGAGAGAAGCCGAGGCAGGGCTTGCATGTCTGACATAATGTAAAAGAGTCTTGGAACATGTCCATGCTTCCACTCAAATGGAGTAGGCACGTTCCCAAGACCAGTCCTGTCAAGCAGGTCAAACCAAGTCAAAACCAGGTCCAGGCTCTAAAACCCCTTGTGGCCTTTGGAACACCAAGCTCTGTGCTAAAGGGTGGAAGGCTAACCCTGATGCACCATAATCTAAGCCCAGGGCATAAAACCCCTCGTGGCTTGGATAGAATCCAGGGCTAGTGGCTCTGGAATGTGTCCAGACTTTCTGGCTCGTTGCTTCTTGTCTCCCAGGATTGGTTGTGTCTTGAGGTAAAAGAACCTGCTCTCCACTATCTCAAGTAGCAGAGCAGATGCTAAACCATCACAGCTATAAATCATATGCTTAATGCAACACTTCCTTTCAACCCCCACATTCTCATCACCTGTTTCTTTGTTTGATCACCAATAAATAGTCTGGGCTTCCAGAGTTCGGGGCCTTCATTCTTAGCGATGGCCCCCTGGACCCACTTTCTCTCTCAAACTGTCTTTTCTCATTCCTTTGACTCCACTAGACTTTGTTACCCCCATGACCTGGTGTTGGGTCCGATCATCCCAATAGAATGGAAGAAGAGATGCCAGCAGATGAATCACTTCAACACATTTTAGGAAAATGGAGAGGCAGTGAGGGAGTCATGATGATACAGTGAAGGGGAATTGTTTAATTATGAAGTAAGTGAGTGAGGAGCCTCAGGTAGGATGCCTCCACTGGGGATGGGGAGGCCTCTTTCACTGGCAAAGAAGATCCACCAGAATGTAGGGGTTCAATGTTCCCAGCTTCATCAGGATCTTCCCACATGTCCCCATTCCAAAGAACAGAGTCCCATTCTTTCCCAATCAATGCCCTCACTTTAACAGTAGACCCTGTGAGGATAAGACTTAAAATTGTTTTGTAATTCAGCCATTCCCTGAGCTCATCATTTAACCACTTTGGTGACAATAGGAGCAAACAGCCAACCTCTTTGTGGAGGCTAAAGTAACTCCATCATGGATGCTAATCTGCCATGTCAACTTCTGATTAACCCCAGTTCCAGGAATGCTGTTATGATTTTGATTTTATCTATACTATTTTTTCCTTTTTTTTT
>NC_045443.1:7435309-7551890 GCF_002776525.5 Piliocolobus tephrosceles
TTATTTATTTATTTATTTATTTATTTATTTATTTATTTATTTTTACTTTTATTTGTTTTAGACAGAGTCTTGCTCTGTCGCCAGGCTGGAGTGCAGTAGCACGATCTCGGCTCACTTCAACCTCCACCTTCTGAGTTCACGCCATTCTCCTGCCTCAGGCTCCCGAGTAGCTGGGACTACAGGGCCTGCCACCACGCCCAGCTAATTTTTGCATTTTTAGTAGAGACGGGGTTTCACCTTGTTGGCCAGGACGGTCTGGAGCTCCTCACCTTGTGATCTGCCTACCTCGGCCTCCGAAAGTGCTGGGATTACAGGCGTGAGCCACCGCGCTCGGCCCATCACCTCCAGTCTTTATGAAAAATTAAAGTGTTGGTCCTCTCAGGTGAAGCAGTTCCCTTGATGATGGAGGCACAGGTGGGGTGTCCGTGGGAACTTCAGTCCAGTGCTGGCTCACCTGGCTTCTGCAGGAGATGGCGCCATCAGGCAAGTGTGAGCCAGAGGACGCCATTTTCACAGAAGCAGGAATTCCCAGGGAGGGAAAATGGTCAGGATGTGGGGACTGGGTGACACAGGAGGTCACGGGAGAGTTGAGAAGTATGGTGGCACACTGGGAAGAGCACAGTCTCTGCAGTCACACACCAGCTGAGGGACTCGGGCAAGTCCTTTATCCCCTGAGCCTCAGTTTCCTCATTTGTCATACATGGATAACACATCCTTTGCAAATATGCTGTGAGGATTAAGTGAAATAACAGGTGAAGCACCTGGCATATAGAGGACATAAAATAAAAAAGGAGCTATTTCCATAATTGCATCTTGGAGCTGCAGAATAGCTTGAATTTGAAGGTCAACTAAAGGGTCTTAGGGACGTTTCAGAAACGAAATGCAATGAAAAGCCCGTCCTCCATACTCTCAGAGCGGGTGAGAAGGTGGCTCTTCCACAGGTGAGTATAAAAGCTGTGTCAACACATGAAGTAGCGGTTGGGGATTCGAAGGAATTCAAGGTGAAAGTTGCTGAGATGTACAGGCTTCTCTGGGCATAGTGCATGCGCACAGGGAGGTGGAGGGCGAGAGGAAGTGGTCTGTGGGACCTGCTTCCTGTCTGGGATGGTGCAGGCTTGCTGGGTGGGGGTTTCTCCTGCAGTGGCTTGGTGCAACGGTGATGTGAATAGGATTTTCCCGACTCCCCCACCCCCCACCACTGCCCCAGGGTTCAGTCTCACTCCCAGCCCTCTCTTGGCTGGGGCCTCCACTGTGCTAGTGAGTCACTGTTCAAGCACCCAAGGGTCAGTTCTTGCCGTTCATCACTCCCTTGATCCAGTCCACGTAACTGAGCACTTTGGTGTAGAAGTCATACCCTTCGCCACACCCTATGCCCCAGGACACAATGCCCGTGGCCACCCAGTGATGGGCACGATCGTCCCATACCACATAGACACTGCCACTGTCCCCCTGGCAGACACTGTGCCGCTGTGTCTCGTCCCCAACACAGAACATATCGTCAGAAAACACCTCGGGCCTCTGTCTCTTTTGGAGCCAGGCCTCACAGGCCCCCCTGGGAGCTACAGGCAGGCTTGAGTATTTCAACTCAGTAGTTAGCCAGCCCATCTCCACGCCAAACCCACTGACGTAGCCCAGCAAGCCGCTGCGGTAGAGGGTCTCATTATCGGGCAGACAGACCGGGAGGACGTTGGGGCCCAGCGGGATGCTGTGCTGCAGCTCCAGGAGGGCGATGTCCCCGCTGAAGTTGTGGGACTCATTCTGACGGTAGTCGGGGTGCACAATGACACGGTGGACAGGGTGGTTCCCCAGTCTCAGCATCTCGTCTATGGCCGTGTGGCCCAGGAACACATTCACGCTCTGGTTCTTCCTGAGAGAAACACTGTCCTTGGGGTAGATGGTGTGGGCGGCGGTGAGGATCCATCTGTCACCCAGCAGGGCCCCGCCCCCACGGCCGTGGATACTGGTGAAGGCTTGCCAGGGGAAGTTGCCCAGCTTAGCTCTGGAAGAACGGAGGGTCGTCTGATTCTGGGCAATGGGGGTGACTGGCCGTCCGCAGACTGGGAGAGAGGAGGGGTAGGGGTGACATCAGCAGCTGCATCTAGGCACACTGATTGAAGACCTGCTTCTCTGAAGTGCTGTGTAGGGGATGCGTGAAGAGGCTCTGGGATCAGGCCTCTTTTTTTTTTGAGACCGAGTTTCGCTCTGTTGCCCAGGCTGGAGTGCAGTGGCGCGATCTCGGCTCACTGCAACCTCCGCCTCTCAGGCTCAAGCAATTCTCCTGCCTCAGTCTCCCGAGTAGCTGGGATTACTGGCACAGACCACCACACCCAGCTAATTTTTGTGTATTTTTATTAGAAACGGGGTTTCATCATGTGCCAGACTGGTCTGGAACTCCTGAACTCAGGTGATCCACCCGCCTCGGCTTCCCAAAATGTAGGGATTATAGGCATGAGCCACCGTGCCCGGCCGGGATCAGGAGTCTTATACTGACGCAGACCCACAGTGTAGACCGTGTGAGCAGACAAGGGCAGGTAATCAATGCCAAGTGTACGGGACACCCATCCTGCATGGGACTCAGGACAGTGGACTGAGGGTAGAGAGCACAGATGAGCACATGCTTGGGGCTGGTTCTGCAGGGCTCTCCTTCCTGCCTCCTCAGAGGCATTAAAGCCATTCCTTTGGATCATCCTGGGCCCCCATGCTACAGGCCTGTAATCCCAGCCTTTGGGAGGCCGAGGCGGCTGAATCACCGGAGATCAGGAGTTCCAGACCAGCCTGGCCAACATGGCAAGAACCCGTTTCTACTAAAAAAATACAAAAAATTAGCATGATGGTGTGTGCCTATAATCCCAGCTACTTAGGAGGCTGAGGCAGGAGAATCACTTGAACCCAGGAGGTGGAGGTTGCAATGAGCCAAGATTGTGCCACTGCACTCCAGCCTGGGGAACAAGAGGGAAACTCCATCTCAAAAAAAAAAAAAAAAAAAAAAATGGTTAAAATGGTAAATTTTGTGTAATGTGAATTTTAAAAATTAACTTTTAATTTTTTCCTGGCAACTACAGATTTTGAGAAGTTCTGTAATTTTTTTTTTTTTTAGACAGAGTCTTGCTCTGTCACCCAGGCTGAAATGCAGCGGCATGATCTCAGCTCACTGCAACCTCCACCTTCTGGGTTCAAGTGATTCTCATGCCTCAGCCTCCTAAGTAGCTGGGATTATAGGCACACACCATCATGCTAATTTTTTGTATTTTTTTTAGTAGAAACGGGTTCTTGCCATGTTGGCCAGGCTGGTCTGGAACTCCTGATCTCCGGTGATTCAGCCGCCTTGGCCTCCCAAATGCTGGGATTACAGGCATGAACCACCGCGCCCAGCCATGAATTTTATCTCAATAAATTTTTTAAAAAATGGTTGACTTTCTGGCACTGTGTGGCATCTAGGTAGGGCAATGTTTCAGGAATAGAGAGCCTGTCAGTAGATCCTTAAAACACACGGCACAGAAAGGGCTTTCTCTTACTTCAGCTTGTTGGTTTCTCTTCCTCCTTTTCTAGTCCATCTCATTAACTTCCTTCATGCTTTTCCTCAGATCAATCTTGACCTCTGAAGAATGAGGAACAAGCTCCCGGCCTCTTCTGGGCCTTCTTGATTGCCCTGTTCTTCCTCACCTTCTGCTTCTTATCTTTCTATTCTAAGGCTTTCCTTTAACCCCTGTGTCCCATAGGTCCCAGTTGCAGCTGAGACTTGTTGGGGGAATGGTGCTGGCGGGTGGCCACTCACCAGGCATACACTGAATACTCACCAGGCATACACTGAATACTCACCAGGCATACACTGAATAACCTCCTCCCCATCCTGTCTGTCCTTCCAGGTCCCCGGGTTTGTGCGGGTGAGTGTCCCTGAGGCGCAACATGAGGAGAGGCAAAGAAATAGGCTCAGAGTTGAAGCTGCTGGCGAACAAACCAGGTGCTCGGAGGCTGTCAGGCGTTTGGGTGGGAGTGAGGCGGATGGAAGCCACCCCGAGCAGGTGGGGACTCACCTGCCGCCGCGGCCTGATAATAGGGCTCCTGGCAGTGGTTCTGGACCTTGGTGGGGTTGTCTCCAGGTGCGCTGATGGCCTCAGAGCCCCTGCTGGCCTCGCTGATGGGCTGACTATAGTTCACAGCTATAGGAAAACAGCACCTAGCACAGACTTGCCAACTGGCAACTCAGGGGCTGATTTTGGCCCATGGCTATACTTGGTTTGACTTGCACAGTGTTTTATTTTTTATTTTTATTTTTAGTTTTTTAAAAACATTTGAGTTAGTTTTCACTGATCAGACTGTCAACACTCAAAGAGTTTGAAGGTAAGTGTGACAAGCAGGGTGGGGGGAAACAGGCACTTCCATATATGTTTGGTAGGTATGTAAATTAGCAAAACATTTTTGGAGAAAATTTTAGCAATATCAAAATTTAAAATGCAAATATTTTTTAACCTATTACTCCATTTCTAAAAATTTAGTCTAAAGATATTCTCACACATGCGCTCAAAGACATAAATGCAAGGATATGCACAGTAGCACCGTGTGTGGCAGCAAAGTATCTATCAGGAGGGCTGATCAAATACATTATGACACATCAATCAAGGGGATTTTATGTGGTCAATAAAAATAATAAGTTTGCCGGTGCGGTGGCTCACGCCTGTAATCCTAGCACTTTGGGAGCCTGAGGCAGGCAGATCACCTGAGGTCAGGAGTTTGAGACCTGGCCAACATGATGAAACCAGTACTAAAAAGGCAAAAATTAGTTGGGTATAGTGGCACACCTATAATCCCAGCTAGTCAGGAGGCTGAGGCAGGAGAATCACTTGAACGAAGCACTCCAGCCTGGGTGACAGAGTGAGACTCTGTCTCAAATAAATAAATAAATAAATAAATAAAAAATAAAAAATAAATGAGTTAATGCTGACCATATGGAATGGGATGATCTTTAAGATATATTATTCAGTGGAAAAACGCCAAGTTTAGAACACTTACAACACACACACACACAATTTATCCTCTTCCTAGGAAGAATATCTAGGAAATGGAGAACACAGTTGTTTCTGGGGAGGGCAGCTAGGAGTTAAGAGCCAGAGATAGAGGAAGACTTACTTTTTAGCATACTTTAAAAAATGATATTTTAGCCGGGCGCGGTGGCTCAAGCCTGTAATCCCAGCACTTTGGGAGGCCGAGACGGGCGGATCACGAGGTCAGGAGATCGAGACCATCCTGGCTAACAAGGTGAAACCCCGTCTCTACTAAAAATACAAAAACTAGCCGGGCGAGGTGGCGGGCGCCTGTCGTCCCAGCTACTCGGGAGGCTGAGGCAGGAGAATGACGTAAACCCGGGAGACGGAGCTTGCAGTGAGCTGAGATCCGGCCACTGCACTCCAGTCCGGGCGACAGAGCGAGACTCCGCCTCAAAAAAAAAAAAAAAAAAAAAATGATATTTTATCGTGTGCACCCTTCCTTCCCTCCCTCCCTCCCTCCCTCCCTCTTTTCCTCCCTCTCTCCCTTCCTCCCTCCCTTCCTTTATTTCTCTCTCTCTTTCTTCTTGTCTCGCTATGTCTCCCAGGCTGGAGTGCAGTGGCATGATTATGGCTGACCGCAGCCTCAAACTCCCTGGCTCAAGCAATCCTCCCCGTCGGCCCCCGAGTAGCTGGTATTACAGGTGTGCACCACCACGCCTGGCTAATTTTTAATTTTTTTGTGGAAACGGGGTCTCACTATGTTGCCCAGGCTGGTCTCCAACTACTGTCCTCAAGCAATCTTCCAGCCTTGGCCTTCCAAAGTGCTGGGATTACAGGCATGAACCACTGCCTCCAGCCAGTATTTGTCTTTCAAAACCAATCTGAGTTATCATTTGAAAATTTATAATTTTACTTAAAAATCGGGATTTTTGGCATCTCTTTAAAAATGAGATGATCTGCAAACACCGGGCCTATAAATCTGTGTGGAAACAAGCACCGGGGCCGAGCAATGGCTGTCTCTTCATAGGGTTGCTTTGCCAGCAGGGGCAGGGCTGGGGTCCAGCCCAAGGGTCCCTGAGTCACCTCAGCTGTCACTCAAGCTTCCACTTAAGGCTTGAAGATACCAGGGTCATGGCTGGGGACAGAGGCTCCCTCCCTGCAGCCCCAGGAGGGACACTCACCCACGGTTTGGTAGAGGGCCAGGAAGCCCCTGTGGAGGTGGACAGTCTTGTTCTCCGAGGAAGGCTGTGTGCGGAAGGTCAGCCGCAGACTCCTCCCTGAGGATACAAACGCCCTCTGACCAGGGGGCCTGCCCAGAGGGGAGTCTTGCTGACCACAGAACTGGCTTGGATCCGACCCGCTGGCTGAGATCTGAAAGCAGGAGGAGGAGTGAGGCTGCAGATAGGTGTGGGGTGAACCTGTGCTGCTGGCATCACAGGGGCACATCCTTGGTGTGACTCCAGCCCCATCTAGACGGGCCGTGCCCCTCTGGGGCTCAGAAGGCACCTCACAGAGGCTTCCTCAACTAGCTTCTGGTTCCATTAGTGACTCCTGAGTTTCTTCCAGACATGACCACATACTATAATGTTTCTCTAGCCTACCACAATTATTTCATACAACCCATTATATTTTCCTTCTTTTAAGGAGTTCCTTGGGAACCCCAGGGTTCCCATAAGAGTCACTGGATTATAAATTCTAAGAAGTCAAGGGCTAGTTCTGTCTTTTTCACCACTGAGTTCCTGGTGCTCAACGTGGTACCTATAGCACCACAGCTTTGACTCAAATGAACATAGGCATAAGCCCCTCCCATCCAGCTTCTCCTCCATTCCCAAGCCCCATCCCATCACCTTCCACTTCTCTGAGTAACTTTCTCTGGCCAACATCTGTGAAGCAGTAAGACCCTCTGCAGAGACTAAGCCTCTGGGGTCCCTGCCTTTTCCTGCTTTCCTTCTTTTGGGGTGCCCCTCCTCTTACCCCATGCACTTTGTAAACGAAGCTCTCGCAATGTATGAAAGCCTAAGGACACAGGTGTCCACAGTCCAGGTGCACTGGATGGTGTTGCTTCACCTGGCAGGTTGTCTCTGTTTCAATGCCCTTTTGACTGTCTCACCTCTGCTCAAATCCCTTCCTGTGGGTTCCTCAACTCAAGGAACGGGCGGCTTAGAGGGAGTTCCTGGGCCATGCTTCCTGCTTCATCTCTGTTCCAGGTACATAGCTCACTGCTTGGCTCATTTTATTTCTGGTTTTCATACTGATCCATATATCCCAGGTTTTTGCTAGCTCTCCATTCCCTCATTCTCCACAAGTCCCAAATTCATTCATGACTTCATCCAGACCATGTCATTACGATCAGAGTAACTGGGTAAGAGTTGCGATGAAGAAAATTTCCCAATCGCCCCAAATACCTTGCTCAGACAAATCCCAGTACTGGTCTTTTGCTTAGAATATCAACAAATGTAACTCCTGGCATTTAAGAGGCCTGCCTTTTGGGGAAGAAGCAATTTGATATAGGAAATGGTGCTCAACTGCTCTACTTGGTTGTAAAACCCTCCAGTTTTCCTTTTGCCCTTTTCCCTGAATTGTTAGCTAAATACAATTGTTTAGGATTCTAACTGGGAAAGTAGAGTGGACACAGGACTGAGTCCTAACACCCTTAAATTCTTCAATTCTAGACTTTGCTACTAACTCCATGTGCAAAATGGGGTTTCTGAAGCACCCAAGATCTCAGTTTCCTCTCCTATGTAATGGTCTGTGTGGCCTCTTCCAGCATGTTCTATGGCATGTTCCAGAGTCCACACTAAGAGCAGCGGTGAGGATGGTTACTCAATACCTGCTCCTTCAAAATTCATTCTGTTGTGTGTCCTGCACACACATAAGCTTGCATTTTATTCAGTCTTTCACTTATTCCTTTAACACATGTACTGACTGTGTACTATGTGTAGCACACTGTGCTAGGTGCTGGGGACACAGATATGACAAAGGCACAGTTCTGCTCCTGAGGAGCAGTGGCTGAGGACACTGACAAGTAAAAAATAAACTAGATTATAGTGTGCTGAATTCTGCATTTGAGGGGTGTGTGTGTGACTTACTCTGGGAGGAATCCTATTGCCAAGAACCTCTGGATGATATTAAGTGAGGATTCACTGTACCAAAAACAGAAGGATTAAGTGAAAGTCTACCTGCCAAGCAGTGAGCTGCAGCTCCCTCCACCAGGCCCTTCTCTCAGCTTGTTGACCAGAATGCTGGGCTCCCTGAGCTGCAGACTGCAGGCGTTCTCTCAGGGGAAACTGGCTGTCCCCAAATAAAATGCTTTTACATCCTGACAGTTGGGAGGCCCCCAGTGGCACACCTAGGTCACCCTGTTGATAACCCTATTTTCAAACCTATCATTTGACAAATTTTTAGCTATCTACGCAGAACTTCCAGTTAGTATTTTAGTGCTCCACTCTTTTTTTTTTTTTTTTTTCCTTGAGACAGAGACTCACTCTGCCCCCCAGGCTGTAGTGCAGTGGCCTGATCTCAGCTTACTACAACCTCTGCCTCCCGGGTTCAAGTGATTCTTGGGATTACAGATGTACAAGTAGCTGGGATTACAGGTGTACACCACCATGTCTGGCTAATTTTTGTGTTTTTAGTAGAGACGGGGTTTCACCATGTTGGCCAGGCTGGTCTCAAACTCCTGGCCTCAGGTGGTCTGCCTGCCTCGGCCTGCCAAAGTGCTGGGATTACAGATGTGAGCCACCACACCTGGCCTTAAATATGAATGGAGAGTCAAGTATTATCAGACATTGTAGGAAAGTCTCTAACACAAAAAGCAGAGACCAAAACAAACAAACGGTAAAAAGGAACTTGGATGAAACAGACCTACTATAGAAAACAGAAGAAACATTTAAAAATAATCCCAAAGGAGGGAAAGGAGTTGATATTGCATCAATGAAACAAGAACAATACTCTATAAAAAGGCACATTTAGAAAATTAGAATGAATCCTTAGAAATGAAATAATATGTCAGTGGAAAGAAACCATTAACTAAAAGGTTGGGATTTAAAGATGAGGAAATTTCACAGAAAGTGGAACTAAAGAGATGGTAAATAGAACAAAACAGATAACAAAGCTAGAGAATCAATCTAGAACATATGACAGCTGAATTATAGAAGAAAGAGAAAATAAAGAAATGAAATGTCTAGAAATTATTTAAAAAATAGCACAAGAACATTCCTAGAATTGAAGGACTAGATTAAAAGAGGCTCTAGATTAAAAGAAACCTGTACAATGAATGAAAAACCACGTGTATCAAGGGACATCATAATGAAAGTCCAGAATACTGGTAATAAGGAAAATATTCCAAAAGTTCTAGAGAGAGAAAACAAAGGATTAGGAATGATAAGGGCATCAAACTTCTTAACAAAGTCTAGACCTAGAAGACAATATCATCAACATTCTAGAAGAAAAAGGTGTCCAATATAGAATGCTATACCCAGATCAACTATCCATCCGCTGTGAGCATAGAACTGAGACATTTAGATACATATAAGATCCTCTAAAATTCATTCTAAAATACTCTTTCTAAGGAAGCCACTGGTGAAGGTGCTGCTCCAAAACGGGAGAGTAAACCAAAAATGAGAAAGGCATGGGATTCAGGTTCAGCACAGGACAGGTAAAGGAAATCCCCAGGAAGAGGGAGAAGGGAACTCCCAGAATGTGTGACGGCTTAAAGAGCAAAGAACTCAGGCTGTGAAAATAAACCATCGAGAGATCTTCAGGAGGGATGTCACCAATTAAAAGGAGGACCAATAGACTGAAATTTGTGCTTGAGTATTTCCAAAGATTTACACTCCTGGCTAAGAGTCTGGTGAGATTAGTTATAGAGACAACTAAGCAAACTAAAAACCAAAACCAAAACAAACACCCCCTACCAAAAAACAAAACAAAACAAGACAAAAAACCTCCAAGTAACTATCGACTCCTAAATTATTTTATGCCATGTGCTCAGATGCAAATATTTTACAGTCATAATAATGTAAATAATGAATAAAGAGTTAACTAAAAATGATAATACATGTAAACTGGCAGAATGGGGAGGGGAAATGTGGGTGGTGAAGACTGAAGACAGATAAAGCTAGTCCTTATCTTCTATACTGTAGTTGAACGTTAATAGAAAATACGTAAAAATGAAAGATAAATAAGCATGTTATTTCTACATATGAAGTTAAAGACCAGATGAAACAGCTACATGAAATGGAAGATGACTGCTTCCGAGGAGCAGCTCTCGGGGTGGGGACGAACAGCTTGGAGACTGTTGTTGTGCATAAGCTTTTTTAAAAAACTTTTTTTCTTTTTGGAGACAGGGTCTTACTGTCACCCAGGCTGGAGTACAGTGTCATGATCAGAGCTCACTGCAGCCTCTACCTCCCAGGCACAAGTGACCCTCTCACTTCAGCGTCTTTTGTAGCTGGGACCACAGGTGCGTGCCACCACACTTGGCTAATTTTTAATTTTTTTTGTAGAGATGGGGTCTTGCTATGTTGCCCAGGCTGGTCTCAAATTCCTGGGCTCAAGTGATCCTTTCGCCTCAGCCTCCCAAAGTGCTGGGACTACAGACATGAGCTACTGCGCCCAGCCTTAGAAAACTTTAATTAAAAAAAAAAAGTGTTACAACTATTATGTATCTATAATAATTAAAAATTTTTAAATTAAAAAATAAAGTTCAAAAGTTTATATGTGTGTCATTTTGATATAAATAAAATTTAAATCAAAAGATAATGTGCTCTTTTTATTTTTATTTATTATTTATTTATTTTTGAGATGGGGTCTTGCTATATTGCTTAGAGTGGCCTTGAACTCCTGGGCTCCAGCCCTCTGATCCTCCAGCCTCAGTCTCCTGAGTATACTGCTGGGACTACAGTCCTGCAACACTCCATCAAGCACTGCTTCTAAAACGTCCTTATTCTGAATAAGGCTTTGGCGTTAGAAGTTTTGTGACAGCTATTCTAAGGTAAGTGCGAACGGTGACTTAATCTTTTGTTATTATTTGTGCCCAGCTTCCTCACCTGATAGAGCAGGCACTCAACAAATACATGATGATATATTTTTAACAACCAATGTGTGCGTGCCTGCCCCTGGCTACCATAGATTTGCAAGATTTGTGCGTCCCTTCATAAGTCTTCCAAATGCAGGGCCTGCTTGCTGCCCTCTTTGCTCGCTGGGGCCCAGATGGCAGCCCTGGAGGCGCTGCTGGGAGGTTGTGTCCTGGGGTCCACCACTGCTCCCCGGTAAGCCAAGCCCGACTGTCCCTACATGGAAAATTCATCCCTCCTCCAGATGGGTGATTCAGGGCACCGCCACTTCCCACAACCCCGGGAGTCTCCCTGGCCACAGTCCCGGCGGGACCCCCCCATCCCCAGCTCACTGTGACAGAGTCCCCTGCACAGTCCTGGGACGGCTCCAGGTCGAAGTCCTGGAAGACGAGCCTCACAGCAAAGCCCTCTGGAGCCTTGATGTCCGTGCTGCTCTCTTGGCCTTTGCGATACGGCTCTGGGTACTCGGGGGATGTCAGCTGCTGGGGTAGCTCTTGGGCCAAGAGGACAGAGCCCCGGGTGGGGCAAGCCTGGAGGACTCCCCAGAGGAGCAGCCACCACCTGTGAGTAGCGGGGAGGGCAAGGTGGGGCCGCGCAGCTGTGGCCGGAAGCCTGTGGGTGTGGGAGGAGCGGGGGAGCCGCGCTAGGACTGAGAGGCCTGGCGAGGGCGAGTCAGAAGCGGTGGCCTCACCTTTGAGGCCCGGGCACTTCTCGTCTCCTCCCTTCCTCCCCTTCCTCACCCCATCCCTACAGCCTCCCGGGCAGCCTGAGCTCTAGGATTGCGGGTGTTCCCTCCTCCGAAGACATCACCTTTGCTCATCTCCCAGGAGAGTCTCATCCAAAGGAGGGGGGGTGCTTTCTGCTTCAGCAGATCCCACCCCACCCTGGGATCCGAGGGAGCAATGGTGGGGCGAGTGAGGGTCTGCCGCCAATACCCACCGACCACCCCAGGGAAGGTGCTACAGGCCACGGGCAAATTTCAGTTTCCCCATGGAATATCTGCTGTGCTGCTGCTGCTGCTGGTGTGTGGGGGGGGGGGGGGGGGGGGGGGGGGGGGGGAGGGGAGGGTTTGGGGCCGCACACCTCCCTTCCCTTTCCCTCCCGTCCTCTTCCCTCCTCCTCTGCCGGGGCCGCACTCACATTGCGCCTGGACAGCCTGTGGAGTGAGGGCTTCTCCAGAGATATTTCCCCCACACTCTGGGTCCAGGCATCTGGAACTGGACATCTGGGACCTGCGAGAGAACTGGCCCAGGCTAGGGAACAAAAGGTGAAGGCCGGTGGGGGAGGAGGAAGTTGTTGAAAGTGTTGAGCAACTCCTCGGTTCCCCTTCTCCAATTCTCCGGGCGGAGCGCCACCTGCCGTCCGACTCAGGAACAGCGGGCCCGCCGCAGCTTAGGGGAAAAACGTCCAAAAACCTCGCTGGCCCTCAGAGGTCAGGGTGACAGGACACTGACTCGACCCTTTTGTACTATTTAACATTGATTTTTGCCATGTGTGTAGGACGACTCCTTGTGGGTTATGGCTGCTGCCTTCACTCAGCCATGTCTCTTCCTCCCCGACGCTTCCCTTCACCGACATAGGGGAGCCTCCCTCTTGTGGAATTGAAGTTTGTCATCCTTGAACTTGAGCTTTCTCTTCCTTTCCCTCCTCCCCAAGCAGGGGTGCGGGACATGCGCTTAGGTGGCCTTTTGAATCCTACCCACAACCTCTGGAGGCTGCTTGTCCAGCATGGTCAGGGCTGGGGTCGAGCCCAGGTGTCCCTCAGTCCCTAGTCCCAGTCATCACTCAAGCTGTCACTCAAGCTTCTTTAGGCAGACGCTAGAGCCCATGGCTGCTCTCACCGCTCCCCGAGGAAGGACACTCACCCACAACTTGGTAGGAGGCCAGAAGGCCCTTGTGGAGGTGGGTGGTCCTGTCCTCAGAGAAGGCAGGTGTGTGGAAGGCCTTACATTGTACACGCACGCACACGTGCGCGCGCACACACACACCCCTCTCAGAGAAGAATCTATTGCTTCCTCCATTTTGCATATAGTAATATGGCAGCAAGTTACAGACCTAAACAGGATGTGCTCTGCATCTTTGGTTTTTCTAGGCTAGAGAGATTTAGGAGAGCCACAGTCCATGGCGACAAGGCGATGATAAGAGAGTGATGGCCAGGACAGACATAATTTCTCAGGTACAGCCTTGAGATCAAGCCTACCTGTCTGCCACATCCCAACCCCAAACACACCTGGGGATGATCCCCATGCCCATCTTTTGAGGAGTGGGCCCCTCTGACTACAACTTCTTTCCTCCCGTGAGATCACTGAAACCTGCTCTCTCATAGAACTCTTAGGGTCACCTGGAGCACCTTGGGAGCCAGAGATGCAGCCAAAGAGTGAAAGATGGTACCAATCCCAAGACCCATGTGTTAGGAAGAAACCAGCCAAGACTCAGATCAGGACTGGGGAGTCTATCTCTCGTCTCCCTTCAGAGCATTATTTCCTTGTTTGCTAAGAGGGGCAGGAACTGGAAAACCCAGCTAGCCCATCTGAGAAGACTTTCTTGGAGATGAGCTGGAGGAAGGAGGAGTAAGGCCTCGGAAGGAAACTCCAGGACAGGTAGGGTGACCGACTGTTCTGATTTGCATGGGACTGACGGGTTTCCCAGGACATGAGGCTTTCCGTTTTAAAATGAGAGAAGTTCTGGGCAAGCCAGGACTGGTGGTCACCCTAAATGGTTAAAGTGCTGGAGTGAGGCTGGGTGGGAAAGAGGACAGGGAGCCAAGAGGGTGGAGAAGCAGTGATGCACCAGCAGCCCCAGGTGACTGGGCAGTCCAGGACCTGGATGTGGTCCCTGTTTGGGGTAATCCAGCACTCTGAATATGAGGGCCCACCTTGGTCTCACCTAGGTGGTGTGTGTGGCTGCAGTGTGAGTTAGGGTCAAGGAGAAGGGGACGAATGGCCGGTGATGTGGGACTGGAGAAGGGGCTGATGGCTCTGTGCGTAGCTGGTCACTGCAGGCCGCTGTGGGCTAGGGTTGAGCTGTGCCCTCCTGGGTTTTCAGCACCACCTCCCCTACATGGAACCTCGTCTCTAACTGGCAGAGTAGTCAATAAAAAAAAAGGGCATGACTTGGCACATCATGGTCAAACTGCTAAAAACCGAAGACAAAGAGAAAATCTTTTCTTTTTTTCAATCTCATCCTAAAGACTATACACAACAATATTTTCAATATCACTGTTTTCTCATCAAAAGCAATATAGAGCTGAAGACAGTGGAATAGCTCTAAAATTTTGAAGAAAAAAAATGTCAACTCAGAATTGTTTTTCTAGTGGAAGTATCATTCCAGAATGAAGATGAAATAAAGCTATTTTCAGATAAAAGAAAACAGAGATTCTTGTCACCAGCAGACCTCCACTATGAGAAGCGCTAAAGAAAGTTCTTTAGGACAGGCACGATAGCTCATGCCTATAATCCCAGCATTTTGGGAGGCCAAGGTGGGAGGATTGCTTAAGCTTGGGAAATGGAGGCTGCAGTGAGCCATGATGGTGCCACTGCACTCCAGCTTGGGTGACAGAATGAGACCCTGTCTCAAGAAAAGAATTCTTTAGAGGAAAGGAAAATGAAACCAGATGGAAGAGCAGAGCTGCAGGCTGGAATAAAAAGAATGGTAAATTTGAAGGTAAATACAAAACACAATTTTATTTTTAATGTCTTTAAAATACGTAAAACTGTTCCAGGCAAAAATGATAACATTGTATTGTGAGGTTTATAACATAGGTAGCTGCAACATATATGAAGGCTATAGTATAAAGCAGGAGTCCCCAACCCCTGGGCCACGGACCGGTATTGGAGGTGAGTGGTGGGTGAGCAAGGAACCTTCATTTGTATTTACAGCTGCTTCCCATCACTCACATTATCACCTGAGCTCCGTCTTCTGTCAGAGCATTGGCGGCATTAGATTCTCATAGAAGCACGAACCCTATTGTGAACTATGCATGTGAGGGATCTAGGTTGCGTGCTCCTTATGAGAATCTAATGCCTAATGACCTGTCACTGTCTCCCATCACCCTTAGATGGGACTGTCTAGTTGCAAGAAAGCAAGCTCAGGGCTCCCACTGATTCTACATTATGGTGAGTTGTATAATTATTAATATTTCATTATCTATTACAATAACAATAATAATAGCAAGAAAACATGTGATAAATGTAATGTGCTTGAATCATCCTGAAACCATCTCCCTCTGGCCCCCATCCCTGGTTTGTGGAAAAATTGTCTTCCATGAAACCAGTCCCTTGTGCCGAAAAGGGTGGGGACTGCTGGTGTAGAGGACAAGGGGGTGGACTCATGGTTACAAGTTTCCTTCATTTCACACGAAGTGGTACAATAGGAACTGAGAAAACTGAAGTGTTCAGGATGCAGACTAATTCCCAGAGCAGCGGGTCTCCACCTGTGGTCTGGGAAGACCCACAGTTCCTAAGATCCTTTCACGGAGTCTGTGAGGTAACCAAATGACTTTCATAAAAATACTCAGATGTTATTTGCTTTTTTCCCTCATTCTGTCATGGTATACGGTGGATTTACAGAGGCCACATGATGTGCAATCCGTGGTAACGAGCGGGATGCGTGCTTGTGTATCTTTGTGTTTTAAAATTTTCTCAATTTTGATTTCTAGTACAGTGACTACGAATAGATATACCCTACATAAGCCAAAGCTCTCTGGGGTTCTCAGTAATTTTTAAGGGTATAAAGTTTGAGAACAGTTGCCCTAGGGGGACCACTAGTAGAAAAAAGGCAAAGAAGTATAGCTAAAAGGCCGATGTAGAAATGAAAATGGAAGGCCGGGCGCGGTGGCTCAAGCCTGTAATCCCAGCACTTTGGGAGGCTGAGACGGGCGGATCACGAGGTCAGGAGATCGAGACCATCCTGGCCAACACGGTGAAACCCCGTCTCTACTAAAAAATACAAAAAACTAGCCGGGCGAGGTGGCGGGCGTCTGTAGTCCCAGCTACACGGGAGGCTGGGACAGGAGAATGGCGGGAACCCGGGAGGCGGAGCTTGCAGTGAGCTGAGATTGCGCCACTGCACTCCAGCCTGGGTGACAGAGCGAGACTCCGTCTCAGAAAAAAAAAAAAAAGAAAGAAAAGAAATGAAAATGGATGTCTGAATTTGGGGGGACTTGTTTCTAATAGGTTAACTTATTAGAAATCGTCCTGGTCTGTCTAGGACTGAGGGTTTCCTAGGACATGAGGTTTTCAACATTGAAACCAGTTAAGTTCCCTGGCACACACCAGGACAGTCGGTCACCTTTTTTCTAACACTTCAATCATTTACTTCGGTTCCCTTTTCCTTACCCAAGTGTGAGTCCCTAAAGAACACAGGCCGCTTCTGCTCTGTGTTAAGGCCCCCAGATGTAGGTAAGGGAGCTGGGATTCCTGGCATGCTAAGTAAAGGTAGCTACCAAATTGTAAGGATACCATGTTTACAAATGCAGAAAGCACCTGTGAGAAAAATCTAAAATAAGTGCTTCCTATTAGAGTATGGGGTTGTGGATGATTTAAACCATGTTGCTCTGTTTAGTAAAACTTCTGTAATATTATTTAATAACTTTAATAGTTACAAAATAAATGTATCTGAAATTATAATTGTGACCAGATGGTCCTATCTGAGCCAGACAGGACTAGAGAATGACGGGATGGATTCTTTGATCGACATCTCTGATCCACATGATTAATGAAGAAGTTTTTGTCCTTAGATATAAACTTAGGCCAGGCACGGGTCTTTCCAACGGTAGCTGGGTGAACAAGGTTGGGGTGCTCCAGTGACGTTTTGGTTTTATTTTTTAAAATCGTGTTGGTGCTGCCCCCTACTGTCCTGAAAGGGGAAGGGCAGGACAACAGAAAGTGCCTTGGGGCTTCCTGGCCAGGGAGTTTTTCCGCAGCCTTCATCAGCCCCCAGCATGTAGAGAGGAGCTTGCCCTCTCTTGGAATCCAAACAGCCACAGGAGAGCCCAGGCAGAGGAGGCTGGGGCAGCACGAGTCATTCCTGTCCACAGCTTCCCTTATCTCTAGATACCTTGCCGTGGGCTGGGACACGTGGGGGCTTTTGTGCCCAGCGTCAGGTGAGAAGGGAGATACAGGAGCGAGGTGAAGAGCAGCAGGGGTGATGAGGCGGCTGAGTCAGCCAGGCTGGGACCCCGTGCTTCTGTCTGGCATGGCCAGTGGAGATGTGGACAGCCCAGGGCAGAGGGGTGACCCTGATGGGTCACACTCCTCCACCCCCAAGTTATCTCAGGCTTACAAGTCAGGGCCTTGACTTCCATGCCTTATGGACACCTGGGCAGTGGCCAGTTCAACCCCAGTGGAGTGTCAGCAACTAGGTTTAGCTCTTAAGCCCATCCTCCCTACTCTGCCAGTACTGCCAGTATCTAAAATCTCAATCAACCATGCCCCTTCCCAGGTTAAAACTTTTCAATGACTGCGCTTCCTGATCCATGAGTTGAAGCCCCAGCCACTTGTTTTGTCTCGGCAGGTTCTTCCTTCATAATCGGGCTCTGCGTGACTTTCTGGCCCCGCTCTCCACTGCTCCCGCCTCGCATGTGTGTTCCAGGCACAGTCACGATGCCATGGCTTCACAAACACGGTTGCATTTGCATGTGTGACTCCCCAACCAATGCCATGTTCTTTAGTCATCAGCATAACATGCTGGTTAAAGGGGTGGGCTTGTGTGCCACACTCTCCACGTTTAAACTCAGGCTCTACCATTTAAAAGTTTGGTGACCAAGGCCAGCTTACATAATTTCTCTGTGCCTCTAAACATCCTCATCTGAACACAAGGATGAGTTCAACGGTACCCACACCCAGGGTTGTTGTGAGGGTTAAACGAGTTAACAACCAGAATTGCTTAGGGCAGTGCCTGTCATTTGGCAAACAATCAATGTCATTAGGCAGAATGTAATAGCAAAATGGTTAGATCAGTGGAATGAGAAGGATCCTGCCCTGGAGAGGGCCTGGCTGGTCCTCACCTGGGTCTATCATTTGGTAACAGGGCTTCTGGAAGTGGTAGCAGATCTGGGCCTGGTGGGCATTTTGCTTCTCCTGGGTGGCAGCAGAAGTCTCTAGTTGGCAGGCTGGGGACTGCCCAAAGGCTCTGACTCTTAGGAAGAGCACAGTGGAACAGAAGGCCCTTATATCACCTTCGCTGGTGTATTCGTCCATTCTCACACTGCTATGCAGAACTACCTGAGACGGGGTAATTCATGAAGAAAAGAAGTTTAATTGACTCACAGTTCTGCAGGCTTAACAGGAAGCATGACTGGGAGGCCTCAGGAAGCTTACAATCATGGCGGAAGGTGAAGGGGAAGCAAGGACCTTCTTCACATGGCAGCAGGAGAAAGAGAGAGAAGGCGGAAGTGCTACACACTTTTTTTTTTTTTTGAGACGGAGTCTCGCTCTGTCACCCAGGCTGGAGTGCTGTGGCCGGATCTCAGCTCACTGCAAGCTCCGCCTCCCGGGTTCACACCATTCTCCTGCCTCAGCCTCCCGGGTAGCTGGGACTACAGGCGCCGCCACCTCACCCGGCTAGTGTTTTGTAGTTTTTAGTAGAGACGGGGTTTCACCGTGTTAGCCAGGATGGTCTCGATCTCCTGACCTCGTGATCCACCCGTCTCCGCCTCCCAAAGTGCTGGGATTACAGGCTTGAGCCACCGCGCCCGGCTGCTACACACTTTTAAACAACCAGATCTCATGAGAATTCCATTGGGAGACAGCACTAGGGGGATGGCACTAAACCATTAGAAACTGCCCCCATGGTCCAATTACCTCCCACCAGGCCCTTCCTCCAACACTTGAGGATTACAATTACACATGAGATTTGGGTGGGGACATACAGCCAAATCCTATCAGCTGGTATCCTCCTTTTGCCAGGCTTTAGATTTGGCAAAACCTGATGGCATCTGCACAAAGCCTCCTTTCATCTGCATCTCTCCATCTCACTCACCATCTTTTCAGCAAAGAACCCTCTGGCTCTAGTTTCACTGTGGTGGTCCTGGGAGGGGTAGGGGAGACCCAGAGGCTCCTTACCCTGGGAGGTCAAACTGACCATCCAGGTTTGGCTCTTCCCTGCTGGTGTGTCTAGAACACCATCTTCCCCTTATTGCTGTGGACTTCAGGGCCCTGCTGCTCTGTCCTCCACAGAACTTGTCAATCAACTTCCTACCAGCTAAGATCCGGTGCTGTCTGATATATCCTCCCTACGTGTGGTCACTCATGCCGTCTAATGGCGCAAAGCACATTGAGTTGTATTCTGATGTCTCTGTCCTTTTGAAGCCACAGAGTAAAGTCACACAACTGTGAAAGGAGCAGGGTACCATCTGAAGATGCTGGACACTTATTTTAACAATTACCTAGGGGAGAGGCAGTCCTCAGACAGGACTCAGGTAGGTGGGCCTCAAAGAGGAAGGGAAGGGGGCAGCTGCCTGCCTCTGAACTTCACTCTCTAGACTCGTGGAAGGGCAGACACTGAGCTGTGGGTGATGAGTGGTCTGGGCTTAGAGCTAGGACGGGAGGGCTGTGAGCACTGAGGGTGGAGTCATAGCTTTTAGTGGCTGGACACGTTTTTACTGCCCGAAGTCATCTATTGTCCCCACCCCCACAACCCCATTCTTCTGCCCACTTAGTGAATATTGAGGCTATGGTCAGGATGGGGTCATTGCAATGAAAATCAAGGTTAACATTATGTTTCGGCCGGGCGTGGTGGCTCAAGCCTGTAATCCCAGCACTTTGGGAGGCCGAAACGGGCGGATCACGAGGTCAGGAGATTGAGACCATCCTGGCTAACACGGTGAAACCCCGTCTCTACTAAAAAATACAAAAAACTAGCCAGGCGCGATGGCGGGCGCCTGTAGTCCCAGCTACTCGGGAGGCTGAGGCAGGAGAATGGCGGGAACCCGGGAGGCGGAGCTTGCAGTGAGCTGAGATCCGGCCACTGCACTCCAGCCTGGGCGACAGAGCGAGACTCCGTCTCAAAAAAAAAAAAAAAAAAAAAAAATTATGTTTCAGTTATCTGTCTGCTTATAAAAAATCACCCCCACATTTTGTTTAAAACAGCGAGTATGTACTATTTCACACAGTTTCTGTGGGTCAGGAATCCAGAAGCAGCTGAGTTGGGTAGTTTAGGATCAGGGTTTCTCACAAGGCTTTGGTCCAGGTGCAGGCTGCAGTCCTCCAGAGGCAGGACTGGGGCTGGAGGTCTGCTTCCAGACGGTCACTCACATGGCTGTGGGCAGGAGGCCTCAGTTCCCTGCCACGTGGCCTTCCTCATAAGGACACTTGAGGGTCCTCGCGGCATAGCAGCTGGCTTTCCCCAGAGTGACCCAAGATGGAAAGAGCAAGGCAGAGGCGACAGTGTCTTTTATAAGCCAGCCTTGGAAGTGACATAGCATCCTTTCTGCCTTATTCCATTGGTCACACAGACAATCCTGGTACGATGTGGAAGGAGACATCACAAGGACAGGAATACTGGGAAGCAGGTATTATTGGTGGCTGTCTCGGACACTGGTTCTCATAGAAGTATATGTATTATTTTAGTACAATACATGTAGACGATCAGCTAGCAGGATATTGTTTTTGCTGGGTATGCTTGTATTTCAGGTGCATTGACCTAAATCCAGAGTGCCTTTGGGGGCTCTGACCCTCTCCTCCTCCACCTTGAGATCTGTAGAGTCCTCTCGTTCATCCCACCCAAGAGCAGGACTGGACAGATCAAAGCGTGGCTTACAGGAGGCCAACACAATAGTGGGTAGGGCTTTGGGAAGACAGCGTAGGTTTCCAAAGAACCAATAAGCTGTTGAAAAGAAGAGCAGATGGGCAGGGAAGACAAGTCCCAGATAGAATGCCCTTTGCAACCTAGGGGAGGCAGACCGCAGTGTGCATCCCGGCACTCGAAGACAAGGTCTCCACCAGCAGATTGCCCAACAGAACAAGTTCAGAGCCTGGAGATTCCAGTTCCAGACCTCCCACACCCTGTGGGCTCTGTGTGGTCTTTCGTCCTGAAACAAAGTCCTTTAGTAAAGGACTCTTTAAATTCACTCCATCTGTGCTTTGCTTGCCAATAGCAGGGCACTTCTGTTACACACTGGACTATCCCTTCCTTCAATACGTTTATGGCTGAGGCTGCATTTGTGTCTCAGATAACCGAGGTGTGTATTACTCTCTGTTCTGTTTCCCTTTTGTTTCCTCCAAGACTTTAAAAAACCCTCATCCGAGAGGCCCACCTTGTCCCACCTGCGCTTCTCAGAAAAGAAGGAGTGGTGGGAGACAGGCTGGAGTGGGGTTTTGCCACCTGGTTGCCCCTTCCCCTGTGGATTCTTGCTCCAGTGAGGACCCAGCAGGATAAGCTTTAGTTGCATTAAGGGTGACAATAGTTTCCTTACAGCTGGGTCAAGGACATGAGCGAGCCTCTTCTGAAAACAGCCAGGAAGGGAGAGGAATCCAAGGGGAGGAGCAGGTGTGGAAGACAAGACAGAAGGTGGATCAGGACCGGGCCTGGGAGGGGGCACAGGCACACAGAAGCGAAAGAATTCGCCTGAGGTTACACGACTCCTCGAGCGGTGTCTTTAGCTTTGCGTTGTGCCACCTGCCTGGGTCAAGGAAGATGCCACAGCTGTTGTTCTGTGCACAAAGAGGGAAAGGAAGATGCTGGCTCTCAGCAATTCTATAGAACAGAAGGTGGAGAGGCCACACGACGATAGGCACACGCACCGTACATTGAAGAAGTGCATGCAAGCAGAATTGTGTGGGATATGCACACTTGCGTGGAAGAAAAACTGTTCCATTCACGCTGAGGTAGACCCTCCATCTACGACTCATCTGTAGGGCGGGGGTGCGGGTACAAACTGAGGCGTGAACGGAGGGGAAACTGGAGCTCTGCTAGTGTAGAAAGATAATGGGATGTACTCGCTTCAGCAGCACATATACTCAGATTGGAAGGATACAGAAAAGATTAGCGTGGCCCCTGTGCAAGGATGACACGCAAATTCATGAAGTGTTTCTAAAAAAGTTTTAAAAGAAGAAGAAGAGGAGGAGGAGGAGGAGGAAGAGGAAGAAGAAGAAAGATAGCGAGATATCCTGCAGGAGACCAGGGCCAGGAGGGTGGAGGCCTCTCAAGAAGAGGGAAGCATGAGGCATCTCCAGGGTAGGGTGAGGGCTCTGGTTCCTGTATTCAGCTGTCATAGGGATGAGGGGAGCAGCTGGGAGGGTCAAGGGAGAGTGGCAGTACCTGCAGCTGGTGACTAGGGGAGTCCAGGCCTGGGATGTAGCCTCTGCTGCTGGTGCCTAGCACCTTGAATGAGGTAGCTTCAGTACGTACTGTGGGGGATGGGGGAGTCCCAAGGGCTGGGGGGCTGGGGTGGTTGGAGCTGATGACTGTGCAGCCATCACTGCAGTAGCACTGGGCTGGACAGCTGACCCTGCATCATCCCTTTTCTCCTGTATTGAAGCCTTCTCTCCATGGATGGGAAGGCTAGAGTGGCTGTTGCAGCAGGGGCTCTGGAGGGCAGTGCTGTCCTGGGGAGCCCATGCATCCTTCTCTTGGGATGGGGAGTGGGGTGCAATGAGAGACTCTGGATATGGATCCCTTGGGGAGGCAACTCCCCTTCATCCTTGTCACCCCCAGATGGTTTACCTGCCTGGACAGCAAGATGATGGCTACACTAGCCCCCATTCTCTGGTATGTGTCACTTACACTTTGGTGTAAATACATCACTGTGTAACCTCAAGGGTAGTGGCACTTGCTGCCTTGTCCTTAACTGAAGAATACAAGGCTTTGCTTCTAGTTAAGAGAATTTCAATCATCAGGTGAAGAGGCGGGGAATAGTGCAAGTAATGATAGCCAGCATCTGTCAGGGCGCACTCCACTCCAGGTCCTCTGCTGAGTGTGCGTGCAATCTTCACAGAATTCCCAGCAGGAGGGAAATGCTCTTGGTGTTGCCCTGTGGGATGGTCGATGTGGCTCATTTGCTGAAGGCTGGCGATTTGTATATACTCCCGCAGCTACTGATAGGTGGCATTTCATGCCTGGCCACTATGCAGCACTGCCTCCCAATTTTGGGTGGCATTTTAGGTTCCTCTAGAGCCTCTGAGGCAAGTGATTTGTCCATGAACCCAATGGCCTGGCTATGCTGGTGACCCTCTGCTTGGGCACTCACTGCCCATGGGGAACAGAACAGAGGCTCTGAGAGCTGCCTCCAATCCCTGGTGGCCAGAGTAAAACGAGGGCAGAGGGAAGGCAGCTTGGGAAAGGGTGGGGTAGGGGGAGGCAGGAGGCTCACCCCCAGCTAGATGGTGGCTCAGGAAGCCCTTGAGAAAGATGGAGGTCCTTCTTGTTTTTGCTGGAAAGGTGAGTGTGGAAGGTCAGCTACATTTTGTCCTCCTGGTACCTAAGTGGCCTCTAGTGGGAATGCGAATTCAGCATGGAGCACAGGTTCCCACAGAGCAATGCCATCCTGTTGGCTGAGGCCTGGGGAGAGGGTGAGGGCCTGGAGATTGCCGATCCTGGCCCCTGGGCAGGCAGGGTTCTCTGGGTACTGCTTGCACCCTGGCCTCAGAGGCCTTGGCTACCACTGTTGTTTCTTTCTTTCTGTCCTCCATGCAAACTCAGGTCAGTTATAGCAGAGTCCTTCACAGGGCGCCTGGATTTGCCCACTAGGTCTCCTCACCTCTTGCCCTTCACCTCCTGCTGTACCTACAAGTTCTCCCTGATTCCCACCTGCCCATAATCATGGACACAGCCCCAGGATGTGCAGGGTGAGCCCCCGGGGACCCTGACCGCATGGACACTCTGACGACTGAGGGCGTTACACCAGGGGGAGGGAGCTGGGGGAGATTTCCCAGACAGCTGGTTGGGGGTTATGAAAGTGGCCTCATGGCTGATGCGGTGGCTCACACCTGTAATCCCAGCACTTTGGGAGGCTGAGGCGGGCAGATTGCTTGAGGTCAGGAGTTCGAGATCAGCCTGGCCAGCATGGTGAAACCCAGTCTCTACTAAAAATACAAAAAAATTACGTGGGCATGGTGGCACGTGCCTGTAGTCCCAGCTACTAAGGAGGCTGAGGCACGAGAATCCCTTGAACCTGGGAGGTGGACGGAGGCTGCAGTGAGTTGAGATTGCACCATTGCACTCCAGCCTGGGCAACAGAAAAAGATTCTGTCTCAAAAAAAAAAAAAAAAAAAAAAAAAAGAAAGAAAAGAAAGAAAAAGAAAAAGAAAAAGTGGTCCTAGTCCCAGGCCAGGTGGGAGCAGCAGGCTCTAGGGGAGGAATTGCATCCTGTGGAAGAGCAGGGTGTGGCTGGAGGGTGTAGGGGCGAGGGAAGGGGCAGCCCCCACCCTCATCTCCATCCTCTGCACGCTAGGGATACCAGGACTCTTACTTGGGGTACTTAAGCCTAGACCAGATGTGATTCCTGCATCTTAGGGAGTGACATTAGGGTGGGGGAAAGGGACCAAAATGGCCATGCCTCTGCTGTCTCTTGGGATCTTGGGATCTGTGGTGGCCTCTAGGGGTTCCCTGCTGCCAATAAGTGGTCCAACCATGTTACAGGATCGGACCCCTGGCTGGGATAGCCTTTGTGCTTTAGAGTTGAGGCACTTCCTGCTTCTGCCTGAGCTCGTTTTCAACATACAGGCCTGGGCACATAGGAGTCAGGGCCATGTGGGAGGTGGTGGCCGAGGGGAGAGGTGGGCAGTTGGGAGCGGTACATGGCTAGACCTTGTTGCTCTGCCTCCTCTTGGGACCCGCATGGGATGGAGCCCAAGCCCTTGGGCAGCACATGGTCCTCTGCTTCACAGGACACACACCTGTACCCACCCTCCCCATCTACTTTCGCTCAGTTTATTTTGGGGAGAGGGCTCTGAATTGACCTTTGGTCTTTACAGACTCTCAGGGACCATCTGGAGTTCCAGCCAGAATCTGGGCCTGGCGAAGTGGGAGTGGGGCAGGGGTCTGCATTGGGCTGAGTTAGAGAGCACAGTTATTCCATCTCATATGGAAATAAACATTTTGGATTCCTGATCACATCCCTGGGGTTTAATACTCTGGCCAACCAAGTCAACTCCACAACTTTGTGTGTCCCTGGGAGGGTCTGGTGTGCGACCCACCTGTCTGTGGCCCTTGTCCCCTCCCCTGCCCTTTCTCCACTCACGTCTTGTTCCCACTGGAGACTATCTCTTCCTTCTGAGGATGGATGGAACCTGATTTGAATGAGGGGTAAGGGTCTTGTGAGGACGAGGAAATGGGTTAGGTGTGTGTGTGTGTGTGTGTGTGTGGTAGGAGTGGAATATCCAAGAAGGTGGTGGAGGAGGGAGGATTGAATTTGGAGGATCCCTGGCTTCTGCTGCGGTGTATAGCGTCCCCTGCTGCCCGCAGGGGAAACAGCAGCTCCAGCCTCCCACAGCGGTCCCCTCCCCTCTGCCAGTCAAGCTCCTACCCTCTTGGAGATGCCTCTGAAGCTGCCTAGTCCACCCCTGATGCTTGTGTTCCGTTAGGGGGTCTCCAGGCGTCTTGGTGGGGTCTGGCTCCTGGAGGAGTGTGGTCAAGTGGAGGATGGGGACCTGCAGTGGTCATGATCTGGACGCCCACATCACTGGGAGTTTTGAGGGATTGAACCCACTTTAGCTTGGGTCTTAAAACCACCGTGGTAAGAAGTGTCAAACTTTGGGGGAAAATAAAAATGTATAAAAATATTTAGAAAAACCCACCATAGGGGCCTACAAGCTCCTGAGTCAAGGCCTCTGCCGAGACTCCACTGACCAGCATGGTCACTGAAGGGCATGGAGGACCGTCCTGTGGGAAGAGGCTTGGACGTTCACTGTAAACTCAAGAGTGAGGACACTGTTGATCTGGAATGGGGGCGATGGGTGAGCACACATGGAGCATCCTCCTGTGCCTTGGAATGGGACAAGGTGGATTCCAGCAGCCCTCAGAGCTTCTGCTGGTTGGCTTTGCGGAGAAGGGGCTTTCCACTCTACTGGGGACATCTGCAGAGAGGTTGGGCAGGGAATAGGATATTCCACTCAACCCCGAGTTCCTTTTTTTTTTTTTCTATTCCAAATTCATTCCAGAGTGTGTGGTAGGATCAGTATTGCACGCCTAGTTCGATAGTTGGCCAGAGCCCTAGTGACTGTCTTGTGTGCATGGGGGGCCCAGCCATTGCAGGAAGATGGGCAAGAGTCTTCATCTGATGAGGGCCAGGGACTTTCCAACTCCCTCAACCCTTCCCCCAGGCTCTGTTCCCACCCCCACATTGAGCCCTCTTCTCTCTGACACTTGCCCCCCTAGGACTTTTATTCTGAAAGAGCCAAGGCCCCTGGAGGTGGGCAGGAGGCCCGAGGCTGGAGCTGGCCTTGTCCCTGAGCCAGTTCCACCCTTCTGGGCTGTTTTCCAAGGCATCGACTCTGGGACCCTTGCTGTCCTCAGCTCTCCTCTTTGTCTCTGGTCTCCAGCCTTTCTGGCCTTTCAGCAGAGGGTCCCTATAGCCAGGACTGCTGGGCTTCTCCCTCCTATGCCCTCACACCCCTGTATTCCTGTCTTTTATTCCTTGACCTCGCATCCTCCGTCTACTTCCTTTTTCTGCTTTTTCTGGCTTTCTCGCTGCTTGCCCTTCCCAAAGCAGACAGGTCACCGTTTAGAAGCTCCCCGCCTCCCCCAGCATTGGAAGAAAGTCTTACCCCATCCCATCCCTCTTTCCCAACACATAGGATGGAAGTATCAAATAGCCAGATGCCTTCAGATGTCAGAACTGTGGGGTCTGTTGAACCCTGTGTGGGTGGGGCTGTGTCTTGGGCCTGGTTTTGTTGAGTACATGAGGCTTTCCCGAGAATAAGGACAAAGAAATGGACAAAAAGCCTCTGCCAGTAGCCCTTGTTGAAACTCTTGAACCCCACTCACAGTTTTCCAGAAGTCCATCAGGATAGAATTTTCACTAATCGCCAAATGCCTATAGCTTAGTTCTTTCTTAGAAGGAAAAGTAGAGGCCAAATGGACAGGAGGGAGGGGACATTGGTGGTTCTCAGGGGTTCCTTCCCTTTGCCTGCTTCTTTCATCTGGGAGGCCAGACCTTGACCTGGAAGTGAGGTCACTATTGGGCAGTGGTGTGTGAGAAAGGACTTTGGCCTGGGGGCTACAAGTTACAAATTAACACGGGGAGGGGTGAGGAGGGACCCAGAGGGAGGGTAGGTGGCCAGAGGCAGGGACAGCTGACCTGGCACAATCTGGGCTTGAAGGGGCCATGGCAGGAGGGTCTGTGGGCTGGTGCTGTCTGGAGGGGCCTCAGTTCCTCTCTGGCTATCTGACCTTCCTGAAGACCTGCTCGCACACTGCATCCCTTGCAGTCAGTTCCTGGGGAGAGAGGGGAAGTAAGGGGGAGCGAGAAAGAGGGCTTTTGCCAGCCAGAGCCCCTTTCTCAAGGTCCTTGACCTCCATTTACTCCTTCCGGATACAGCGGCTTGAGTGTTTGATGTATGGGCAATTGTATCATTATTCCACATCCTCAACTTTCCACCCCCCAGGAAGGAAGGTGGCCGGGTCAGGGGATGTGAAATGGCTGAAGCCTCCATTGCTCCTGTGATGATTTATGGGCATTCATCCGACTCGTAGCCAGGGCCCACCTTGGCCACTCTGTTTCTTCCTCTCCCCACTCCTCCCAGTGCTTTTGCTTTCCCTCCCTGGTCAATTCCTTGGACAGGGAGTGGGGCGGGGCTGCGGGAAGAGTGGTGGACCTATCTGGTTTGGACAAGGGAATGCGTCATAGCTGGAGGCCCTTCTCCCAGACACCCAGCCCCTACCCCATTTACCAGATACAGCATCTCTCCCTCCAGCCAGTGTCTCCAGCCCCGGTTAGGGACCTCCCCTTTCTGCACACACACCAGCTGCTCCTCCTTCCAGGTTACTATGGTCTATAGGGAAAAGAGGGAATAAAGACATTGGGAGGCAGGATGCTCAAAATGCTTCCCAACTCACTCTGCTACTCCGCAGCAGATACTGTCTGCTCCAGCCCCTCCATTGAGCGAGGGAGCTGCTCTGATTCAGCAGGACTCCCTTTTTCCCTTCAGTTTTTTTTTTTTTTTTTTTTTTCCGGTGAGACAAGTCTTGCTCCATCACCCAGGCTGGAGTGCAGTGGCAGGATCTCGGCTCACTGCAAACTCTGCCTCCTGGGTTCAAGTGAGTCTCATGCCTCACCTACCCGAGTAGCTGGGATTACAGACATGCACCAACATGCCTGGCTGATTTTTATATTTTTAGTAGAGACAGGATTTCTCCATGTTGGCCAGGCTGGACTCAAACTCCTGAGCTCAAGTGATTTGCCCGCCATGGCTTCCTAAAGTGTTGTGACTATAGGCATGAACCATCACACCCAGCTTCCCACTTCTAAAGGTCACCGAGGGGGCCCAAAGTTGTCTACAGTGACCTTTGGGTGAGAGCAGGGGTGGTAGCAGAATAAGTGGACGTGAAATTGGGGAGGACATTTATGAAGAATGGAGACTTTTTCCTCTGGATACTTCTGGCTGACCTAGAGGGACTTTTGAGAAAGAAGAGAGATTGGTTGGGAATCCTACCAGGTAATCTCATTTCTCCTCTTTCTCGGTTTCAAGAACAGCTGAAGTATGCTTAGAAATAAAGAGTCAGCCCCTCTGGGCCTGAGCATTCAATCAATTTTTATTGAGTTCTCCCATAGGAGAGGCCCCAAACAAGGAGCTCAGAGTCTTGAACGGATAGAGGAGCAGTAAATAGGTAACTGTGACACCAGGCAGTGGGGCAGGCAGAGCGAAATCTTTAAGGAAGTTGGGAGTTAATTAGATTGGAGAGAATGGGAAATTTCTAGCAAGGAAAGAAACAGCTAGAAATAGTGGTAAAAGAGAAAGGCAATTAGTTCTGAAGGGCTCTAACCTAGAGTATATGTGGTGCAGGCAATTGAAGAGCTGATTCACAGAGACCCTTGTAGGCTGAGCTAAGTGTAATAGATGATGTAATGTAATAGATCATCACTGAAAGGGTGTAAGTCAGAGAGTGACACGGTCACATTTATATTTTAGGTAGACCCTGTGGCTACAGTATGCAGATTAGAGGAGGGTTAAGACTGAGAACCAGCTAGGTGCAGTGGCTTACACCCTTAATCCCAGCATTTGGGAGGCTGAGGCAGGAGAATCACTTGAAGTCAAGAATTTGAGACCAGCCTGGGCAACACAGTGAGACCTCAACTTTACAAAAAAAAAAAAAAAACCAATTTCAGGCACTAGGTGAGAAATGAAGGCCTGAATTAGGGTGGTGATAGAGAAAGGTTAGGAGGGAACACAGGAGAGCCATTTAGAAGAGTGATACTCAACAGAAATAAAATGGGTCAGGAGCCATATTAGACAAGTAAAGATAAATAGGGGAAATTAATTTAAATAATATATTTTAGTTAACCAAAAATATTCAAAATATTATTACTTCAGCATGCAACCAATATAAACATTTCCAAAATGCTTCTTTTTATTTGGCATTGTCTGAAAGTCCACTTACAGCATCTAGATTTGGACTAGTTATATTCCAAGTATTCAATGGCCATCTGAAGTTAGCAGCTGCTATACTGGGTAATGCAGAAAAGTTACAAAGATTTCTTGGCCAATTAGATGTGGTGGTGGGGTGTGTGTGTGTGTGTGTGTTTGTGTGTGTGCTAGGAGCCTAGAGGTAAGGAAACAAGAGATACTGATTATGACTCCCAGGTCTCTGGCCTGGCTGGTTATTGCCATTAGTGGAGATGGTAGATATAAAAGTGGGATAGATTTGGATAGGAAGACGGTGAATTTGAGTTTGACCTTGGGCCTTCAAATGGAAATTGGTTCCAGGACCCCTACCCCACCAAATCTGCTGAATAAAATGGCTTAGTATCTGTAGAGAACCTACGTACATCCCCCGTATACTTTATTATTTTGATACAGAGTCTTGCTCTGTCACCCAGGCTAGAGTGCAATGGCGTGATCTTGGCTCACTGCAACCTCTGGCTCCCGGGTTCAAGTAAATCTAATTCTCCTGCCTTAGCCTCCCAAGTAGCTGGGATTACAGGCATGTGCCACCATGCCCAGCTAATTGTTGCATTTTTGTATTTTTTTTGAGACAGAGTTTTGCTCTTGTTGCCCAGGCTGGAGTGCAGTGGCGCGATCTTGGCTCACCGCAATCTCCGCCTCCCAGGTTCAAGTGACTCTCCTGCCTCAGCCTCCTGAGTAGCTGGAATTACAGGCATGCGCCACCATGCCTGGCTAATGTTTTGTATTTCTAGTAGAGATAGGGTTTCTCCATGTTGGTCAGGCTGGTCTTGAACTCGCAACCTCAGGTGATCTTATCTGCCTGCCTTGGCCTCCCAAAGTGCTGGGATTACAGGCGTGAGCCACTGCGCCCGGCCTAATTTATGTATTTTTAGTACAGACGAGGTTTCACCATGTTGGCCAGGCTGGTCTTGAACTCCTGGCCTCAAATGATCTGCCTGCCTCAGCCTCCCAAAGTCCTGGAATTATGGGTGTGAGCCACCATGCCCAGCCTTTTCCCATATGCTTTAAATAATATCTGGATTACTTGTAATACCTAATGCAATGCAAATGCTCTGTAAATAGTTGCTATACTGTGTTATTTTTTATTTGTATCATTTGGTATTTTTATTTTTCCCAAATATTTGCCATTTGCAGTTTGCTGAAGCTGTGGATGCAGAACCCATGAATATGGAGGGCCAACTGTATTTTGTATACAGGCAGTTGAAAACATTGCCCTGGAGCTCAGGAGATGGCTCTGGCTGGAGAATTCATGCCAAGGGCAGCCTATAAATGGAAGCAGAAGGCATGGGTGTAGATGATGTATCCTATGGATAGTGGGCAGACAAAAGGGAGAAGACATTAAGAACAAAACTCTGGGGAGAAAACTCCAGTTTAAAGGATTAATAGGAGGACTAGGATCTGCAAAGAGGCTAAGAAGGAATATGTAAGAAGTAGAAAGAAATGCAGGAGAGTGAAGTTATTGATACTAAAGTAAAAGAGACTCTGGGTGACCAACAGTGTCACAGGCAAATGTTTGCTCTTTCAGTCTGGGTTTCCCTGTTTTTTGCCCTTTGGGCTGGTGCGAAGAGAGGGCAGGGAAGAAGTGGGAGAGAGACGGGGAGCACCAGGACCTGTTAGTTCTGGAGACTGGTATCCTGGGGACTGCATTCCCTGCTGTGGTGACCATTCCCCTCCTCCCCCCTGCTCTGGCTGGGGAAGGTCACTTTGTTTTGCCCCATGTTGTTAGGAATCTCCTGTGATGCCTCCTTCTGGCCACCGCCCAGCCAGGAGAAAGGTACCTGGCATTTCCGTCCGTCCACGCTCCTGAGGTCCTCCTCAAACTCCACTCCCACATCGAACTGCACAGTGTAGTTTTGGAAGGTGCTGAGCGTCCTCACCGTCATGTGGTTGCCCTGGTGGTCGATCTCCTTGTCCGGCTTCAGTAGCAGCGCGATCTTCCGCACAGCCAAGCTGATGTCTGTGGGGGCTGCCTCTTAGCAGGGGTGCTGCTAGCCAGCCAGGAGCTCCTCTGCCAGCAGCAGCCCCTCAAGGCTGTGAGTTTCCCTTCCTTGGGTCTGGGACTGTGGATTCACCCCCTCCTACCAATGCCTGGTTAGAAATGGATCCCAGGTCAGGCGCCAGCCGCCTGAGCCTTTCCACAGTGTCCAACCCCAGGCATTCCCTCTTCTCCATGGGACCAAGAGGCAGGAAGAAAGAGGGGAGAAAGGGAGTGACAGGAGTCTGGGAGGGTGAGGCCATTACTTAAGGCTTGCAGGTAGTCCTCCATGTTCTTCTGTGAGACGAAGCGGTAGTAGCCAGTGAGGTTGGGAGGCATTGTGTGGATCCAGGTTTCAGGAGAATACAGGAGACAGGGTGAGGAAGGAGGGGGTGTTGTCTGGCAGGTGAGGCTGAGAGACTCAGGCCAGCGCGCACACACAGAGGCAGGATGTGTAACGGCCTGGTTACCAGGGCTTTTTATAAGGCTGAGGCCCTGTTGCAATAAGAGTCCCTATCAGACTTCCTCCCTCCCCCTATAGTGAGTTTGGGGGTGGTGTCTCCAGCCTGAAGGAGGGGCAGGGATTTGGCAAAGTTGTGTCTGACCTTGGCTTTTCCTGAGGAAGGAACCTGGAGCAGGATCTGGGGCTGTCAGTCATCCAAAACTCGAACCATCCGGAAGCCAGTTTTGGCCTCCCCCTCATTTTTGGCGGGCTTGGGAACCGTCCCACGGCCTGAGGGGCAGCCTTTCCTGGGAGGCACCTGAGGCTGGTCTGGCTGTGTGAGGTGGAGATGAGTTCCAACAATAGCCTGAGATCCTGGGGCTGAGTGATGTTGGAAGATGTGAGGGGAGGGCTGAGGACAGCCAGCTGCCCAGAAGCCACCATGAAGAGCACCCTGTAGGCCTGGCCCCCAAAGCTCCCTCAGGCAATGTGCTCAACTGGGACCCCAAAGTGGCTTTCCAGACTCTTGGTCCTAAGGAGCCATTAGGAGGGAGGCGGAGCCCCAGGGGTGCTGAGTTCAAAGTCCGGAACAGACAGCCAGAGAGGAGTTTGTTGGCTATTGTGGAGAATTTTATTCTCTTTGGCTTGGGACCCCGAGGGTTTTCTCTCCCTCTGAGTCATCGATGAGACCATAACCCCCAGTCTCCAGCCCTAGGACAGCCCGTGCTTTCCAGATGTATTTCTGTGAAGGTGGGGTGGAGGCGCCTAAATAACATCGTGCCCCGCCCCCAGCTGCCCAGTTCTGTCTCGAACCTGCCATCGTCCCGGGCTTCAGAATCCACTGGGCTTGGTTCATCACGGTTTAAGGTGAAATTCGGGGCGAAGGAGGGAGGGCAGGTAGGCGGGAGGAGGCGACCGGTCCCGACAGGTGCGCGCGCGAGGGGTGCACGACGTCCTCTCCCTCCTCGGGTCCCAGAGCCTCGCTACCGCCCTGTGATTTCCTCGCAGACCTGGGTTACAAATGCCAGGATTTCTCAGACTCAGACTGAGGGTTTTACTTCACCGTTCCCAGAGGGCACGCAGCAGGGAACTGTGGATGGAAGGGGCTGTGGAAAGAGGTTAATGCAGAGTTTGGGGGGCGGGGTGACGCGGCGCCACCCCTCCTGGCCGCCCTCAGGTCCCGCTGACGTCTCTCTTCTCCACCCCCTGGCTTCTGGCTTCTTTCTCCCCACGTCCTTCTTCTTTCCCACCCCCTCCGTGGCTCTCCAGCTTCCTCCCCAGCCCCCGCAGTTCCTCGGCTCCCCCAAATTGCAGCCAGGGGAAGGAGCCCTGAAGCTCTCCAGCCCCGACGCCCCAGTCCCATTGGCTCCCTCCCCCGCTGCAGCACCTGGTACCCTCCAGTCACCTGATTGGCCGGCAGCGCCATCAATCGTTGCCCGGCTGTGCTGACGTCATCCTGCGGTAGCGGGGTTGGGGTGGGAGTGAGAGGGTGAGGACGCTGGGCTGGGGGAAACTGGAAGCCGCTGCAAGTCCCCCGCCTCAGCTACCCAGATTGGGATCTGCCCAGGCCCGCTTTATGGACTAGTGTGGGCGGTAGGCTCCTTTAGGTCCCTGCCCTGCTGTTCCCCGCTCCTTAGAGACACCCTGTATCCCTCCCGCAAGGTGGAATCCGCAGGCTGGAGGCTCCCAGGGGAGGCAAACGCCTGGCCCTGCCCTGCCCCACGCCGCACCATGACCCTCCTGCTGCTGCCCCTTCTGCTGGCCTCTCTGCTCGCGTCCTGCTCCTGTAACAAAGGTGAGTGAGGTGGGGGTGGGGGTCCTGAAAGAGGGGCGTCGGGCAGCGCCGTGCGCGGTAGGGGTGGGAAGGAGGTGTCGAGGCTCCCTGGCACCTGACAGGTGTCTGGTCCTCTTCTGATCACCCGCCTTCCCATCCATGTTCTCAGACCTGCTCCGTCTCCTCTCCCTCTCTTCCTCCCAGCTACATCTCCCTTTCCGGTCCATCTCTACCATGCGTTTCTCTTGCTGGTATCTTGCTCCCATTTGGTCTCCATTGCCGTCCTGTGGTCTCTATTCTCCCCCTCCCCCAATTTCTACACGCCAGTGGCTACCTCGGGTCTGGGAGGGAATGCCCCCGAGCGGGTGATAAACGTCTCCCAGCGGCTCTCCCTTTCACTGGCGCATGCTAAGGGTGTGTGGCAGATCCATCTGCTTCGCCTCCATCCCATCCTGGGGAGAAAGTATTTGCTGCAGTTCAGCAATTCGGAGCACGTATGTTTTTGCGTGTGCCTCTGCATTCATACCCTTATGCCTGCATCAGCTGGGCTGTGGGTTACCAGAGCTGCCCTCTCTGGCAGACAGCGGATACATTCAGCCGGGCGGGGCTGTGGGACGGACGGAGAGGGAGGACGTTGAGGGGGGCTTGTGGGCAGAGGGCTCAGGTAGGTGGAAACGGATGGAGACTGGCAGGAAAGGGCAGAAGTGGGTGTGTGGGGGGCGCTAAATGAGTAGTGAGAGGGAAAGCTGAGAAGGAGAAGACCGGAGATGAGGCGTGGGACGGGGTGAGGAGGGGATGGAAAAGGGTAAAGGTGGAGGCAGAAAAAAGAGGGAAGAATGAGAGGAAAATCAGGAAAAGAGTGAGTCAAGGAGGAGCCCAGGAGCCTAGGAGTGAAAGGGAGCAAACGCAGAGACCGCAGGGGGCCAGGAGGAGAGGAGACAGAGGCTCAGAGACCTGGGGAGACAAGCAGGGTGGGAGCGGAGCTGTGCAGAAGGCGTCCAGCCCTGCCCTTCCATCGCGCTGTCTTCCTCGCCTGCATCGCTGACCTCAGCCTCCCCTCTTAGCCTCCTGCCACTTCCTGTACCGCCTCCTGTGCACCATCTTGTGGCTTTCTCCTCAGCATTCAGGAAGGGGTTATGGTGGTCATCAGTAAGAAATCCTTCCCATGCCACAGGCTTGCTGGGGTGTGGTTGAAGGAGAGAATGGACATCAGGGTTTCTTGCTCACCATGAGATACTGGGGATGAGGTTCCTTTTGGTGACTCGGTTTCCTTCTGCTTCATGGGTGTGCTTTGGGAGCCTGGGTGATGGCTTGATGGGATTAGATAGAGCAAGTGTGGAGGCTGGGTTGGGAGTGATGGGGAAGGGGAGGAAATATGCTTCCCCACAGTCCCTCACCAGGCTGAATCTGGTAGAAGATAGGGAGATTTGGAGTCTGATGAGTCCCGCATCCATTCTGAATTGGCTGGTGGTTGAAGGGAAGAGGGGTGGGGTAGATAAGAACTGGGATTGAGTTCTATATAAAAAGTGGGTTTCAGGGAATGTGTTTTGATGGTCTGGTGGAGGACATAGAAATGTGCCGGTTTCGAATGTGTTCTCTTGGGTGTGGGGGTGGGAAGCAGGGACAGGATTTGTCATGTTTCTAGGCCAGCCCGATAATCCCTTAGGATGACGGCTCTGCTGGGTCCAGTTGCTCGGCATTGATTCCTCTGCTCCATTCCTGCCCCTCTCTGCCCCCTCCCTCTGTCCTATATATCTTCACTTCTCTCCTTTCTCCCCATCCTGTGTTCTGGGAGAATGGCTTCAAGTTGGGGCTTGGCTGGGAGAAGTGCAGAGTGAAGGAATCAGGATTGAAATGAGTTGGGAGGAGGATAAGCAATCAGGATCTCAGGAAACTTCTAGCTCTTTTTCTAGTTTCAATTCTCTCCTTAATCTATCCCTTCCCTTTCCAGGGCCTTCTCATGGCCCACCACCGCTCCCTGAAGTTCCCAGTCTCCATTCTCTAGCACGTGAAATCCCTAAAGAACATTCTCCACATCCTGACCATGGTTCCCAGGGAGACAGTGATCCCCTCCTTCTCACCCCCAGGGCAGGTAGTTTCCATGGGAACTGTCTACCCTACTATAGGAGAAGGCTGTGACCTTCCACAGACCCTCTGACTCCTTTAGTAGCTGATTTCTTGTCCTCAGCTGCCCGCCTCCTGTAAGGTGCTCGTATAGGGGGTGGAAAGGGTGAGGGTGCTGAGGTGTGAGTTGTCTGGGTCAACAAGGGTTGTTGTGGGAGTAGAGGCCCTGCTCACAGGTGCTTCCTCTCCTCTCCCTGGGGTGGGGCCAGCCAACAAGCACAAGCCATGGATTGAGGCAGAGTACCAAGGCATCGTCATGGAGAATGACAACACGGTCCTGCTGAACCCACCACTCTTTGCCTTGGACAAGGATGCCCCGCTGCGCTATGCAGGTAATTGGGATTCGGGGATGGCAAGGCAGGGCAGGACAGAGAAAAGTGGGTGGAAGGGCCAAAATCAAGGGAGGGAGGGAAGGTCCTGGGAGCAATGAGAAAGTAAGGGAAGAGGCCTTGGGAAAATAAAGTTGGGCTCAAGGAGGGAAATGGGCTCCATTGAAGAATGGAGATTGAGTCAAGGATGCCAGAAAAGGACATGACCAGGCAAGGGTTGAACACATCATGATTTTGTCAGATCTCAGGCCTGGAGGCTCTGGGAGGTTGCTGCTCATGGAAGCTGGGCTTGGAGTTGTGTGTTTGATCATTAATGCTTTTATGCCTACAGGAGAAGGGAGAGGGCTTCGGGAGGAGAGGTGGAGCCGGACCCCAGGTGGGGAGGCTGAGGGTGGGGAAGGAGACGCAGCAGCCTCACTCCTCCCCTTCTCCCCTTTGTCAGGTGAGATCTGTGGCTTCCGGCTCCATGGGTCTGGGGTGCCCTTTGAGGCCGTGATCCTTGACAAGGCGACAGGAGAGGGGCTGATCCGGGCCAAGGAGCCTGTGGACTGCGAGGCCCAGAAGGAACACACCTTCACCATCCAGGCTTATGACTGTGGCGAGGGCCCCGACGGGGCCAACACCAAGAAGTCGCACAAGTGAGGAAGTCCTTGTCTCCTGCCCCATGTGTTGCGGGGTCCTCCTCCCTTCTCCCAAGCCCACCATCCTCTGTCTGTGCGGTCATCGAATATCCACCCCTACCCGCGGCTCTTCCTAGGACTTAGGGAACCCTATCCCCTGCTGTTCCTAGGATTTAGGGACCTTCAGGCAAGGTGACAGAAACGTATAGTAGACTTCAGTGGATCTAATCTTGGTTTTGCCTCTCGTGACCTTGGGCAGCCTAGCCTCTCTGGACTTGCTTTTCCTTATTTGTAAAATGGAGATTGTGATGATACCTACTTCATAAGGTTGCTGTGAAGATTCCAGGAGATGGTTTGTGTTGAAAGCATGACCACAGTGCCTGATACACAGTGAAGGGCTCAGTACATGGGCGTAATGACGAGGAGGAGAGCAAGAAGGAAGAGGATGAACACATTCAGCATGCATCCAGATTCCTTTCAACTGCCCCCTCCAGTCTATTTGCAGTGTATACCACACACACGATCCCTAACACATACATATAGCTCTAGGTGAGGGTGGGCAGGGGATGGTTGTAGCAAGAAAGAGGCTCGGGTCTGGGACACCTACGCCTGTTGCCAGCTAACTTATTTGAGAATAAGAGAAAGATCTTCAGTCAGGATGCCTGAGCCACTAAGAGGCACTAGAGATAAAAATGCTCTTTGTGACTCAGTTTCCCATTTGAAGATAGGACTCTTGCCTCTGGGGCCTGGGAGCCTGCATCTTGGCTGGGGGCAGGGCTCAGTATGAAGGGCCTCGACCCAGCTCTGCTTGCCCTGGCGCATGACTACCGAGGGGCCACATGCACGGGAGGCAGCGCTGCCCACACATGCTCTTCAGATGTGTCAGATGACTTGTGACCTTTGTACAAATGCCATTTCCCTTCTTATGGCTGATTTTAATTTGGCTTTTACTCTGCATCTTCCTCGGTTATCCCCCTGGAGCTGACTGTTGTGAAGGAAGGCCCTGCTGGATTTTATGCCTTAGCTTTCCTCTTGGCATCCTTATCCATAGCATTCTGCACAGAAGTCATCAAAATCAGCTCCTGAGTACCCCTGGGGCTTGTTCCTTATCCCCTACATCAGTCCCCTTTCTTTTTTTTTTTTTTTTTTGAGACGGAGTCTCGCTCTGTCACCCAGGCTGGAGTGCAGTGGCCGGATCTCGGCTCACTGCAAGCTCCACCTCCCAGGTTCACGCCATTCTCCTGCCTCAGCCTCCCGAGTAGCTGGGACTACAGGCGCCCGCCACCTCGCCCGGCTAGTTTTTTGTATTTTTAGTAGAGACGGGGTTTCACCATGTTAGCCAGGATGGTCTCGATCTCCTGACCTCGTGATCCGCCCATCTCGGCCTCCCAAAGTGCTGGGATTACAGGCTTGAGCCACCGCGCTCGGCCATCAGTCCCCTTTCTTCGGGCCCTCCTCCGGTGTTGTCCTCTCCCTGGCATGGCTTTGATGCCACTTGGTGCTCTGTGGGGTAGGGAGGAGCGTTCTGGCTGCCTCAGTCTCAGGGATAGATGGGGAGGCTCCCTCCTGCTCTGGCTCCCGGTCGGGATTCCTGCTTGCTCCTTTCTGGCATATGGGTGTACGTGTCGAGGCTGTACCTTGGTGTACAGTATTGAGGCTGTATCTCGTTGTGCCCATATTGAGGCTGTTTGTTGGTGTACAGTATCGAAGCTGTAGCTCGGTATACGGTATCGAATCTGTCCCTCCGTGTGTCATATCAAGGCTGTATCTTGATGTACTGTATCGAGGCTGTACCTCGGTGTGCTGTATCAAGGCTGTATCTTGATGTATAATATCGAGGCTGGCTGACGTGTCCCCATTCCTCCTCCCCTCTGGTATGTGCAGGGCCACCGTGCATGTGCGGGTCAATGATGTGAACGAGTTTGCCCCAGTGTTTGTGGAGCGGCTGTACCGTGCGGCTGTGACAGAGGGAAAGCTGTATGATCGTATCCTGCGGGTGGAAGCCATTGATGGTGACTGCTCCCCCCAGTACAGCCAGATCTGCTACTACGAGATTCTCACACCCAACACCCCTTTCCTCATTGACAACGATGGTGAGTCCGCCCCTGGCTTCCCTGGCCACCCAGTTCCCCTTGTGCACCCACCTCCCTCAGGACAACCCGGGGTTCCACTCTCCACTTTCACCCCTCAGACCCTCACCTCACCCTTCTTCCCAAATGGAGCCTTCCCTTCCCAGGTGCCTTTTCCCAGCGTCCTGCTGCCTAACCTGCCTACTGCCCGATGAACTCGCACATCCTCCCCCCTCTGCCCTGGGCTTTCTCCAGTGCTCTAACGCTCTGTCCTCCTGACCCCACCCCAGGGAACATTGAGAACACAGAGAAGCTGCAGTACAGTGGTGAGCGGCTCTATAAGTTTACAGTGACGGCTTATGACTGTGGGAAGAAGCGGGCGGCAGATGATGCCGAGGTGGAGATTCAGGTGAAGCCCACCTGTAAACCCAGCTGGCAAGGTGAGAGCTCAGCGCTGGGCCCCATCTTGTGAATCCTCTTTTTTCTTCGTCTCTCTTTCTGTCCCTTCTGACAATCATGGGGGCTAGGCTAGGGCTTGGAGGATATTGGGGCAGATTTGCAGCTATCCCCTCTAGCCGGGCCATCCTGCCAGGAGTCCCAAACTGTCCATGGACATGGCAAGAGGAGCATGGAGAGGGGAGGCTGCTTTACCCTTCTCTCTCCCCATCGCCCTCTCTGTCTCACCCATGCAGGCTGGAACAAAAGGATCGAATATGCACCAGGCGCTGGGAGTTTGGCTTTGTTCCCTGGTATCCGCCTGGAGACCTGTGATGAACCACTCTGGAATATTCAGGCCACCATAGAGCTGCAGACCAGCCACGTGGCCAAGGGCTGCGACCGTGACAACTACTCAGAGCGGGCACTGCGGAAACTCTGCGGTAGGTGTGCTCCCAACACTGCCTCAGGCCCAACCCTTCTCATCCAACCTCTGTCCAAACTTCTCCAAGACTCTGCTTTATGTCACCTCCGGCCATCCACAGGCGTTTATCCATAGAGGTTGTGACACATGGTTAGCTTCTGTGGCCCAAAAGGCAGGTACATATGTCTTCGGCAAAAATGCATAGTCGTTGCACCAGACAGTCACGAGATGCATGGTGGAACGACGGTGGGGAGAGATGAAGAGCTGGAGAATGGGTTAACTGGAGAGATACTCTTAGAAGAGAGTTCATCCCTCTCTTGTCTTTGAAAGGCCACAAGAGGTGGCGAGAGACGCTGCAGGAAATCTTTTCCCATCAGTCCCTCTTTCCCTGCTTCCTGCCCATTTCGCCATCTGCTGCTTCTTGGCTCTGACACTTGTGCCTCCTGGGGCTCCCACAGGTGCTGCCACCGGGGAGGTGGATCTGTTGCCCATGCCCGGCCCCAATGCCAACTGGACAGCAGGACTCTCGGTGCACTACAGCCAGGACAGCAGCCTGATCTACTGGTTCAATGGCACCCAGGCTGTGCAGGTGCCCTTGGGTGGCCCCAGTGGACTGGGTTCTGGGCCCCAGGACAGCCTCAGTGACCACTTCACCCTGTCCTTCTGGATGAAGCATGGCGTAACTCCCAACAAGGGCAAGAAGGAAGAGGAAACCATTGTATGTAACACTGTCCAGAATGGTGAGCCTCCCCTCCAGGCACTAGCCAGAGAGGGAAACTGTCTTCTTTTCCTGCCTCTGTCACTGCCCATTGTGTGACTGTGAACAGGTCACTTCCCCTCTCTTCATTTGTGAGGTGCAAGTGCCAGGTGTGATATGCCTTGATTCTGTGCTTTATCCCGAACATGACATGTTGGATCCTGCTGCGGTCAGAGTGCAATGGGATTCCTTGCTGCTACTCTCATTTTCAGTTGCCCAATCAACTTACCACCATGTGGTAGGCTGCCCCCACCCCCTATCTCCTCTCCCATTAAAGCCCCTCCATTGCAGTGGGAAAGCCTGGGTAATGGTGTGCCCCATTCTTTCATCTTCCCATCTTGGGACTGGTTGGCCCATCTCCGAGCCCTGTTCTTCCCTCAACTGCAGGGCCTACTCCACTGGAGAGGGCTCAGTCTTGACCTGCTCTTTCATTTCTAGCCACTTCTCCAACCTCATTTCTGTTGACCTTGACAACTCTTTTGAAAAGGGTTGTCACCCACGATGTATGTATTAACCAAAGGACTGATGAGCTGGTGAGGGAGTGGGCCCGCTGACGCTCCCCGCTCAGCTAGCCAGGGTGCCTCAGAAGCCCAAGTTATCACTTGGACTGTAGTGTGTGTGTGTGTGTGTGTGTGTGTGAGAGAGAGAGAGAGAGACAGAGCCAGAGAGAGAGAAATGCTAGAGAATGAGGGAATGAGAGAGGATTAAGAGAATCCAGCGTCCTCTCCTTCCTGCTGCTTTGAACTTGTTCTGGCCTCAGCCTCTGTACTTGACCCCGTCCCCTTCCTGTGCCCTCAGAGGATGGCTTCTCTCACTACTCGCTGACTGTCCACGGCTGTCGGATTGCCTTCCTCTACTGGCCCCTGCTGGAGAGTGCCCGCCCAGTCAAGTTCCTCTGGAAGCTGGAGCAGGTGAGGCCAGAGCCAGGCTCCTGCGAGGGCTGAGTAGATGTGACTCACTTTTAGGAAAGGACCTTCTCTGGGCAGGGTCAGCATTTTCTGGGTTCCCCCTTGCGCTCTCTTTGCTTCTCCACTTTCAGCCCCTGACCATTCTACTCCCAGGTCCTCTTGTTCCCTTTTTCCAAGGCTTGTTCCCTGCAGAAAGCACTTCTGGATTTAAAAAAAAAAAAAAAGGAACAAATGACTACTAACAGCAAACTTGACCAACCATCTATTTCCTCCCTGTTTTATCCCATCTCTCTCTTAAATAGGACTTTAACAGTATATGTTCCTGACTCTCAGGCAGTTATCAAGATAAGTCATTCTGAGGTACACAGATTGGGTTTGAATCTTGCCAAGGGAATTTGCTGGCTATGAAATCTTCGTTAATATGTGTAAACTTCAGGGTTAAAAAAAAAACCCTGTTAAATAGGGATAAAAAGAATTCTGTATCCCAGAGTCGTTAGGATTAAATGACGTAATAGACCCTTGTAGACTGAAAAGCACTCCCCCTGTATATGTTAATTCTCACTATTATCAGCCCTGATCATGGAGGGATAAATAAAAATGGATAAAATATTTAAAATCCTCTCTTGAGCCAAGAGTTGCAGCCTCTTCACTATTTATTCTCCAGGCTGACCGCAAGGACCAGTGAGGACTAATTTGAGTTTTCACTCCTTCTGTTTCTCTTGTAAGTCCTAGTGGAGTGGCTGAGTAAGCAAATGGCAAAAAACAAAACAAAAAACAAAACAACAACAACAACAACAAAAACAGAACAGAGAAAGAGAAGTGCCCAGATAATTTATAAACTAGATAATTGAGGGCTATCTACAAACGCTTTGCTGTCTGTGGCACTCTTTTAAAGAGACAGTCTGCCATTTGCTGCTTCTTGATTTCCGCCCCCCCGCCACACGTTGCAAATATTGATAACGTGACCCTTGCTATCTTTCTTTAATTCAACCTCATTTAATCAACCAATATCTATTAAATACAACTAAGTCTCTGTCATTCAGCTAGGTTCTGGGGGTACGATGAATGAAACAAAATCTTTGCCATCATTGAACTTACATTTTAGTTGGTGAGATAAATTTTTAAAAAGGAAATAGACATGTAAAAACGATAAATTGTGATAAATGCTCTGAAAGTAGCAAGCAAGGGACTGGGGCAGAGCATGGGGGGAGGCAAGGAGAGGAGAAGTCACCTTGGATTGGATGCTCCTGGGGGACCTGACTGAGGCAGAATTTAAGCCTAGTGCTAAAGGATGAGAAATAGCTGCCTGTGGGAAGAGAGTGGGAAGGTTCCAGGAAGAGGAAAGAGCAGATGCAAAGGCCCTGAGGCAAGAAAGAGCTCAGCATGTCCCAAGCATGGAAAGAGGGCCAGTGAGGTTGGAGTACAGTGAACAAGGCTGGAGATAAGTTGCAGAGATGGGCAGTGATCAGGTTGTACAGTGGACTTTTTCAGCAGGGTAGTCTCGATTTTTGTCATATGAGAGATGGGAAGTGTTTTTTGAAGGATTTAAAGCAGAGGCATGACCTGATCAGATTTATGTATGTGTGTGTGTGTGTGTGTGTGTGTGTGTGTGTGTGTGTATATATATATATATATATTTTTTTTTTTTTTTTTTTTTGAGATGGGGTCTCACTCTGTCACCAGGCTGGAGTGCAGTGGTGTGATCTTGGCTCACTGCAACCTCTGCCTCCCGGGTTCAAGCAATTCTCCTGCCTCAGCCTCCCTAGTAGCTGGGACTACAGGCACCTGCCACCATGCCCAACTAATTTTTGTATTTTTAGCAGAGACGGGGTTTCACCATGTTGGCCAGGATGGTCTTGATCTCTTGACCTTGTGATCCGCCTGCCTCGGCCTCCAAAAGTGGTGGGATTACAGGCGTGAGCCACCGCACCTGGCCAGATTTACATTTTAACAAGATCCCCTTAGCAACTGTGGGATGGATGTATTGAAGAGATCTAATGGTGACAGTAAACAGGGGTTGGGGACATGACTGATGTGTGGCAATGGAGACGGAGAGTCCTGCACAGAAACCTGCAGCTTGTAGCTCTGTTTGGACCTGGGATCAACAGCACCTGCTGATGGACTGGATGTGGAGGCTGAGGGAAAGGGAAGATCAAAGTTGTTTCCTGTGTCAGCCGCTTGAGCAGCTGGAGGGATAATGGAGCATTTATTCTGCCTGGGGAGAAACTGAGGGAGTTGGGAAAGGGCATGGACTTGCATCTTACATGTGTTAAATGTGAGATACTTGTGGACATCCAAGCAGAGAACCTGGCATTCAGAGGAGAATTCTGGGCTAGAGATGCAGATTTTGGAGTTACCAGTGTATAACTATGGTACCCAAACCCATGGCAACAGATGAGGTGACTTCTAGGAAGAGAGTGTAGAGAGGAAAGAGAAGAGGGCCTAGGTCTGAGCCGTGAGGAACCCCAACATTTGGAACTGGATGAGGCAGAGTACTCTCTGCCTCTTTCTCCTCTGACCATCCCCCATTCCATCTTGGCTGGCCCTAGGAGAGACTGCAAAGGGAAGCAATATTTATTTTAGTGCTTAATGGTGGGTTAGAAGCTACCCTAGAGATAACCTGTAATCCCAGCTACTTGGGAGGCTGAGAGGATCACTGGAGGCCGGGAGTTTGAGACCAGCCCAGGCAACATAGTGAGAGCTCATCTCTAAAAAATAAAAAAATTAGCTGGACGTGGTGGCACATACCTGTAGTCCCAGCTACCCCAGAGGCTGAGGTGGGAGGATCGCTTGAGCCCAGGAGTTTGAGGCTTCAGTGAGCTATGATTGCACCACTGCACTCCAGCCTGGGGGACAGAAAGAAACCCCATCTCTAGAATTTCCAGTGCCTTACATACATACGTAATACATAGGTTTTTGGGGGAAATTTATTCATGACAGTGTGTTACTCCTCTTAGAAATATTTGTAGCTTTAAAGATTTCCCTGAAGAGTGGAATCTTTGCTACTAGGCTGATTGCCTGATAGATTTTGGACAAGGAGGTTATTCCTTGAGCTGGATAGGCAGCAAAGCACTAGTAAGCCCTGTTGATAGAACTGGGAATAAAGGGACTGTCCCCTGTCTCCCAGGAGACGGGGCAGTGCCTGGGGTTAGCTCTCTGAAGAGGAATTACCTGAGAGGCTCTTGCCCCTACCCTACTCGCCCAGGTCTGTGATGATGAGTGGCACCACTACGCTCTGAACCTCGAGTTCCCCACGGTCACACTCTACACCGATGGCATCTCCTTCGACCCTGCCCTCATCCATGACAATGGCCTCATCCACCCGCCCCGAAGGGAGCCTGCTCTCATGATTGGGGCCTGCTGGACTGGTAAGTCCCTCTGAGCTTCTCAGTGAAGACTCCAGTGGTTTAGGATTTGGGAAGGGAGGTAGGCTGGTGAGGAGCAAGGGCAGTCTGACGCGGCAGCTGAGGCCACCTCATTTGTCTCTCTGCAGCTGGGCAGGGTGACTGAAGATCTCCATGGTAGGGACCACAGCCTCCCTCCCATATCTCCCACTAATCCAATGGGTCATCACCTCTGACTCGGAGGAATTAATTTCTCAGGCATCCCCAGACTCTCTCTCTGTAACTCCAGCCCGTTTCCACTTTGTTCCATCAAAGTGATGATGACTTCCATAGCCTGTTCCCCTGCTCAAGGAGAGTAACCCCTTAGAGTGTCCTCAGTCTTTCAACTTTTAAGCCATTAAAAAACTTTTCTCCTCTTGGGAGTGTGTGTGTGCACATGTGCCTGCCTGTCTTACCAGAGCCCACGTGTTTCCTCAGCAGTATATCGTATCTGGGGGTTTGTCTCTAACAGAGGCTGGAGAGTTTGGGACATGACAAAAGAAGGGTTGGGGTTGAGCTGAGAGGTTGCAGGTTATACACGGGAGGGTCAGAGTCCCATGTGAACATGAGAGCACTCATGGGGATGAGAGGAAGACGTCTCATTCCTCTCTGTCAATCTCTCCACATCCCTGAAGTCATCACCACTGTTTTTTTTTTTTTTATCCCTAGAGGAGAAGAACAAAGAGAAGGAAAAGGGAGACAACAGTACAGACATCACCCAAGGTACTCTGTGTGTAAGAACTGGAGACCAGAGAGTTCTCATCCTCACTTTCTGTTCTGAGATCCCTTTTCCACCCCAAATCCTATCCAGCCTGTGACAGCCTCCTAGGCCACCAGGGGGCAGAGCCTCCAAGAACCACAGCAGGGCAGGGGCTCCTGGAGTGGTAAGGCCAGAGGCAGCTGGGCTGGATTCTGGGTGTCCTGTCCTGCCCACAGAACGAAGAATGGGGTGCTCTTGGTGTCTTTCCATATGGCAGAAGGGAGGTGGCAGGAGTCAGGAGTCAGACACGCAGGAGGGGAAGGTCTGGGCATCTGTGAAGCTCGCTCACATCCATCCCGGTCTCCCTGCATGTCTGGAAAGACGTCCTCTCCTGCCACCTCCCCCTTCCTCCTTGTTTTGACTCTTTCCTCCTGTTGGTCCTGTTTCCTTTTCTTCCTCCCTCTCATCTTTGTTGCTTCTACTTTTCACCCTTTTTCTTCTCCCCGGCTTTATTCTGTCTTCTTTTGTCTCATTTTGTCCCTTCTCCAGCCTCCCCGCTTATCTTCACTTTTCCTTCACCTCTCATCTCTCTTTTTTCCTTTTTTTTTTTTTGTTTCCACATTTCTCCTTTTTGTTTTCTTTCTCGACTCTTCTGCTCTTTCTCTCCTTTCCCTTTCTCTCAGCCTTCGTCCTTTTCCATCCTCCTCTCTTCTCACCTTCCGTCCTGCTCCTGTGTTCCCACCCTAGGAGACCCTTTGCCGATCCACCACTATTTCCATGGCTACCTGGCTGGTTTCAGCGTGCGCTCAGGTCGCCTGGAGAGCCGTGAGGTCATCGAGTGTCTCTATGCATGTCGGGAGGGGCTGGACTATAGGGATTTCGAGAGCCTGGGCAAAGGCATGAAGGTATTGCCCCATCCTCTAGCTCTGTTCTTCCCCGCATGCCCCCTGCCCCTCCCCCTTACCCTACCCCTCTACCTCTGCTCCTTTCCTCTCCCATCTTCTGGCCCTGCTCTCAGCTGTATCTGTATCTGGGGCTCAGGTCCACGTGAACCCCTCACAGTCCCTGCTCACCCTGGAGGGGGATGATGTGGAGACCTTCAACCATGCCCTGCAGCACGTGGCTTACATGAACACTCTGCGCTTTGCCACGCCCGGCGTCAGGCCTCTGCGCCTCACCACTGCTGTCAAGTGAGTGTTGGGTGGGGCAGGGCAAATCATTGAGCAGAGCCAGACTGTGTCACAGGTCCTTGGCCTAAGGCATCACCTAGAGCTAGGCATACCTCTTTTGTTTTATGGATGAGGAGACTGGGCCCTCAAATGGAGAGGGTCACAGAGCAATATTGGTAGAAGAGTCTGGACTACACTCAGATTTCTCAACAATCAATACGTTACTTTTTCTACCAAGTCACACTTCTAGGGTTTTCGGGCTTTGATCTCCTCTATGCCTCTGTGCTGATACGTAAAGTGGGACACAGGATTGGGAGTGGGGAGACCTGACATTAATTCTGACTCAATATGAATTGCTTGGATAACCCTGGGCAAATGGTGAGTCCTGGCTGCTTCACTTGTTTTAATCTTGCTTCACAAAGCTTTTGCAAGGTCACATACAATGACCTAAGTCTAGGGGTTGGCAGTCCTAGGCCAAATCTGGCCTGCTGCCTGTTTCTGTAAATAGTTGGATTGGAACACACCAGTGCCCATTCGTTTGCATGTCTATGGCTACTTTCCCACTGGGATGGCAGAACTGTGGGTAGTTGGGACAGAGATCATATGGCCCCGCAAACAGAACTATCTAATCCTTCATAGAAAAGGTTTGCTGGCCAGCCGTGGTGGCTCACACCTGTAATCCCAGCACTTTGGGAGGCTGAGGCAGATGGATCACGAGGAGTTCAAGACCAGCCTGGCCAACATGGTGAAACCCCGTCTCTACTAAAAATACAAAAATTAGCTGGGCGTGGTGGCGCATGCCTGTAATCCCAGCTACTTGGGAGGCTGAGACAGGAGAATTGCTTGAACCGGGGCCTGGGAGGTGGAGGTTGCAGTGAGCCAAGATTGTAACACTGCACTCCAGCCTGGGCTACCAAGCGAGACTCTGTCTCAAAAAAAAGAAAAAAAGGAAAGTTTGCTGACCTCTGAATTCTAAGTGAATGACTTTTGGTGTCTTTAAAAGAAAAATTGTAGATTATTTCAAGGTTTGAGTTTATATTACATCTTTAAAAATACAGATCAATTGAGAGGCAATGAAAGTATGATAGTTAAGAGCATAGGGTCTGTTGCTAGCTTTTTGGCACTGGGCAAATGCTATAAAGTAGTGATAGCAATAGAGTAACTCATGGGATTGTTATCATAACTACATGATATAATCTGGATCAAATGCCTAGCAGAGAGCTGATGCTGCTTAAATGCTGGCTATTATTACATGAAGGCATTTTCACCCTTATTATGGTTGATGGGCGGTTTTTAGGAGATGCTGCCATCTAGTGGGTGAATGACATGCTTTAGGAGTCAGGATTTCTGCTTTCCAATCTTGTTACCCCATCCCCTATTCTGCCTCAGTTTCTCTGTGAGCTATATGAAGATAAACATCTCGAATTTGCCCCTATCCTGGGAGGGGTGGGTTTAGAGGGGAGAGCGCTGAGCCCTAGAGGGTGACGGTGTGATCATCAGGCCTCAGAGTTAGAGCTGTGGAAGGGCCCGGACCGTGGCTTTTGGGAATTTGCTGGTTCAGGGTATGGAGCTGAAGGTCACAGGCAGATGAGTTAATGTGGGTGCAGCTGATTGCTGAGTATGCACCCCACCACGTCCCAGTCAGAGCTCCAGTTGTTAAAGGGCTGTCATTCAGTTATGAAAGGCATAATCCCTCAGAAGCCAAGGCATTGCCTCGTTCCCTCCAGTGCTCAGGAGCCATGTCAGAAGGGAGGTCTCTGGTTTTTGGCCTAGCGTGGAGCTCTGCAAGGGGAGTTCCTGCAGGGGGATGAGTTGACATTTTCTTTGCTGAGTGGCTCATCTGAATTCCTCCTATCTTTTTCATGCCCAGGATAGAGGTTTATCCAAGGGCTTGGAAGCTGCCTATGAGGAAAGGGGCCTTGATGTTTTCTCTATAAGGTTAAGAAACAGAGTTTACATTTCTCCATATCTAAGGTTACTACATGGTTGGTGCTATCCTTATACTTCCCTGAGGTGATGGCAGAAAATATAGAGGGATATGTGTGCGTGTGTGTGTGTGCACCTGCGTGTGTGCATGCAACAGAGACAGACAGGTACCTAGTAACACTTCCCTTTCCCTGATGCTTCTCCTTGCCCCTGTCCATGTGGCTTTTGTAGCTTCCAGTTTTCAGTTCTTGGACGTCTGTCTATTTAAAGCCAGATCTATGCAGCTATTTGGTCAATGCCTAAATGCAGGTTTTCCTTAAGTTTTTTTTTTTTTTTTTAGTATTTTCTTGGAAAGCCCATCTACTTGTGGCATTGACCCCCGGACAGATAGATACCACATCTTTTTCTCTAGTATTGTCCTCTTTCCACAGCTTTTGATTTTCCACCTGCTTCCTGTAGCCTCTATGTAGAAGTTCCGCCAGTACCTCAACCGAATGAGCTAATGCTGAAATAATCAACTGCAGTCCCAAACCAGCCCTCCCCCTGAACTCTCTCTCTAACGGTGTCTCTGTCCTTGCAGTCACCCAGAGCTTGAAAGCTCTGAGTCATCTTTGATTCTTGCCTGTCTTTATCTTCCAGTTGCCAGGTCACCTGGACCCTGCCTCTGTGCTGGGTGTCTGAAATCTGTCTTCTCTTTCTTTTGCTGCTGTTACCATTCTAGCCCAGGTCTTATTACCTCTTGTCTGGCCCATTGCCTCCTAACTAGCTGACCTATCTCTAGTCTTCTAATTTTATTTATCCTCCACTCTGAGGCTGGGTGAGTGATCTTTTGAGTTTTCATCATCACACTTCCCTGATGAAAAAGATGTCAGTGGCTTCCTCTTGCCCACTGTATAAAAATGTCAAATGTGCTGGGCGCAGTGGCTCACACCTGTAATCCCAGCACTTTGGGAGGCCTTTGGGAGGCCAAGGTGAGAGGATCACTTGAGGCCAGAAGTTTGAGACCAGCCTGGACAACCAACAAGCTGCATGCCTGTAGTTGCAGCTACTCAGAAGGCTGAGGTGGGAGAATCACTTGAGCCCAGGAGTTCAAGGCTGTAGTGAGTCATTATTGCACCACTACACTCCAGCCTGGGTGACAGAGCGAGACCCTGTCTCTAAAAAGTTAGAGAAAAAAAGTCAGATCTTATCATGGCATTTAAAGCCACCAGCCATCTGGCTCCTGGTCGTTTCTGCCTCATATTCTTCTACTCCCCTTAGTTAAGCTTCTCGCCGTCCACTCTGGGTCAGTACTACCCTCCTTCAAAGGCTAGCTCAGTTGCTACTTTCTCTGATCATTCCTACCTTCCTTTTCCAAGCACCCTCCTCTTATCCTAGCCAGAACTAACCTCTCCCTCCTCTGAACTCTTCTGGTTGTTTGTTGCACTCATATGGCGATGACCATATTTGCCTTTGTTTTAACTTTTGTGTGCCATGTCTAATCTCTCTACCAGACCAGCAGTGCCTTTGGGTCAGGCCCGCTGTTCCCCTTGGGATTCCCAGAGCGGCAGCACAGCACAGCATTGCTCATTGCAGGGAGGATGTCTGTTGGAGTCTGTGCCTTCAGGGTCATCTGGGATTGTTTCCCAAGGGGCTTTGCCCTAGGCCTGTCTGGATGACAGTGCAGATTGTAATAGGCCCTGCTCCATGTGGCACAGGAACTCAGCACATCGTGGGCATTGGCAGCTTCAGGGGCTCTGAGCTCATCACGCCTGCTGAGATTGTGCCTTCTCCCTTTTTGCTCCAGCATTCAAGCTGGGCATGCTCAGTAACACTAATAATTACAGTCCTCTCTGCAAAATTGTTTCCACTAGCACCAGCATGTGGATCAGAGTCCCTGCTCCTGCATCGCTAACTCCACTGTGAAATCTGCTTGTTCAAGTGGGGAAACGTCTTTACACATAAATTTCCTTGGTGCAAACCCAGGCCCCAAATGGTGCCTGTGGTTTAGTGGAAAGATCAGTGGACTTGGGCCGTGCGTGGTGGCGCATGCCTGTGGTCCCAGCTACTCCGGAGGCTGAGGCACAAAATCTCTTGAACCCAGGAGGCAGAGGTTGCAGTGAGCTGAGATGGCGCTACTACACTGCAGCCTGGGCAACAGAGCGAGACTCTGCAAAACAAAACAAAACAAAACAAAAATCAGTGGACCTGGAAGGAGAAGAATGGTTTAAGCCTTGACTCTTTTGTTTTCTTTGTCTTTCTTTTCTTTTTTTTTGTTTTTGTTTTTGTTTTTGAGATAGGGTCTCACTCTGTCACTCAGGCTGGAGTACAGTGGCATGATCTTATTGGCTTACTACAACCTCTGCCTCCTGGGCTCAAGTGTTCCTTCTACCTCAGCCTCCTGAGTAGCTGGGACTACAGGTGTCTGACACCACACCTGGATAATTTTTGTATTTTTTGTAGAGACGGGGTTTCACTATGTTGCCCAGGCTGGTCTTGAACTCCTAAACTCAAGGGATCCTCCCGCCTCAGCCTCCCAAAGTGCCAATATTACAGGCATGAGCCACCATGCCCAGCCTGAGCTTTCGGCATTTTACAGCATAGAAATGAGGTTATAATGAAATAATATGGGCAAGGTGCGGTGGCTCACGACTGTAATCCCAGCACTTTGGGAGGCCGAGACGGGCGGATCACCTGAGGTCAGGAGTTCAAGACCAGCTTGACCAATATGATGAAATCCCGTCTCTACTAAAACTACAAAAATTAGCCGGGCGTGGTGGCGTGTGCCCTATAATCCCAGCTACTCCGGAGGCTGAGGCAGGAGAATCGCTTGAACCCAGGAGGCAGAGGTTGCAGTGAGCCAAGTTTACACCATTGCACTCCAGCCCGGGCAACAAGAGTGAAACTCCACCAAAAAACAACAACAACAACAAACCCACCCCCCCAAAAAAAAACAGACAAACGAACAAAAGAAATAATATGGGAAAAAGGCTTCATAACTGGCAAGGGCTATTGACCGTGAGGTGTTGGTATTTCTGGTAAAAGGTGGGGCTAAATGTGATCCTGAGAGCATCACTCCTGAGCAGCCGTGCTGTTGGTTGGTCTGGCTCAACGGCGTCCTCTAGGGATAGCTTGTCCTGGTGGCTGGATCCTAAAGCTTCATGAGACAGTGGATCTAGGTCCAAGGTGGCCAGATGATCTCACCTACCAAAGTGTGTTTCCCCGCTATTGAAGGGAATGAAAGACACACCACAGAGGAGGACATCCTTTGGTAGATGTCCACCCTCTACTTTTAGTGTTAAATAATTTTGGACGCATATGTGCTAGAGAGTATATATACTGTTCCCATGTATTTTTAAACTCCTGGATAAAGAACTGTGTGTGTATATATACATGTTTGTCAGTTCAGTTTGCTTTATTTTTCATTAAAACAGCATTTATAGGTACTCCATAATCCTGGGGTAGGGCATTGATGGTGTGATCACACCCACAGGTTGGGGTTACCTGACTTTCTGTCCTCGATTTTTTCCTCTGTGACATCCTACCAGGAAAGGATATGTCCCCCTTCAACTGCTGTGGGGGTTGGGGTGCAGAGGCATGACCCCCTTTCTTCCCCTGCCCCTCCCTGACGTGAGATGCTCTATGATAGGGGTAGCTGGGGCAGGGAGTGAAACAGAATGTAGGTTTTCAGGGAGGAAGTGTTGGGGTCACATGTTGCTTCTCCTCCTTTCTCACACAGATGCTTCAGTGAAGAGTCCTGTGTGTCCATCCCTGAAGTGGAGGGTTATGTGGTGGTCCTTCAGCCCGATGCCCCCCAGATCCTGCTGAGTGGCACTGCCCATTTTGCCCGCCCAGCCGTGGACTTTGAGGGAACGGAGGGCGTCCCTTTGTTCCCTGATCTTCAAATCACCTGCTCCATTTCTCACCAGGTGGAGGCCAAAAAGGATGAAAGTTGGCAGGGCACAGGTAAGGATGACTCCGGGGAGTAACACCATCCAGAGAACCAGCCAGTGTCTGAAGCCAGAGTGCGGGAGAACTCCTGGGGCTGGAAGCAGAAAGTGACTCCATCCTGTGTTTGTTTGATTAAACAACTTACCTTTAAGAAGGAGAGCAAGCAGGAAACCCGTGGGTGGAAATGAATTGCTGCATAATGATATTCTTGAAAATGATGCTGCCTTCCCTTTCCCTGACGCTGGAAAGGGAGGGAGAGTGGTGGTGAGGGGCTGGCTGGGGCTCAGAACCTCTGTGGGCCCTTTGGCTCTGACCCAGAGTCTGCTCTCCCCAACCCAGTGACAGACACACGCATGTCGGATGAGATTGTGCACAACCTGGATGGCTGTGAAATTTCTCTGGTGGGGGATGACCTGGACCCCGAGCGGGAAAGCCTGATCCTGGACACAACCTCTGTGCAGCAGCGAGGGCTGGAGCTCACCAACACATCCGCCTACCTCACCATTGCTGGTCAGTGGGGCCTGAGGGCCTGTCCTCTGTGTGTGTGTGCACCTCCTAAAATGTAAGGGCCTGGGAAGCCCAGAGGGTCCTCCCTCCAGGTCCAGGGATGTGGACAAGTGCTGTTTTGCATTTTCCTAGTCTGGAAGATCCTCTGGCTTTGATTGTCCCTAGGGGAGGTGTGCTGGGTTTAGGCTCCGAATGCTTCTCTCTTCCTGCTCCTCTGCATAGCCTGGGTCACCTCCACTTCTGGTCCCACTCCTGTTTCCATTCAGGCTTCTCTCCTTCCTCTCCTCCTTCGGCTCATCTCTGCCCAGCTTTCTAATCCTCTAGCTGTTTGTTACTGGTCATCTCTGTGGTACAGCTCTCTCATCTCACGTGCACACCAGAGCTTTACAAGAAGTGCTCATCTCTTAGTGAATAGTGGGAGTGATGATTTGGTAGTTTCCAAAGGAAGCCAGGAGGGAGAATGGAGAAGGTGGAGATAACCAGTTCCCTTCTATTTCCACTCCTTTCCAGGGCTTACTTCTGTGTTTTCCTCTTTCTCAGATTCCCTCCTGCTTGCCATCTCCCTTTCTGTCTTTCAGGATGTCTTTATCTCCTTCTTTCCATTCCTCCTCAGAAGCTACAGAGCAGGGAACGGAGCCTTGATCTCTCCATCCTAGTTAGGCAGAGCGGGCAGGGATGGAGGGGAGCATCTCTCCCTTTGACCTTAGGTCGCACTTCTGCAGAGATGGGGCTGGCCCACTCTACAGCTTGTGTGGTGTCAGCTGGTGGGAGTCCAGCAGAGAGGGTCCTGCCTCCACTGGACCTGCCCTGAGGTGCTTCCTCATCTCCAGGGGTGGAGAGCATCACTGTGTATGAAGAGATCCTGAGGCAGGCTCGTTATCGGCTGCGACATGGAGCTGCCCTCTACGCCAGGAAATTCCGGCTTTCCTGCTCGGAAATGAATGGCCGTTACTCCAGCAATGAATTCATTGTGGAGGTACGCAGAGAGTCTCCTTCCTTCCGCAGTTACCCACCCCCAGAAAGGAGCTGAGGTGGCATGGACTCAAAATGTTAGCTGGTGGGCATGGACATGGCAGCGTGGAGGGCTGCTGGACCCTGCGGTGGGTGGAGAAGAAGGAGGTGGGGGCAGTAGTTAGGAGATGGGGCTGGGCTCTAGAGAAGTGGGGAGGACCTGGGAGAAGCGTGTGTGCCCATGGAGGCCTCCCTCTGCCCAGGTCAATGTCCTGCACAGCATGAACCGGGTTGCCCACCCCAGCCACGTGCTCAGCTCCCAGCAGTTCCTGCACCGTGGGCACCAGCCCCCGCCTGAGATGGCTGGACACAGCCTGGCCAGCTCCCACCGAAACTCCAGTACGTAAGCCTGGTGGGGCTGGGCAGGGAGGGGAAGGTGGCAGGTGAGTGGGCTGGGACAAGTGTCCTCCCCTCCACCTCTGGGAGAGGACAAGGAGGGTGGAGGTATGGGTTCTGTTCCTCTGTGATACATGCCTTAGTTGACAGCTACGGACCAATCCCTCTCTCCCTTTGGATCACTCACTTTCCCTTGTGAAGAACATGAGCCTTGTGTCATTGTAGGGGTGCTTATTCCTGGAATCATAAAGTCAGTGTGGGTTTAGAAGTGTTTGTTTTTCCTGATGATGCCTCCTTCCCCAGCCCCAAGCAATATCAAATTAGCCCTGGACCTAGAATCCTCTGTGGTGAAGCTATCAAGCATTTACTAAGCACCTACTGTGTACTAGCACTGTCCTAAGATGATCTAAATGATTCATAGGATAGATACAGTCCCTATCCCCAAGGAGAGAATTGGCACTATTACATGTAAAATTATGTGCTATGTGTGCAGTCACAAGAATATTTCTAAAAAATATATGCAAATATGCAAAGCATTACATTCAGATGGAGTGCTGCCCTTCAAAGCAACCTGGCCATGGTTCCAAAGGTTCCCGGTCATGGTCCTTTACCAATGGTGCAATTTTATTTTCAACTTTTGAGTTGCATAATTGTAGAAAAACCAGAAAATAAATATCAAATATTTCTTTTAAAGAAGAAAAATCAGGCCAGGCACAGTGGCTCACGCCTGCAATCCCAAACCATTGGGAGGCTGAGGCGGGAGGATCACTTGAGCCCAGGAGTTTGAGACCAGCCTGGGCAACACAGTGAGACTCTGTCTTTACAAAAAATAAAAAAAATTAACTGGGCATGGTAGCACTTGCCTGTAGTCCCAGCTACTTGGGAGGCTGAGGTAGGAGGATCTCTTGGGCCTGGGAGGCCGAGGCTACAGTGAGCCGTGATCACACCATTGCATTCCAGTCTGGGAGACAGAGCAAGACTCTGTCTCAAAAAAAAAAAAAAAAGAAGACGACGACGAAGAAAAATCAGCCATGATTTCATCAGAGAGGAAACCACTGATAACATGAGATTTTCTGTTCCAGTCTTTTTTCTATTTTCTATGCCTAATTTTTCCTTTTTATAGAGTTAGGTATTAACCTATTTTGTGCCCTGATATTTACACTTCATAGTATAAAACAAGTATTCTCCCATGTTATTAAAAATTGCAAATGATGCTGATGTTGTTGAAAGTGATTTTTGGAACCCCTTCTTAGAATTGCTTTCAGAGCCAATTTATAAGGTGCATTTATTTTTGTTATTTTTTGGACATAACTTGCTTTTGACCCTGTTCAGTGTTACTCAACTTCATCATCCACTTTTGCCAAAGTTGGCTCTGGATATAATTCTAAGTTTTTAAACATTAAACCCACTCTCAAAGGCCATAGATTGGTCACCTTTGAAAAAAGTCAGAAGATTGTGCCACAGGCTCTTAAGGCAATTCTCAGAGGATTCCACTAGTGCTTTCTTGGAAGAAGTTCATGGTCTGCGAACACTATGTGGAAGTACAGAGCTTAGTTCAATATATGTGATGGTAATAATAGTTATAACAAACACAGGGTGCTCTCATCGTGTGCCAGGCACCGTGGCGGGGATTACGCATATTAACTCATTTAGCCATCATAAACAACCAATGAAATGGGTACCGGAATTATCCCCTTTACAGGCAAGGAAACAGAGGCACAGAGAGTTCAAGTTCACACAGCTAGAAAGTAAGTGGAGCCAGGATTTACATCCAGGAGGCATGATTCCAGTCTGTGCACTAACCATGGCCCTCACCGCTCTCCCCAGATGTTTGATGCTTTAAAAAAGATTAGTCTCATTACTTTAGAGTTGCACATAATTAGGGGGAGCCCCTGAGGGGCTTCCCAGGGTTTTCTGACAGAGGCCAGCTCCTCTGATGCCCCCAGGGATTCAGTCTGGCTGCCTCTCCTCCTGCAGCGGCCACCACCTACACTGTCTCTTATGTTTTCTTTTTTCTGGGACTGGCTCCCTTCTTCCCTGCTTTCTCTGAAAACAACTGCAGAGGCTTTTGGGAGCGGGAGGCAGGGTCCTGTTCTGTCGCCTAAGCTGGAGAACAGTGGTAATCATAGCTCACTGGAGCCTGGAACTCCTGAGCTCAAGCAATCCTCTTGCCTTAGCCCCCCGAGGAGCAGATGCATGCCAGTATGCTGGCTATTTTTAAGATTTTTTTTTATAGAGACAAGGTCTCACTTTGTTGCTCAAGCTGGTCTTGAACTCCCGGGCTCAAGCACTCATCCTGGCTCAGCTTCTGAAGTGCTGGGATTACAGGTGTGAGCCGCCGCATTTGGACTTGCAGAGGCCTTTTTCAGTGTTCTACTGTGATTCACTATAGCAAGTAGGTGGAAGTGAGGATTCGCGGGGAATATAAGGCATAACCAAGCTGCAAAGATTCAGAGAAGTTTCACACAGTATTTAGTCAAGAGAGACATGTTAGCAAACCAAACCTATTTATTTCAAATCAACTCTTGAGGCCAGCTACGTATATTTTTTCCTTCTTGTGATTCCATAGCACTTTCTCCAGTTCTTTCATTGGGGATCATTCCACTCAATCTTTTCTGGGTTGGATACTAGGTCCTGCTACTCTAATTAGGCTCAAGGTAGATAGGGGCGCTGTCTGGCCTGGTGAGACTCTCGATCCTTACTTTCTTTGGTATAAGGCCCCAGGTGAGGGACTTCTTGTTTTTTTTTTTTTTTTTTTGAGACAGAGTCTTGCTCTGTCACCCAGGCTGGAGTGCAGTGACCGGATCCCAGCTCACTGCAAGCTCCTCCTGCCGGGTTCACGCCATTCTCCTGCTTCAGCCTCCTGAGTAGCTGGGACTACAGGCGCCCGCCACCACGCCCGGCTAATTTTTTTGTATGGTTTTTAGTAGAGACGGGATTTCACCGTGTTAGCCAGGATGGTCTCGATCTCCTGACCTTGTGATCCGCCCGTCTCGGCCTCCCAAAGTGCTGGGATTACAGACTTGAGCCACCGCGCCCGGCCGGGACTTCTTGTTCTAAGAGCCCAGCACCTTCTCCCCTGAGCGTCCAGCTGCCCTGCATGGGCTGGCCTGGCGGGCAGCGCTTCTCACCCCTCAGCCCCTGGAGCAGTGTCTGCACATGGCATCCTTTCACCTCCCCACAGTGAAGCCCGGTCTCCCCATCCTTTGTTCTGAGCTCATGTCCAGGCTGATCAAGCTTCCCTCAGATTTCAGTTGAAAGCAGCAGTTTTCCTTTGCTTCTTCTCTTATGTTGGCCTGAGTAGGATACAGCGTTCATAGCTTCCCTGAGGACACTGGTGATTGGCATGCCTGAGCTGACAGGCCATTCATTGCATAAAACCCCTTCTATATGCCTTTTCTGACTCCGCAAGGTGCTCCCTCCCTTTCGCCTACAAATGCCGAGTGGTGTTGCGGAATTGTGCTTTCACAATATCAAACCATTCTAAACATGCAGAAGCAGTGAGAGGTGCGATCTCCTCCAGTGGCACAGAGGCCCATCGCTCTAAATCTCCTAAGTGCACTAGAGAAAGAGAGATCAATGTGAACCGGAACCAGTGTAAACTGGAACAGTAGGGGAGATTTTATGGCACATGTAGAGTTTGCATTTGGACCTGAAGTGTAGAAGGGAGTTTTGGATGGGCGTGAGAGAGAATGAGAATTTGAGAACTGGGGGTAGATGGGTGGTTAGGAGTGTTTACGGTTAGAGAGAATAAGGTTGGTTAAGAAGAGTGAGCCAAGGTGATGAGGGTATTGTGCATCTACTCATATCAAATTTTGATGCCTGCCAGAATCACCTGGGGAGCTTTAAAAGCTCTTGGCACCTAAATTACACCCTAGAATGTCTAGCAGGTGGGAGCCATGTATCAGTGGTTTTTAAAAATCCCATGTGATCTTTAAAAGTTTGGGAATAATTTTCCTCCTTTGTTTCCTACAAGTATCTGAAGCTTTGCAGGAAGAGTTAGAAAGCAATAGGACAGAAAGAGAATGAATGAGGAAGTGAGGAGGAACAGGTAATGATGAAATAAAGATCAAATGAAGCCAGGGAATAAAGTCAGCTCATAACATGCATACTATGAGATGCCGTGCAGTTGCTACCATGGGCCAGAATTTTGACTCTGAGCTTCTTTGAAGCTAAAGCAAAAGGAAACCTGAGCAGTTCTGAAAGCCATGATAGGAGCCGAACGCTATTTCATGAAAAGCCCTGGGACTGGGGGCAGAAAGAAGTCTCTCCCGAGGCTCTTGGCAAAGAGGGCACCGTGTGGAGCTGTGGGCAGGGCTTTCAACGGTGTCCTCGCAATCCCACAGACCATTTCCTAAGTCACCCCTTATGTTGGCTCTGGAGGTCATTCAAGGCTGGAATTAACTGCTCACATCTCATGTAGCAAGAAAAGTTGACCGTACTTCTTAAATTCTTGATTTTTATCTGTAGCTGATTTAAAAATCCTCCCATCTCCCTGGGCTGCTGACTCATCTTAAACTAATTAACCAGACTTGTCTGCTTGTAGATACAGTGTCTGCATTTTGTCTTTCCTGTGGTCATTTCTTATTGTCCTGGCAATCAACTTGTCATTTCCTTCATTAGGCCAGGAGCTCGGAGGGACACTGCATTGATTAAGGCACAAACCAGCTTTAGCTTGTTACCATTGTGTGCTTACAGCAAGTTCACCTGCTTTGGCCTCCACTCTGAGGCTGGGGTCACCACTCCTTCTAGAGCCTAGGCTTAGCCACCGGGCCCATCTGCCAGTGGAAGCACTGCCCCTGGGTCTGGTCTGTTGACATGGAGACCTGAGAGGCACTATTTCCTGCCGATGGGCAGGAGAGGGAGCTCTGTCCCCTCCTCCCTCCTCCCCCGTTCCCAGGCAGTTGGGAAATACTGATCCAGCCAGTCCTGCCTTCACCTTGGAACCAGTGTCGAGGGAGTATGCCCCAGCAGAGTCCGTTCTAATTGGCAAGTGGCCTCAAGTGGGCTGTGGGTCGGGTCAGGATGGGGACCAACTTGGCAGACAGCCATCAGGGCGGCCTCAGGGAGGTGTGTGGCCTGCCCAGGCAGGGCATTCTCCACACACCTGCTTGGCCCTGGAGTGCGTGGCAGCGGAGTGTGCTGGCTGCTGGGGAGAGGGGCGCTGCAGCAGGGTGTGGGTGTGAGCGTGGGAGAGCTCCTGGGCCATGTACTTGCCTACGCTCTGCTCTGTGTACTGACACATGAGTCTCAGGCTGTAGGTAATTTGGGGACGGGGCTGAGATGTGATGTGTGTATGTTTCTAGGCGCTTGCTTGTGTGATTGCCAGTCTCTGTGTGTGTTTGGGGCACACATACGTGGAATAGTCCCTCAGCAACGGGACTGCCCAGGGAGAAGCCGTGTGCATGCATGGTGGGCAGGGGTGTGCACCCATGTGGGGAGTAGCGACCCAGCTGCCTGTAAGGGCCCTGGGCTTGGGGGTGCGTGTGTGGGGTCTCTACCTCCACCTGCTGTCCGTGGGGCTGCGGGCTTTCCTGCTTTGCTTCCTTGTGCTTCTCCGAGAGCTGTGTGTGTGTGTGCAGGAAGCAGGCAGGGCTGTGCTCACGGTGGCTCGCTCTGTGGCTCTCACGGCCCATATCTGTAGTGTCTACGTCTTCCTTCAGGGGGTTGCCTGGTCTGCCCAGCTGGTGGGGAGCTGGGTGATGCTGCACATATGGCTCTGCTGTGCCTTACTGGAGACCCTCAGACGCGTTCCTTTACTCCCGCTGTGTGAGCAGGCGGCCAGGTGGCTGGTGTGGGCCGGCATGCAGGCTGGCAGAGGCCTGGCTCGGGTGTGGGGTGTGGCGATCTTTGTGCAGCTGTGTGCCCACACGGTCTTCCTGAGCATGTACCTGTGCATGCACATCTGCTTTGCCGCCATCAGCTCTCAGGTCCGTGTGAGAGTGCACGCGCCGTTCTGTGTCTCACTGCCTTTGAAGGTCCGTGCCCCTCTGAACCTGGGCATCAAAGTGGGTCTGCAGGGCCGGAAGCATGGCAGAGCCATTGGGGAGGCAGGTGCGCCTCAGGGGGAGATGTTGGGGAAGCAGGAACCCCAGGCGTCCAGGAGCCCCAAGCCCACCAGGAGAAGGGAGGTGTCACGGAGTGAGCTCAGCCCAGGTGGGTAAGGGAAGGGGCTGCTCTGTGCCCCTTGGACTTGTCCCCAGCCTCAGGTGCTAGTGCCCTCCTCCTGCAGCCAGGCCAGGCTTGGAGCTGCATCTCCTCCTGCACAGCCAAGCTCATGTAGGGGCCCCGCCCCTCCCTCACTGGGCACTGGCACCTCTTTCCTAGGCTGAGTGGCCTCTGGGGAAGGCACAGGTGAATGACAGGGGCAGATTCCAGTCCTTGCCCTCTGTCCTGTGCGAATAGGGCTGTTCATGACAGTGTTGGGTTGGGAGTCTTTTTCCTCCGCTGCCCTTGCCTGTCTGTACACCTGCCACCCTCTGTGTTTGTGCCTTTGCCTTGCAGCAGCTCCTTTCCTCCCCTCTCGTCTCCTGCCCTTCCTGGCGGGCTGTTTCTCTTCTGGCTTCTCCAGGTGTTCCTCTCTTCTCGGCCACTGTGGGTTCTGCCCTGGGACTCCTTCAGCCTGGGCTGCCTCTTTTCCTACCCAGCCCCCTGTCTGAGTGCCCCCAGGTGTGCCTGGTCACGTTCTGCTCACCCCCCGCACTCTCTCTGCAGTGATTCCCAGCGCCGCGACCCTCATCATTGTGGTGTGCGTGGGCTTTCTGGTGCTCATGGTCATCCTGGGCCTGGTGCGCATCCATTCCCTTCACCGCCGCGTCTCGGGGGCTGGCGGGCCTCCAGGGGCCTCCAGTGACCCCAAGGACCCTGACCTCTTCTGGGATGACTCAGCTCTCACCATCATTGTGAACCCCATGGAGGTGAGAGGCCGGGGAAGGGGGGTTCTGTAGGGTCAAGACTGTGGAGCACACACTGGGAGAACTCCTGAGGAGGGGCAGGCCCGGGTGGAGGCTGTTTGCAGAGCTGCAGTGAGCAGGAGGGAGAGCGGTTCAGGCAGGGAAGGGGGTGCAAAGGGGATAAGGGGACCGAGGGAAGTGTGGCCCCTGAAAGAGAGGCTGGGGTGTGTGCAGGCCATTGATCCCCTCTCCTCCCTGTTCTGCCCTCCAGTCCTACCAGAATCGGCAGGCCTGTGTGGCAGGGGCTGCCAGGGGCCAGCAGGAGGACGAGGACAGCAGTGACTCGGAGGTGGCCGACTCCCCCAGCAGCGACGAGAGACGCATCATCGAGACCCCCCCACACCGCTACTGAGGCCAACACCTCTCCCCACGCAGAGGGAGAATTCTGCCCTGGTGAAACAGACACTCCAGACGTGGGAGAAGGACCTTCTGGGAGAACAGAGACCAAGAGGGAGAGAGGCTTCAGAACCAGTCCTCCTTTCATCTCAAAACCCCAGCGGGGCCTCTGGAGTCTGCCCTGCCCCTCCCCTAGCCCCCCATCCCTCACCTCTGGGCTGTCATGCTCCTGGTGTGCCCCTCGCACTGGGGCTGACTGGGTTGGAAAGTGGGCTGGACTTCAGTTGCCTTTCTACCCCCAATGGCATCTGCCCCCTTAGCAGTCACTGTGTTGGGGAGAGGGTGACAATTGCAATGGCTGGGGCTGGAGCTGGGAGTGGGACTGAAGGAAACCCTCGCCTCTCCCCTTCCCTTCTCTCTTCTGTCCACGGGCAGCTTGTCTCCCTCTGCAGGGCTCCCTCAGCGGGCCGTCGTCCCTGGTCCCTGCTTCTCTTATGATCACCACACCTCGTTTCCATTTCAGTCTGGGGACCCCGCTTCTCCCTCCTTTCCAACTTCCTTCCTTTCTTGTCCTGTTTCCCTCCCTGCCCTTGCAGTCCTGAGGTCCTGCAGCCCCGGCCCCTCCTCTGTGACCTGGTGTGGCCAAGTTGCGGGGACGGGAGGGGATGTGGGGGCCCCAGGTGTATATATATAATGTATATTTTTTCAGTGTTGTCGTGAGTGCAGCCCCTGTGTTCCCGTGTGCAGCTCACGGCCTTGTGTGTGTGTGTGTGTGTGTGTGTGTGTGTGTGTGTGGCATCGTCATGTCCTGGGGCAGGGGCGGGGGGTTGGGTATGGTGAGGGAAGGGACATATCCTGGGGTTTTCAAATAAAACAATCAGAAAAAAAAAGCTCTGTGAGGTGTCTGCTGCCTGCCTGGCCCTGTGTGGGCGTGACGGAGGCTCTGAGGCCTCAGGGGCTGTTTTGGTCTCTGCGCAGGGCTGAAGTGAGGTGGGCAGGGCTGGTGATCTTGAGGCCTGACCGGGTAAGTCCCCAGGATGCCAGATCACCTGGAAAGTAAGCTGGGGCAGAAGGTTCCCACGCCCCCTTCCTTCAGTACCCCCTGGAAAAGTATAGAAGATTCAGGGAATGCTATGGACACCTGGGCAGATGCCCAGTGCCTTGTAGGGGCGCTGCCAACCCCACCCCACAACTTGGAACATATTGCCTGTGCACATGGGCTCCCTGCTGGGTGTCCCCAGGGAGAAGGCAGGCAACCCTGATATTTGTATCAAAGGGATCTGGAGACTGTTTCCAGGCTGAGCCTTCCCTGCTGGCCAAGGTTCAGACCCAGGGGATATCTGCCTTCCTTGCCCATGTCCACGTGGCTACCTCACATGGCTGCTGAATGACCTCAGCCCTCTCCACACTGGCCCAGCCCTTGGCCTGACAGCAGGCAGAGTCTGGCCTTCCATAGCCTTTTGGGCCACTAGTTCTCTGACCCAGGTCTTACTCAACCCGCAGGTGATAAAGGATGGTAATCCGAAGGGGTTATTTCAGAAGAGTGAACTGCTGGTGGGACCATCCCTCTGGTGCTGTCCTGGCCCAGGAAATACCAGGGATCCAAGTCTTAGTTCCTTCCTGCAGCATGAGGGGGTAGGGCATCCTTAGGCTCTTCCTGGTTCTCTGCGGTTGCCTGTAGCGCAGTTGGGGTGGAGGTGGGTGCTCCGCCTGACGCCTGTTCTGACATCCACCAGGTACCATTGTCCTTGCCCGTGGCCACAAACTCCCAGCTGTGTGTTGATGCCTCCATATTTTAATCTCCCACCTGGATCTCTGTCCTAACTCATATTTGCAACTGCCTATTGCCATATTCACCTGCCCTTCCTGTGCCTCAGACTCCACCTTCCCCCAGCTTCTCTGTGACCTATCCCTATCACCTTTCACCCCTTTGCCTATGCCAGAAATCTGAGAGTCAGCCTAGATTCCTCCCTCTCCCTCAACCCGATGGCCAAATGGTGATGAAACCCTGTTGTTCTTACCCCTTAAAATCTCTCCAATAGGTCTTTTGCTTTCTATTCCCCCTATTGCTGCCTCTGCCTTGACCCGCACCTTCTGTGTTTTTGCCTGGTCTGTGGCAAGAGCCTCCCACCTGTCCTCCACTTGCCTCCCACCTGCCCTTGTCTCCTATGCCTTGCTCCACTCCAACCCGTCCTCAACTCTGGATCTCAGTGGCCTTTCTCAAGTGCAACTCTGTTTGGACCACTCTCCGGTATAGCAACTTTCCTACCTCCTTGACAGGCCTGGGTCGCATCCCGACGCCTTAGCCCCTTAACCCAGATGGAGCAGGTCCTGCCTTCCTCCTTCTCTGGCCTCTTTGCAGCCACCACCCCTGCACCCCTGCGGTGGGGTCACAGAAATCATGTATGCTTCCCACACGCACCCTGCTCTTTCTCGCCTCTGTGTCTGCAGGTATTGTTCCCTCTCCCTGGCATGTCCCTTACCCACTGTGTGCCCTGGCAGTCTTCTACTATTACTGAAGACCCGGTTCAAGAGTTGCCTCTTCCAGGAGTTCTGCTGTGCTCCGGGACCCCTCGTTCATGCCTCCATGATGGTAGTGACTACAAAGCTGTGGGACATGTCTGTCTCCCCACAGATTCTCTGTATCCCCAGGATCTTGCATAGGGCCTGGCACACAGTAGGGGCTCAGTCAGTGGTGACTGAGGTGATGTGTATGGCTCTGAGACTCAGGGACGACTCACTGGTAGGAAGAGAGAGGAGACCTCCATTGGTGGCTCATGGCATGGGAGGTCCAGGGGCTGAGCATGGCCAAGCAGACACCCTGCAGTGGCCTCTCCGGTAGTCTAGGTCTGCCTAGACACCAAGCTGACGTTCCGGGGTCTGTGGCAAAACTGCATAGAAGACTGCCTTGCCTGTCTACCTAGAGTCTTCCAGAGGCTCAAAAGATCACAGACTTCAGACATCTGAGAGCTTTGGTTCTCAAAGGGGCTTGAGAGAGAGATTTTATTAATAGTTGGTGGTCCTGAATTTCAGTGGGTGAAGTTCAGCCCCCTCCTCCTTCTTGTCATCCTCTTAGTCCTCACCTACCCTGTCTCAGAGATACAGTTGCCCATGAAGAGGAGCAGAAGCCAAGTGGCTTCTACTATTTTTGTGTTTGTCCTTGGAGCCCCCTACACTGTTGTTGAGACTTGAGGCTCGGGGGTCCTTATTCACCTCTAGCTCAAGCCTCAGGGGTAGCGGCCATGGGTGAGAAGGCAAGTTTGCCATGAACTCTGCTTCCCTCTTGATGTACACACCCCTGCAGACTGCCACAGAGTAGCATATGTCCTTCTCTTAGCGCGTGCCCAGCCTCGGCTCGACTCTTGGCCTTCCTGGATTGGTTGCCTCTGGGGCTGGACATGGGTTTTCTCTTAAATGCAACCACTCTACCTGAGATTCCTGGAAACTCTCTCCAGAATCAGAAGCCCTGACCACTGATTATTTCTGCTGGTGTAACCTTTCCTGGCCCTCCTCTTCACCCTCAGTGTTTGACACCCAGGTCTTGGGCCCATGGTTAGCACATCTCCCTGTGTGACTACTGGGCCCATCGAGATGTTACCTGGGGTGGGGGTGTACATGGGCACCAGAGGCCTGGAGAAGACCATGAATTCCTTGTGCCACTACATGCCCTGAACCTCTGCTGTCACTTGCTGACTTCCTTCCCTCTCTCAATCCCTGCCTCTTTCTGACACATACACTCACACACACACTGCACAGGGATCAGGTTTGAGGCAGGAGGCCAGCTCCAGTGACGCAGGGAAAGGGCAGCAGGCAGGATTCTGCATGAGTTTTTATTTTGTTGCTCAAGGTCTCCTGGAAAGATGTTTCCTAACCTCCCTCAAAGAAGCTGGCAAAGCCTGGAGATATCAGGCCTGGGGCAGAGTTTCCAATTCACCTATTCCCAATTTAATTTGAAACGGCAAACACATTTCCCTTGGCATCACTCAAATCGTTCTTTCTGCAATGGAAGGCTGTTTTCCTCTCAAGTCCACTCTCCACAATGAAAATTAATTAGCTTCTCTAAAGGTGCATGATGAAAAGCACGTCCTTGGGGAAAAGTGATGCTCTAGAGGCAACTATGTTAACCACCAGTTCAAGAACAAAGTGTGTCCTTCTTCCTGTCACCAAACCAGAGTCCTGGAAATTCACTTTTGTGCCGTCAGAGCAGCTGGACACAAATGCACTGGCGGTGTGCAGAGGCGTGGCCCTACCCACTTTCAAAGTCTGCACTCCATCCTGCAGCCTTTGGGCTGATGCACCTTCACCCTGGGGGCTTCATTGGGGTGGGCCTGGAAGGTCACATGTGCTCCTAGCCTTCTAGGTACTGTGGGATATTTCATGTTCCCTTCAGATTTTAGGTCTGTGTCAGGGGCTCCCCAAAGTAGATCCCCTATTCCCAGACCTCTCCCAACTAGGAGCTTTTCTGGACTGTGTGTCCAGCCGGTGAACCTTTCAGACTCTGGGGTGTTTCCCTGAGATGTCCATAAGCATGAATTGGAGATGAGTGTGTCCATTAGGTTCCTTTGTGCAGTTTCCTAAACTCCCCAGCAACCTGCGGAGGCTCTCAGTTGTGCTCCCTCTGGCGGCCTCCTGGGAGAAAGGCAGAACAGGAGGAAGGCAGACAGGTGTGTGGAGAGAGATGGGTGAGCCCGGGCAGGTGGGCGTGTCTGACAGGCAGCGAGGAGGAGCTGACGCGCCTACCTCCACGGTGCTGGCGTCACTGCCTCTCCTGCGGCACCACGCTGCGGAGCACTTAAAATACTCGCGTCCTACAGGAAGAGGACAGATGAGGCTCTAAATTTAGCGACAGTGGGTAGGAGAGGGGGAATGAAGACTCCGGGATGGGGGGGAGCTGGCGTTGTCAGAAGAGGAGTAGGAATCCTGTATTTCCTGGGTGAGGATTCTAATTCATAAGGATACGGGAAGTTCTGTCCCAATATCCAATCTCAGCCTCCTGACTCCAGTTTCAGAAGTTCTCACCCCAGCTCTGTCGCCCCTCTCCCACCTCCCCCATCAGACGTGGTCTCTTCCCTTCCACACTTAAAGGTTGAGATTGTGTTACCCTTTCTCCTTGAGTCGCAGTGTGACCGGCTCTGGGGGAAGACGGTATTACCAGGGGACAAAAGCAGCATTTGAGAAAACCTCTGATTTTTAGTTAGGTCACTGGAAGGAGAGTAGTTTTCCTTCCATGGCACTACAGAGAGGAGAGATAAGTCCAAAGGCATGAAGCAGTGAAGCGAGGCAAACACAATTTCCAAACAACTGCACAAAGCCCCAGGGTACCAGGCCCAAGGAGGATGCAGGCTGCTCTTGCCACCTGCCCCCTGAAAGTCTGGCCCCTTCCCAGACCATTGGACCACTTCCCCTCTTCCTCAGAGACCTATTCTTGCTATGCCATCTTTTTGCTTTGAGGAAATCCCAAAGCACAGAGGGCTCCTTTTGCTGGGTGCAATGGTGGTGGTGGTGGTGGGGGGGGGGGGAGCTGAGAACATGGACTTTGCTGTCAGTGCTGCCTATGTTCATATTCCAGAAACTTAGTGTTGACTCTTGGTCTTCAGCTTCTCTAAGGGTTGGTTCATCACATAAATGGGGAAATTACTTACTCAAGGGGTTGAATGAGGCTTAAATAAGATAACCTTTTCTGAATAACTCAGAGCTGACATACTGTAAAGTGCATGCTACTTGTTAGCTATTACTGTCATTAATTACCGAGAGGTAAACAAAACCATCCTTAGTTCCAGCGATGCTGGGGTCTTTAAAAGCATGGGGTTTTAGGAATGGCAGAATTCCTCAAGCTTCTCCCATCTGAAGCCCAGGCAGCATGGGGTTGTGGTTTTGAACACATGCTTTGGAGCCAGACACACCTGGATTTTTTCACGTTGGCAGCTCACAGAAGCTTACTGTGGCTAATGTCCATAGGAGTGTGACTATCATTGCCAGGCTGTTTTAAACAGGCACGGTGTTATTATTTAAACAGGCACAGTGTTATTACTATTGTTATTATTTGAGACAGAGTTTCGCATTTGTTGCCCAGGCTGGAGTGCAATGGTGCGATCTCAGCTCACTGCAACCTCCGCTTCCCAGGTTCAAGCAATTCCCCTGCCTCAGCCTCCCGAGTAGCTGGGATTACAGGCATGTGCCACCATACCTGGCTAATTTTTGTATTTTTTAATAGGGATGAGGTTTCTCCATGTTGGTCAGGCTGGTCTCGAATTCCCGACCTCAGGTGGTCCACCCACCTTGGCCTCCTGAAGTGCTGGGATTACAGGTGTGAGCCATCGCACCTGGCCTGTTATTATTTTTTAATAGATGGGGGCTTTAGCACACAGGAACTGAGCCTTTAGGGTCTTAGTAAGCAAGATCTCACAGAGTTTTGGATTCCAACTTCTGTGGCCGGTCTTGAGCTGCATGAGCAAAGGTGACCTAGTGCTGCATGGAAGGCAAAGGTAGAGGAGGTTAGCTCACCATATAGAAAGTCTTTTGGAGTCATCTCAAAATGGTCAGAATCTCAAAAGATTCTCAAAAATATAAGCTTTCTAGGTAAGCATTGGTGGATGCAATGATTTTTTTTCTGTTGTGTTTTTCAGCCAGGTTTTCAGTCTGAGCTTCAAATCTAAAAAGAAGCTAAGTTGCTCTCCCAAGCATGTGTGTGTGAGCTTTTTGCAGGCCTAAGTGGGCCATGCCTGGTCAGTTTCTTACTGTCACTGGGAACTGTACCATGAGATGAGACAGTGAAGTGTGGAGGTATCTTGAGCTCAGATCATGAGGCTTGTCCACAAGCTCTGAGGAGTTACTTCCAACCATCTCAAGGTGGCTGTTGAATTGTAATCTTTATAATGCTGTGGTTACCTATACAATCCTTGGCCATGAAGTTGAATTTTGGAGACCGAAACTGTGACTTTACCCACTAAGAGTATTATATTTTTTCCAATGTAGATATCAGAAGGAGGAAGAATCCCTCATTATATGCCATTTTCTTGTTAAGATATAGAGATAACTGAACTTACTGCAAACCCAAAGGCTCAAGAAGGCAATTAAAATGCCTATGTTTAAAACATTCTAAGAATCAGATTTGCTCAAGGAATCAAGGAAGAACTAGTTAAAGACAACAGCAGCAGCACCAACAAAACAACACAGAATTTAGTCTTTCTTCTGGAACAGGTGCAGTGAAAATAAATAAAAACAAAAGAAAAATAAAAGGCTGATTAAGATGGAGGAAGAGGGAAATTTCACTGGGAGAAAGGTTTATGGTCTTTGGAGACAAGCTGGACAATATTAAAGGAGTATGAGGACTTAGAGGCCAGGCCAGATGTGTACGAAAGAGAAAAGGTGTATGTGGGTCTGATGACCCTCAATTAGAGGGTTAGACAAGGCCATTAACAGGGCTATAGAGTCTGGTGAGACAAGAAAAATGCAATGCAGAATGCAGAACTTATTAAGTGAGGAAAACTTGCTAAGGATCCAGGTACGGGTGCAGTACTGTTCCATCTACCTAAGATGGGAGAAGGCACAATGCAAAAGATGCCCTGCTGATGTGAGCTGTGAAACAGTCCAGCCAAAAACCTGGACTGTGGTCAGCAGAGGTAAATCTACCAGGAGAATGCTCATGAGGTCACTGGTGAGAATTACCTTGGCAGCATGTAGCTCTCTTGTCCTGCTCTTCAATCTGACAAGTAACTGTTTTATAGCACTGTCTTAGTCAATTGGGCTGCTGTAACAGAATACCATGGTATATAATGAGGGATTCTTCCTCCTTTTGATATCTACATTGGAAAAAATATAATACTCTTAGTGGGTAAAGCCAACAGTTTTGGTCTCCAAAATTCAACTTCAGGGCCAAGGATTGTATTGGTAACCAAAGAATTATAAAGATTACAATTCAACAGCCACCTTGAGATGGCTTAAGCCTGGGTGGCTTAAACCAGGGGTCCCCAGTCCCTGGGTCACCGATCAGTACCAGTCTGTGGTCTGTTAGAAACTGTGCTAACAGCAGGTGAGTGTTAGGCAAGCAAGTGAAGCTTCATCTGTATTTATAGCTGCTCCCCATTGCGGGCATTACTGCCTGAGCTTTGCCTCCTGTCAGAGCAGCGGCAGCATTAGATTCTCATAGGAGCATGAACCCTGTCGTGATCTGTGCATGTGAGGGATCTAGGTTGTGTGCTCCTCTTGAGAATCTAATGCCTGATGACTTGTCAATATCTCCCATCATCCCCAGAAAGGATGTCTAGTTGCAGGAAAACAAGTTCAGGGCTCCCAGTGATTCTACATTATGGTGAGTTGTATAATTATCTTACTATGTATTGCAATGTAATAATAATAGAAATAAAGTGCACAATAAAAGTGCTTGAATCATCCCGAAACCATTGCACCCTCCAGTCTGTGGAAAAATTGTCCTCCATGAAACTGGTCCCTGGTGCCAAAAAGGTTGGTGACCACTGACTTAGAAAACATACATTTATTCCTCACAATTCTGTTGGCTGGGAAGTTCAAGATCCAGGTGTCAGCAGATTTGGTTCCTGATGAGGGCTCGCTGTCTTCCTAGTTGGTAGATATCTATCTTCTTGCACATGCTGGAGAGCAAAGAGAGTGAGGATGAGTGGTCGTATCTCTTTTTATAAGGAAAGACACTAATTGCATTCGTGGGAGCTCCAACTTCATGCCTTAATTATCTCCCAAAGACTCCACCTTCTAATATTAGGTCGGTGAAAAAGTAATTGCAGCTTTTGCCATTTTTTTTTTAAATGGCGAAACCACAGTTACTTTTGCACCAACCTAATACCATCAAATTAGGGGTTAGGATTTCAACATACAAATTTTTTAGGAGGAGGGGACGCAAACATTCATTCCATATTAGGTACTAAGTTTTTGACCTAATAACCAGAATCTTCCTGAGAAGGTCAAATTGCTTTGCTTAGTGGGATGAATGACTCTACAACTCTGACAAGGTGTGAAACTTAGTATAGAACCAGTGAGGTAAATTATAATATTGTGATGTCAAGTTTAAGATAAATGTTAAAAACTGGTGTGAATTTAAGTTAAACCTCAATTTAAATTGTGTTTTCAACTTGAAATATGTGTTGATTTTAGACTGATGAGTTTTAGTTGAAAGGTATAAGATGCTGCTGAAGCTTATAAGCAGTATTAGAACATTTAGGACAAATCAAACATCTGAGCATGGCAAATCAAGTAATTAGATTTACAAGAGTTGCTTAAGTGATGAGAAAGATTTTGCGTATAAGGATTCTAAGTCTACCTTGTCAGGTAATGAAAAAGCATGAGGAAAAAAAATCCAATGCATTAAGCATGTGAATATGGTTTGTATCAGTTATGAAAAATATACTTACTTTGTAAATTGGACTAATTGCTAACAAAATATAAATCTGTTTGATTTAAACATCAATCAAAGAACAAGCGGAAGTGATTTTTTTTCAAAAAACAACACTTAGTACATTTATAGACAGAATTTCAAGATTTGTAATTTGAATTTAAAGCCTTATGCAAAATCAGGTTTTATAATTATAATTTTAGTAAACATTGATTAAAAACCCAGGTACCTGGAAATAGTCTTTCTCACACACATTAGACATTAAAAATATTCACAATGATAATTGTGTGTGTGTGTGAAACTTGTATCAGTAATTAGATCAGAAAGAATGATGGAGTCCAAAGAAATCTAAAAGATGGAGAAGAGATGGGCCAGAAAGGACTAGATACACTAATATGAGAAGCTTAAAAAAGAAAAAACACAACTGGTTATAGTATTGAAAGCAAAATTTCTCATAATTTAGCAAACCAGTACCTCAAGAAAGTTTGGTTTTAACATGCAGATCGTTTTTTAGAAAGTCTATGTTATTTGTTTTTAATTTTTAATTTTTTTTGAGACAGAGGCGTCTCCCTCTGTCACCAAGGTAGCAGTGCAGTGGCATGATCTTGTCAGCTCCCTGCAACTTCTGTCTCCTGGGTTCAAGCAATTCTCCTGTCTCAGCCACCCAAGTTGCTGGGGTTACAGGTGCTTGCCACCATGTCCAGCTAATTTTTGTATTTTTAGTAGAGATGGGGTTTCACCATGTTGGCCAGGCTGGTCTTTAACTCCTAACCTCAGGTGATCCACCCACCTTGGCCTCCTAAAGTAGAAAGACTATTTTAAGCAATTTTATTTTAATTACAGCTAGCTTAATCATACACAGAATTCCTTTCATAAATTCCCCTTCATGAACCTTATCATGACTTACAAAGACCATTTACAACATGCTTGAACTTTTTGACTTGTCTGTACTATCTCTTTCTTAAATAACCAGCCATTTTATTTTCAGTTCTTAAATGTGTGTTTTGCCTGCAGTGTTTTTTGCTTTGACTTTCTGTTAACTGTATTTGGGCAATTGTTTAAAGCAGGTCACCTGGTTGTGAGAGCCCTCCCATTGTGTTGACTCTGGGACGCTAGAGTCACATTGTTCTGTGGCTCCAACCAGGCCTTTGGGGTTCACTGTTGGCTTTCCCCTAGATGCTCTGAAGTTATTGGCATTGGTTAGCCCCAGGTACTCTGGAATTTCTGGCATTTGGTGTAGGGATCCTCACTGGCTGATACTCTGGTACTCTGGGTTATTGGCATTTGATATTGTTGGCCACCCTCTGAATGCTCCAGGGCTTTCAGCATTGGTGTTCCCTCTAGGATTGTGGGTTCGAGGCACACCCTAGGGGGAATACTGGTCTTGCCTTTTCTTGTTTCCTGCCCTAAAGTTTTCATTTTCCATAACAGCATCTTCTTTTCTTATTGTCACTTTATTTGCACTTTTCCTTTTACATTTTGCTTTAAAAATACTCCTTTTGTCATAGTTCATTCACTGGCAAATGCTTCTAACCCACTTTCATAATGCCTTGCTACTTATACTTACACCTTCTCAGCAGGAAGTGAGAATCTAAAAGGGAATCATAGTAAAAGCCCAGTTCCTTTCCCTTTCACTAGACTTAGAAAAACTACGTCCAGTAGAAATCCTTGTTGGACATGGGACAATGACAAGTATACCAGAGGAATTGCCACTAGGGTTGTCTTTTAGGCTATTAGAGCAAATTCAAATTTGGCCTCAAGAAAAAGCAACTCATTTTCTATTACAATACCACTCGGATTCGATTCAAATTAGAAAACCAATAGATTTGGCCTAAACATGGTTCTATATGTTATAATAATATTTTACCATTAGACTCATTCTGTAAAGAAGAAAGAAAACGAGAGGAGGTCCCTTGTGTACAGGCTTTTATGGTCCTTTACTGGCTCATGTTACTTCTAAGTAACAGAAAGCTGGGCCTAAGGGATCCCCTCCTAGCTGCTCCCCCTAGAAGGCCTATGGTCTCCCTGGAGTCTCCTCAGTCCCCCAGTTCTGAGGGGGTTCCTGCCAGTTCTCTAATGAAGAATTCCACCCAAGGTCATTGGGTACTCATTCCCCTTATCCAGCTACCCCAGCCTATACACCCCTGCTGCCTGAGAAAGTAAGCCCAACCAGTACCACCAGGAGTAGGGCTCCATATCAGCCCCTAAAATCAAATCTGTGTCCACTGAGGGAGATGCCTGATAGAAATGAGGAAACAGAGTACGTGTGCCATTTTCTATGTGTGACTTGGTTTTATACAAGGAAAAATTTGGCCAGAAAATCCAGAAAAATTTACAAAAGAATTTGTTAAATAAACCAGGTTTTTAAATTCAACTCGTCATGACTTGCAAGTATTGTCATCTGCTTGCTGTACTGTGGAAAAAAAAGCAGAAGAAAAGGTGTGTGGTTAAGCCAGTGAATTATGACAAGGCAAGAGAAATAACTCAAAACAAAAATCCCACTGTTTCAGGGTCATTTGTTTGAGACACTCAGGAAATATACCAATGCAGACCCAGACTCCTCAGAAGGGCAAGCTCTCCTGGGTATACATTTTACTACTCAATCTGCCCCTGACATTAGGAGGAAGCTACAAAAAGCAGCAAGGGGATTTTAAACCTCTATAAGTCAACATTTAAACATGGCCTATAAAGTTTACAACAATAGGGCCAGGGCAAAAGAGGTGGAAAAAACACATACAAAACATAGCCAAAAAGTTAAATTGTTAACAATTGCTTAAAGCCACCTGCCACCTCAAAATTGCCCATCCCAAGAAAGTGTCACAAGATCAGCATCTGGGATTCCCAGACAAGAGCCCCTGACTTGCTGGCCTCTGGGCCAGAATCAGTGTGTCTACTATAAGCAAAAGGGCCATTGGCAATGAGAATGTCCTAACTGTCCCTGGTGAGATGGGGAAAAAACTCCCTGTCAACACCAGAGCTAACCTTCCATTAGCTCCAATTAGTGGCCTTTCTCAAATAAGTAAACTGGGGATCTTAGACCCTGACCCAATGGACAGTTTCCCATGGTGGTAGACAAGTGGCTGGCTGAACATTTTTCTTTGATATCTCTGTTGGGAGCAGGCCCTCCAAAATCTGGCTATAAACTTGCCCCTGTTGGAAGCAAGCCCCCCCAAAACTGGCCATAAATAAAATATCTGCAGCAATGTAACATGTCCATAATGGCCATAATGCCCAAGCTGGAAGGTTGTGGGTTTACGGGAATGAGGGCAAGGAACACCTGGCCCGCCCAGGGTGGAAAACCGCTTAAAGGCATTCTTAAGCCACAAACAAAAGCCCTAGCGATCTGTGCCTTAAGGGCGTGTTCCTGCTGCAGTTAATTCGGCCCATCCCCTTGCTTTCCATAAGGCATACTTTTAGTTAATTTAATATCTATAGAAGCCTGTAATCCCAGCACTTTGGGAGGCCGAGACGGGCGGATCACGAGGTCAGGAGATCGAGACCATCCTGGCTAACACGGTGAAACCCCGTCTCTACTAAAAATACAAAAAAAACTAGCCGGGCGAAGTGGCGGGCGCCTGTAGTCCCAGCTACTCGGGAGGCTGAGGCAGGAGAATGGCATAAACCCGGGAGGCGGAGCTTGCAGTGAGCTGAGATCCGGCCACTGCGCTCCAGCCTGGGCGACAGAGCAAGACTCCGTCTCAAAAAAAAAAAAAAAAAAAAAAAAAAAAATATATATCTATAGAAACAATGCTAATGACTGCTTTGCTGTTAATAAATATGTGGGTAAATCTCTGTTCGGGGCTCTCAGCTCTGAAGGCTGTGAGACCCCTGATGCCCCACTTCACACCTCTATATTTCTGTGTGTGTGTCTTTAATTCTAGCGCTGCTGGGTTAGGGTCTCCTCGAACGAGCTGGTCTCAGCAAGTAGCGTCCATTTGTGGGGGCTCGAATCCAGGTTGAAGGGTCACCGGAGTGACAGTTGGAATGGAAAACAAGCTGGAAGACACCCGAGTACTCTTAAAGCAATCCCTGTGGTGAGTAAGAAGGGGAGCTCGGAAGCGTCAGGGTAACAATGGGGCAAGTTTGGGGTCTGGTTCGTTCCACCTTGGAACTTTTTCACACCGATGACAGGGAGGAACAAGAGTATAGCGAGGTAACAGAAGAGGTTACAGAGCATGCTTATTTGACAGCTGAAGCTAAAGTGGCAAAGGAAGGAGAGGTTCATCCCTACCCTGTGTCCGCACCCTCTCATTATTATTTTGAAGAAAATGACCTCCCAGATCTTTCTTTTCTGGAGGACACTGGGTGGAAAGTAGTTGCCTCAGTGACTGTTCGAGCCGTGCCTTGAGTGACCGACCGCTCTTAGTTCTATTCAGGCAGGAATTCAGCAAGCTAGATGAGAGGGTGATTCAGAAGCTTGGCAGTTCCCTGTTAGACTATACCCTCCAGATCAAGAGGGAAATACTATAGCTGCAGTTGAGCCTTTTCCTTTTAAATTACTCCAAGAATTTAGACAAGTTATTCATACTAAAAAACAATGTAGAAAAAAATCAGCGAGTCAGGCCACCAGATAGGGGAAAAAAGGAAACTGTTGAGCCTGAAATATGTCCAAAATGTAAAAAAGGAAAACACTGTGCTAGTCAGTGTCACTCTAAGTTTGATAAAGATGGGAACCCGATTTTGGGAAATGCCATGAGGGGCCCGTCCTGGGCCCCGTTCTAAACTGGGGCATTTCTAACTAGGCCATTCCCTCACCCTGTACAATGTCTGTCCCCCACCACAGCCAGTAGTGCCACAGTAGATTTATGCTGCACAAAAGCTGTGAGCCTTCTGCCTGAGGAACCCCCGCAAAAGGTCCCAACAGGAGTCTGTGGACCTTTGCTGGCAGGGACAATAGGATTACTTTTAGGAAGGTCTAGTGTAAGATTAAAAGGTGTACTAATACATACAGGAGTCACTGATTCAGATTATAATAGGGAAATTCAAATTGTTATATCTACTTCTGTTCCCTGGAAAGCAGAGCCAGGAGAGCACATAGGACAGCTCCTGATTGTGCCGTATGTGGGAAAGGGAAAAAGTGAAATTAAATGAACAGGAGGATTTGGAAGCACAAATAAACAAGGCAAAGCAGCTTACTGGGTAAATCAAATTACTGATAAACGTCCTACCTGTGAAATAACTATTCAAGGAAGAAATTTAAAGGTTTGGTAGATACAGGAGCGGACATTTCAATCATTTCTCTACAGCACTGGCTGTCCATGTGGCCAATTCAACCCGCTCAATTTGACATAGCTGGAGTTGGTAAAGCCGCTGAAGTATATCAAAGTAGTTATGGTGTGCCCCCCACTTCTCTGGGAATTGTAACAAACTATCTTTTCAAGGGCAATCATTTCCTGATCTGTTGGATTTACCATACCTAAAAATAATAAAACCAATTAAAACATTATCTATTATGTGTGTCAGGCACAGTTCTAGGTCCTGGAGATCCAGCACTGAGCCGGCTGAAGTCCCTGCTGTCATGGGGCTTACATTCTTTTCTTGCAAAGCCCTTGGGAAAACTCTAGTAGGTCATTTGCTATGGGATGAAGCAGGTGGAAGAGTCAGCAGGTGAATAGGTTCCCTGTTCTCTCAGCATCTTGAAGAGGGGTTGTAGAAGTCTCCCTCTTCCTATTGCTGTGACTTTTAGGCGGCAAGTATGGGTGACTTTGTGGCCTTGACGGTCTGAGTTTGAGTGCTAATCATTTACTGCAATAGCTAGGAAAGCGTGAAGCCCAGCATCTAGAGACCTTGGAATATACTGCGATCAGGCATTACTTTCTTACTTGGAGGAGAGGTTGGAAAGCCGTTGGTCACTAGGGAAGTTGAGTTCTGTCTGGAGTGGCATGTCCTGCTGGGAGAAAGACGATGATGATCTTCCCAGCCCTCCAAGCTAGCCTCTTGCCAGGCGACTGGAAGGAGCTCCCCAGGTAATTCACCAGACAATCCTGCTTGTCTCCCACATTCTTAAAGTTACTGAGAATGCTTGAGAATGTGTTTAGCACAGTTCCTGGAACAGGAGTACTACCTAAAAATGTGAGTTACTGCTATAACTTCAGTTATTGTCATTTTTTTCTACAATACTGTGCAGAAGCGGGCACCTACATCCAAGAATAAGGATATGAGGAGGAAGGAGACCCATGCTCCCGGGACTCATGCCTGGAATTATGACTTATATGACTATATCATGACATACCATCTACTGATACCATCCCTCTTTAATTTTAGCAGAAAATTTTTAGCAGGTGCTAATAGATGCTACCCCAAGACACATAATAGATCTTGCTCACCCTGTCATCAGCCAAGGTCTGCAGAATACAGTCTGTGTGTAACCAATGGTGTGTGCTATCTCCTCTGTGTTACAGAAATGTGGGAGGAAGGGTACTGAGCTGGCTACATTCTGCAGCAAGAGGCAGTAGGAAACACTCTACTTTCATCTGAAGAAGTCCAGTAATACTTTTTTAAAAAAATAGACTTTATGTTTTAGAGCTGTTTGGGGTTCACAGAAAAACTGAGCAGAAAGCACAGAGAGTTCCCATATACCTCCTGTTCCCACCCCCAGACTTCCCTACTCTCAATATCCCTTACCAAAGAGGTACATTTGTTACAATTATGAACCTACGTTGACCCATCATGGTCACCCACAGTCCATAGTTTTCAGTAGACTTCACTCACTGTGTTGTAAGATCTATGGGTTTTGACAAATGATTGTGTTCACCATTACAAGGTGGCTTCACTGCCCTAAAAATGCTCTGTCTTCCACCTACTTCCACCTTCCACCTACAGGAAGGCCTCCCTGACCTCCACCCCTTGGCAACTACTGATCTTTTTGCTGTCTCCATAGCTTTGCCTTTTCCAGAATGTCATACAGTTGGAATCATGTATTCCGAAGCCTTTTCAGATTGGCTTCTTTCACTTTGTAATATGCATTTAAGATTCCTCCATGCCTTTTAATGGCTTGATAGCTCATTTCTTTTTATTGCTGAATAATATTCCATTTTATGGATGAACCACAGCTTATCTGTTCCTCTACTGAAGGACATTTTGGTTCCCTTCTTCAACTTTTGGTGTTTATGAATAATATTGTGCAAAGGTTTATATGGATATAAGTTTTCAACTCATTTGGTTAAATACCAAAGAGTGTGATTGCTGGACCATAGGATAAGAGTACGGTTAGTTTTGTAAGAATCTGCCAAACTGTCTTCCAAAGTGGCTGTACCATTTTGCATTCCCACCAGCAAGAAAAAAGGGTTCCTGTTGCTCCATGCCCTTGTCAAAATTTGATGCTGCCACGGTTTTGGATTTTGGCCATTCCAATAGGTGTGTAGTGGTCTCTCATTGTTTTAACTTGCAATTCTTAATGACATATGATACTAAACATCTTTTCATATGCTTATTTGCCATCTGTATATCTTCTTTTGTCTATTCAGATGTTTTGTCCACTTTCAAATTGAGCTGTTTGTTTTATTATTGAGTTTTAAGTTCTTTTAAAATTTTGGATAACAGTCCTTTATCACATAAGAGTTTTTCAAATATTTTCTCCAAGTTAGTAGCTCGTCTTCTCATTCTCTCAAAGTGATACTGTTTAGAATCAATGAATGGAATGTGGTGGAGGTCTCACAGGAAGCCATCTTGGGCAGCCGGGTGGGAGCAACCTGCTTGAAAAGGCTCCCGTGGACAGTAAGTGTGTGTGTGTGGTGGTGGTGGGACTGGTAAGGTTAAGCCCTGGGAGGGGATTTAAAGATAATACAAACATCAGAGTAAATGCCTAAATAATAAGGAATTATAAATAATAAGAAATTAAGGAATTAGCATGAGGACTTGTGCTCAATAGATGCCTAATACACACTTGTTGAATTATTGAATTAAAATGGACAACGAGACTGGCTTTTATAGAGGGCATTTGACACTACTTACTACATAACAGTCACGGATTTTATTTTATTTTTTATTTTAGGGCAAAATTTTAATAGAGTGTAATCCTGAACTCTTACATTCAGAAAAAACAAAACCTTAAAATTACTGATTGATTCAATTTATGGAAAAATTAATCTGTAACAAAAACTTGTCACTGAGTGCAAAGGCACCACCTTTTTTTTTTTTTTCCCTGAAACCCACTTTTCTCTCTCCCTTTCTCTCCTTTTAAATTGTATTTTAAGTTCTAGGGTACATATGCACAATGTGCAGGTTTGTTACATATGTATACATGGACAGTCACAGATTTTAGAGACAGGGACTTTTAGATATCTGTTGTGCAATCCCTTCAGATTGTAGATGAGAAAATGTGAGTGTCAAGGTGAAGTTATGGAAACTCATAGATGGTGAATATAAGTAACTGGATGGGCAACTCAGGTTTCATTTGTTTAGCTAATGCTTATTCCAAAAAACAGAACAACGATATGATGTTTCTTCAATCGTCAAACATGTTAGAAAACTTGAGCCGATTGTATTGACCCATATTTTTGCTTACTGCATTTTTCCTTATTTCATGTTGTTTCAAAGTTCTTTCTTTTATTGTTTCCTTTCTGCTTTAAGCTATTCACTCAGGATAGGTCTGATGGGGACAAATTCTTTTCATTTTCCTTAATTGAGAAAGTCTTGATTTTCCCTCCATTCTTGAAGGATATTTTCAGTGGGTGTGGTGCAAAATAATGTCCCTCCCAAAGATGTGCATGTCCTACTGTCTGGAACCTGTGAATATGTTAGGCCACATGGCAAAGAGAAATTACAGTTGAAGATGGAAGTTATTAATTGGCCCACCTTATGTTCTTATTGTTGAGTTTTAAGAGTTCTTTTTATATTTTGGATAACAGTTCTTTATCACATAGGAGTTTTGCAAATATTTTCTCCAAGTCAGTGGCTTGTCTTCTCATTGCTGCTATAAAAATTTTTCACAAACTAAGTGGCTTAAGAAAAGTTATTACTGGCTGGGTGCCGTGGCTCATGCCTGTAATCCCTGCACTTTGGGAGGCCAAGGCAGGCAGATCACGAGGTCAGTAGATTGAGACCATCCTGGCTAACAAGGTGAAACTCCGTCTCTACTGAAAATACAAAAAAATTAGCTGGGCGTGGTGGCAAGCGCCATTAGTCCCAGCTACTCGGGAGGCTGAGGCAGGAGAATGGTGTGAACCTGGGAGGCGGAGCTTGCAGTGAGACGAGATGGCACCACTGCACTCCATCCTGGGAGACAGAGCGAGACTCCATCTCGGGGAAAAAAAAGGTTATTACTGCATTCTCTTGGTAGCAGAGGTCCTGGAGATTATCCTCCAGGATATGGAGAGAGTATGTAGAGATGATTCTGGATTATCCAAGTGGGCCCCAATATGATCACTGAGGTCCTTATATGTGAGAGAAGGAGGCAGCAGGGAGAGAACCAGAGGGATGACAGTAGTAGAGGGGTTTGGCCAGACATTGCTGGCTGAAGACAGAGGTAGGTGCCATGAACCAAAGAATCAGGCGGGCTCTAGAAGCTGGAAAAGATAAGAAAACAGATTTCTTCCTACTATCTCCAGAAGGAACATAGCTCTGCTGACACCTCAGTTTTAGGGGTACCCACCTGGCTATTGGGGTGTCTTGTTACAGCCTCATGAGGGAGGAAGTCTAGATTCCCCTCTTGGCCTTTGCTGGGTGTGTGGTTAGGGGCACAGTTTTAAATTTGGTGTTTAGCTAGAATGGAGTGGTTATTGTCTAGAAGTTTCTGTCTTGGTAGGCTGCCCCTCTTCTTGTCCTTTGGTTAGAAAGAGCAGGCTTTTATTGGAATTTATTTTATCTGGGCATGTTGGTGTTTCTGGGTTGCTGGCCTTTTAAGCACTCAGTATGAGATACGTGAAGCAAAGGAAACCCATGGGACTCATTACCATGTTGTTTCTTGGGTCCTGTGGTCCCTAGCCAGTCTGCCTTCTTTTCTACACCTTTTAGAGTCTTCTTATGTTTGGTTTACATATAATGCTCAGGGTTTTAAGTTGTACTGAATGGGAGGAATAGAGAAAAGTGTGTCTACTCCATTTTTTCCCTAAGCAGGGTCTTTCTCCAAACACACACACATGCACATACACACACACACACACACACAGCTTATCTGTGTATGCTATAGATATTTGGTGAAAAAATCCTGAAAAGGGAGCAAAACCACTCATTTGGGGAAATATTCCCAAGTAAAAAATCTTGGTTTCTTTTTTCCTTCCTTCCTTTTCTGTGTGGGGACAATCAAAGGGTTCCCAGCTGGATTTGGCAAGGGTGACATATTCTGAAACTTCTCTGGATTTCAAAAGTGGTAAGATTCTACTAGAAGCAGGATGCTGTGGTCCAAATGTTGGTGTCTCCTCCATAGTTCATATGTTGAAATCCTAACCCCCAGTGTGATGGCATTAGGAGGTGGTTAGGAGGCTTTGGGGAGATGACTCCGTCATGAGGGCTCTGCCTCATAAATGGGATTAGTGTCTAGATCCCAGAGAGATGGCTAGCCCTTCTACCATGTGAAGATGCAGCAAGAAGGCACCATCTATGAGGAAGCAAGATCCTCACCAGACACTGAATCTGCGGGTGCTTTGATGGGACTTCTCAGCCTGCAGAACTGCGAGAAGTAAATGTTTATTGTTTATAAGCCATCCAGTCTAAGGTTTTTTTTTTGTTTTTTTTTTAAAGATGGAGTCTTGCTCTGACACCCATGCTGGAATGCAATGGCATGATCTTGGCTCACTGCAACTTCCACTTCTGGGGTTCAAGCGATTCTCCTGCCTCAGCCTCCCAAGTAGCTGGAAGTACAGGTGCTTGCCACCATGCCCGGCTAATTTTTGTATTTTTAGAGATGGGGTTTCACCATCTTGGTCAGGCTGGTCTCAAACTCCTGACCTCAGGTGATCCACCCACCTCAGCCTCCCAATGTGCTGGGATTACAGGCATAAGCCACTGTGCCCTGGCTCTCAGTCTAAGGTATTTTATTATAGCAGCCAGAACAGACTAAGACATAGGGGTAAAGACAGTGTGTACTACAGTCCTTGCTGTCATCTGGCAGCATTCTCTACTGGGTGGCCAGGGGTGGAGCTAAGATGCTTTGTACCCAAACCTAGGTGTGTAGTGCTTGGTACACCTGGGTATATCTAGATATCACTACTTTGAACACTTTTAAAGCAAAGTAAGATTTCTTCAGGTCTATTTAGATGGTCCTGGCTTTGGGATTTGCTGCATTTCATCACATATACTGCTTTCATCCTTTGCCAAGTTGTCTCTGCCAATGATGACTATGAGGGCTGCAAGGAGGGATGGGTAATCATAACCAACAAGCCCTTCCAAATGTACATGTATAAAGATTGTAACTTGATTTGCAATTTCCAGAGCATGGAAACTTCTATTACTCTGCATCTGATGTCATTCAAAAACTGAAGAATCAAATCAGATGGGGTCATCCCCCATTTCCTACCTGTCTTAGTTTGTTTTCTGTTGTTATAACTGAATATCACAGACTGAGTAATTTATGAAAAATAGAGGTTTATTTAGGTCATAGTTATGGAGGCTGGATAATTTATAAGGAATAGAGGTTGATTTAGTTCATGGTTCAAGAGTATGGTGCCACCATCTAATGAGGGCCTTCTTGCTACATCTTAATATGGTGGAGGGCATCACATGGTGAGAGGGCAAGCAAGCCAGAGAGCGCTTGCTTTTATAACAAGCCCACTCCCATGATAGTGACATTAATCCACTCACGAGGGCAGAGGGGTTAAGTTTCTAACACATTAATATTTTGGGGACACATTCAAACCATTGTATTACCCCTCCTCCAAACAAAAGGAATGTAGACTTGAACACTTAGAAAATAAAGAAATTAGGCTGGGCGCAGTGGTAATCCCAGCACTTTGGGAGGCCGAGGCAGGTGGATCACCTGAGGTCGGGCGTTCGAGACCAGCCTGACCAATATGGAGAAACCCCATCTGTAATAAAAATACAAAAATCAGTGGGGCGTGGTGGTGCATGCCTGTAATCCCAGCTACTTGGGAGGCTGAAGCAGGAGAATCGCTTGAACCTGGGAGGTGGAGGTTGTAGTGAGCTGAGATTGTGCCATTGCACTCCAGCCTGGGCAACAAGAGCGAAACTCTGTCTCAAAATAAATAGATAAATAAAAAATAAAGAAATTCATTTATCCAAATGAAGTTGTGAAAGAAAGTAGCTGTACCTAAATGAGATGATAATAACTAGGTTAACTTGTAACTCATGACCGGGCACAGTGGTTTACACCTGTAATCCCAGTACTTTGGGAGGCTGAGGTGGGTGGATCACTTGAGGCTAGGGGTTCAAGACCAGCCTGGCCAACATGGTAAAACCCCATTCTTTTTTTAAAAAAAAACTACAAAAATTAGCCTGGTGTGGTGCACATGCCTGTAATCCCAGTTACTTGGGAGGCTGAGGCACTAGAACTGCTTGAACCCAGGAGATCTGCAGTGAGCTGAGATCCTGCCATTGCACTCCAGCCTGGGAGACAGAGTGAGGCTCTGTCTCAAAAAAAAAAAAAAAATAGTTGTAACTCATGACTTGGATGTCATTACCAAGTGGAGGAAATTTCCTTAGGGATCCATGACACAGCAGGCAGAGCTCAGCTCTAAAACAGGGCTGAGAGTATTCATTTGTGACTCAGCCTTGTCTTGGGGATATGTCTATGTCTTGAGTCTTAGTCTCAAATCTCTGACTTCTAAGTATCTACACTATAGTTCTAAATTTAACCCAGTAAACTTGACTTACCTGAGTCAGTAAATTTGCCTTACAGAGATCAAACATTATAACATCAAACATTATAAGTTAAAATGTTTGATGTTTTAGAGAATCTGATGGATTAGCCTTTGATTTGGAAAGTAAGGTTTTAGACTTGGGCAACCCCCTTTGGGTCCCCTCCCATTGTATGGGAGCTCTATTTTCACTCTATTAAATCTTGCAACTGCACACTCTTCCAGTTCGTGTTTGTTCCGGCTCGAGCTGAGCTTTCGTCTGCTGTCCACCATTGCTGATCGCCACTGTTGCAGACCATCTGCTGACTTCCACCCCTCCGGACCCGGCAGGGTGTCTCCGGTGCTTTGATCCAGTGAGGCACCCATTGCTGCTCCCGATTGGGCTAGAGGCTCACCATTGTTCCTGCATGGTTAAGTTCCTGGGTTCGTCCTAATCAAGCTGAACACTAGTCACTGGGTTCCACAGTTCTCTTCCATGACCCATGGCTTCCAATAGAGCTATAACACTCACTACATGGCCCAAGTTTCAATTCCTTGGAACCTGTGAATTCAAGAATCCCAGGTCAGAGAACAAAGGCTTGCCACCATCTTGAGAGTCACCCACCACCATCTTGGGAGCTCTAAGAACAAAGACCCGCTGGTAACATTTGGTGGCCCATACAGGGATTCTCCAAAGAGGTGAGCAATATTGGACCACTTTCACTTGCTATTCTGTCCTATCCTTCCTTAGAATTGGAGGAAAATACCAGGCACCTGTTGGCCAGTTAAAAATAATTGGCGTGGCCACCGGACTTAAGACTCAGGTGTCAGACTTTCTGGGAAAAGGCTTTCTAACAACTCCCAACCCTTTTGGGTTGGGAGTGTTGGTCTGCCTGGAACCAGCTTCCACTTTCACAATATTCCTGGGGGAAGCCGAGGGCTGAATAGAGGCAGAAAGGTATCATCCTGAACTCCCGGCATTGGCCAGTTGAGATCATGGCATAGCCAGAAGTCTCTACTCAACAGTCGCCCATGCATGTGCCTCTACCTTTCCTTCTGACCCATACCTCCTGGGTCCTGACCATGACTTTCTTGTAAGTGTAGCCCCAAAATTCTCCTTACCCATGAATCTACTTCTTCCGATCCCTGCCTCCTAGGTACTAATGCTTCAGACTTTTACTTCCTTTCCCAAGTATTAGAGCACGTTGTATCTCCAAAGAGATCTAAGGAAGCTCTATGCTGCATCCTTAGGCACCTAGGCTATGAACCCTGGCAGTCTTGCCCCGGTGTCCCTCCCAATTTAGGTATACAGCTCTCGACATGGGCAGTTATGTAGGACCCGTTCCCTACCACCCTTTCTAGGGCCTTAAAACTGATGACCCAGTACTTTAACAATTGGAACTGGGTCTATGACAATGTAATAGATCAGAATGAAAACGAATTGAGTAAATTAAAGGAAGGCGCATATTCCTGTAGTGGCAAATGGGGGCAACAAGCGAACATCCTTCCACTGTGTTCCTAAAATCCATCTACCAAGAGAGAAATTATCTCTTTCACAGCTTTGCCTAGTGATCCTATGTAAGTCAATACTACTGGAAGGACAACATAGCACCCAGAAGTTTATTAACTGGACTTTAGCACATAAAACCAGCAAGCCCATCCTTTTCTCCTCGCTCCCCTTTTCATAGGAAAAAGGCACATAGGATAAACAGGATCCATCTCTCATATTTCATACCCAAAAGGACTTAATCCAGGGCAACAGAAAGTTTAAGATTGATAATTAGGGCATATTCCTACAAAGTAAAAGAAGGACAAAGTCCCTAGTAGGCAAAAACTCGATACTCAAAAGGTTACCTACACCCTCTCTGAAATGAATTTGCATAGGAACCCATCAAGATGGGGCAACTGGGTTGTTATGAAATACTCAGGAACCCAGCCCAGCTCTAGAACTCACTCCTGAGTGCAAAGGCAATGTTGGGCACGCTGGTAAAGGACCACTAGAATCCAGCAGCCCCGATCCCTTTCTTTGTGGTCAAGAAAGGTGGGAAAACAGGTGCAGAACTGCTACATCGGTGAGTGTAACTAATCTGATAAGCAGAGGTCCATGGGTGGTTATGCACCCTGGAAAGGCATAAGCCTTAAGATCATAGAGGATGCTCTAAAACTAATGCTTATTGGAAAATGACTAGGGGTGCTGGCATCTCTATGTTCTTTTTTCAGATGGGAAACATTCCCCTCAAGGAAAAAACACCCCTAAGATGTATTCTGGAGAATTGGGACCAATTTGATCCTCAAACGCTAAGAAAGAAATGACTTATATTCTTCTACAGTACCACCTGGCCACGATATCCTCTTCAAGGGGGAGAAACCTGGCCTCCTGAGGGAAGTATAAATTATAACACCATCTTACAGCTAGACCTCTTTTGTAGAAAAGAGGGCAAAAGGAGTAAAGTGCCATATGTGCAAACTTTCTTTTCATTAAGAGACAAGTTGCAGTTATATAAAAAGTGTAATTTATGCCCTATAGGAAGCCCTGAGTCTACCTCCCTACCCCAGCTCCCCCCAACTCCTTCCCTAACTAATAAGGACCCCCCCTTCAACCCATACGGTCCAAAAGGAGATAGACAAAGGGGTAAACAATGAACCAAAGAGGGCCAATATTCCCCAATTATGCCCCCTCCAGGCGGTGGGAGGAGGATAATTCGGCCCAGTCAGAGTGCATGTACCTTTTTCCCTCTCAGATTTGAAGCAAATTAAAATAGACCTAGGTAAATTCTCAGATAACCCTGATGGCTATGCTGATGTTTTACAAGGGTTAGGACAATCCTTTGATCTGACATGGCGAGATATAATGTTACTGCTAAATCAGACACTAACCCCAAATGAGAGAAGTGCCACCGTAACTGCAGCCTGAGAGTTTGGCGATCTCTGTTATCTCAGTCAGGTCAATGATAGGATGACAACAGAGGAAAGAATAATTCCTCACAGGCCAGTAGGCAGTTCCCAGTGTAGACCCTCACTGGGAGGGTCTCAGTTCACAGTGGGACGCAGAATCAGAACATGGAGATTGGTGCCGCAGACATTTGCTAACTTGCGTGCTAGAAGGACTAAGGAAAACTAGGAAGAAGCCTATGAATTATTCAATGATGTCTGGTATAACACAGGGAAAGGAAGAATATCCTACTGCCTTTCTGGAGAGACTAAGGGAGGCATTGAGGAAGCACACCTTGCTGTCACCTGACTCTATTAAAGGCCAACTAATCTTAAAGGATAAGTTTATCACTCTGTCAGCTGCAGACATTAGAAAAAAACTTCAAAAGTCCACCTTAGGCCCAGAGCAAAACTTAGAAACCCTATTGAACTTGGCAAGCTTGGTTTTTTTATAATAGAGATCAGGAGGAGCAGGCAGAACGGGATAAACGGGATTAAAAAAAAGGTTACCACTTTAGTCATGGCCCTCAGGCAAGCGGGCTTTGGAAGCTCTGCAAAAGGGAAAAGCTGGGCAAGTTGAATGCCTGCTTCCAGTGCGGTCCACAAGGGCACTTTAAAAAAGATTGTCCGAATAGAAATAAGCCACGCCCTTGTCCATGCCCCTTATGACAAGATAATTACTGGCAGGCCCACTGCCCCAGGCGATGAAGGTCCTCTGAGTCAGAAGCCACTAACCAGATGATCCAGCAACGGGACTGGGTGCCCAGGGCAAGCACCAGCCCATGCCATCACCCTCTCAGAGCCCCGGGTATGCTTGACTATTGATGGCCAGGAGGTTAACTGTCTCCTGGACACTGGAGCAGCCTTCTCAGTCTTACTCTCCTGTCCCAGACAACTGTCTTCCAGATCTGTCACTATCTGAGGGGTCCTAGGAGAGGCAGTCACTAGGTACTTCTCCCACCCACTGAGTTGTGACTGGGCAACTTTACTCTTTTCACATGCCTTTATAATTATGCCTGAAAGCCCCACTCCTTTGTTAGGGAGAGACATTCTAGCAAAAGCAGGGGCCGTTATACACTTGAACATAGGACAAGGAACACCCGTTTGTTGTCCCCTACTTGAGGAAGGAATTAATCCTGAAGTCTGGGCCACAGAAGGACAAATGGATGAGTGAAGAATGCCCGTCCTGTTCAAGTTAAACTAAAGGATTCTCCCTCCTCCCCCTACCAAAGGCAGCACCCCCTTAGACCCGAGGCCCAACAAGGACTCCGAAGGATTGTTAAGGACCTAAAAGCCCAAGGCCTAGTAAAACCATGCAATAGTCCCTGCAATACTCCAATTTTAGGAGTACAGAAACCCAATGGACATGGAGGTTAGTGCAAGATCTCAGGATTATCAACGAGGCCGTTGTCCCTCTATACCCAGCTGTACCTAACTCTTATACTCTTCTTTCCCAAATACCAGAGGAAGCAGAGTGGTTTACAGTCTTGGACCCTAAAGATGGCTTTTTCTGTATCCCTGTACATCCTGACTCTCAATTCTTATTTGCCTTTGAAGATCCTTTGAACCCAATGTCTCAGCTCACCTGGACTGCTTTACCCCAAGGGTTCAGGGATAGCCCCCATCTATTTGGCCAGGCATCAGCCCAAGACTTGAGCCAGTTCTCATACTTGGACACTCTTGTCCTTTGGTATGTGGATGCTTTACTTTTAGCAACCCGTTCAGAAACCTTGGGCCATCAAGTCACCCAAGTGCTCTTAAACTTCCTTGCCACCTGTGGCTATAAGGTTTTCAAACCAAAGGCTCAGCTCTGCTTACAGCAGGTTAAATACTTAGGGCTAAAATTATCCAAAGGCACCAGGGCCCTCAGTAAGGAACATATCCAGCCAATACTAGCTTATCCTCATCCCAGAACACTACTAACTGTTGGATGTGCCTCCCCCTGCACGTCAGGCCATACATTTCAATCCCTATATCTTTAACCTCCTTGTTAAGTTTGTCTCTTCCAGAATCGAAGCTGTAAAACTACAAATGGTTTTTCTAATGGAGCCCAGATGCAGTCCATGACTAAGATCTACTGCAGACCCCTGGACTGGTCTGCTAGCCCATGCTCCTATGCTGATGACATCAAAGGCACCCCTCCTGAGGAAATTTCAACTGCATGACCTACTACACCCCAATTCGGCAGGAAGCAGTTAGAGCGGTCGTTGGCCAACATCCACAACAGCACTTGGTTTTCCTGTTGAGAGGGGGGACTGAGAGACAGGACTAACTGGATTTCCTAGGCCGACTAAGAATTCCTAAGCCTAGCCGGGGAAGGTGACTGCACCCACCTTTAAACATGGGGCTTGTCACTCAGCTCACACCTGACCAATCAGGTAGTAAAGAGCTCACTAAAATGCCAATTAGGCTAAAAGCGGGAGGTAAAGAAATAGTCAATCATCTATTGCCTGAGAGCACAGGGGGAGGGACAAGGATCGGGATATAAACCCAGGCATTCGAGCTGGCAGTGGCAACCCCCTTTGGGTCCCCTCCCATTGTATGGGAGCTGTTTTCACTCTATTAAATCTTGCAACTGCAAAAAAAAAAAAAAAAGTTTTAGATTTATGACTTTAAGAGGATTAAGAAAATTGCATAAATGTTTATAAGTTTGATTTATTAGATTTAAAGGGTTGAATAAAAATTTAGAAAGGTTTTGCCTAGTAGTGTTGTTTGCCCTGTCAGGTATTGAAAATGTGAATATTAAATGTCACATAGTTTAAAATATTAGGAAATTTGACTTTTATTTCTAAAAAGCAAAAGTACAGCACAGTGTTTAAGAGCATGGACTCTGGAACAAGACTGTGTAGGTCAAAGATCCACAAACTATGGCCTGGTCCCTGTTTTTGCATAGTCTGCAAGCTAAGAAGTATTTGACATTTTTTGGCTGGGCACGGTGGGTCATACCTGTAATCCCAGCACTTTGGGAGGCCAACGCGGGTGGATCACCTGAAATCAGGTGTTTGAGACCACCTAGGAGGTGGAAGTTGCAGTGAGCCGAGATCACTCCACTGCATGCTGGCCTGGGTGACAGAACAAGACTCTGTCTCAAAAAAAATAAATAAGTATTTGACATTTTTAAATGGTTGGAAAAACATCAAAAGAAGAATAATATTTTGTAACATGAAAATTACATAAAATTCCTATTTCAGTGTTCATAAAAAGCATTACTGGAATACAGCCATGCTCATTTGTTTAGGTGTGGCCTATGACTGCTTTCGTGCTCCAACAGCGGGGTTAAGTCACTGTGACAGAGACTGTATGGACTACAAAGCCAAAAATATTGACCTTTGAGCCCTTTACAAAGTTTGATGACCCTGGTCTGGGTTCAAACCCCAGCTCTGCTATTTATTAGTATGACCTTGGGCAAGTCACTCAACTTCTCTGTGCCTCAGTTTCCTCTTTTGTAAAATGGGGGATAATAGTTATTATTAATAACTATTAGAAGGATTAAATAAATCAGTAGCTGAAAAGTGCTTGAAACAATGCCTGGCACACAGTCAATGAAATATGTGTCTAAACATGGTAAGATTTAACCTATTGAACTTGAATTGTCAAACATTAATTAAAGCATAAGTAAAAATTATTATTTTTATTTTTAAAAAAATTACTACTTTTATGACTAGAATAAGAATTTAAAGTTGAACCTGGATTAACAAAATCTAGGGTTTCAAATCTAGAGCTTCAGTAAATTAAATATTAAACTACAAAGTCACTCTGTCAAGCCCTTTCCCAGCACCTCTGGGACTGTGGACCCAGTTCTGTGAATGATTCTGTGGCCCAGGAGATCAAAGATCTCTAGGGTTTATCAGTAAGTCTTCTCTAAGACTGAGAAGTAGGTGCCTGGAGTTATGCCTGGATTAAATTTTGACTTCCTAGCCGTCTGATTTTGCACAAGTCTTATCTGTAAAGTGGGTCTAGTAGTATCTATTTAATAGGGGTATTAAGAAGATTAAAAGCATTGAGATACATAAAGTGTTTTACACAACACCTGGATTTTAGTAAACATCAGTTATTGTTATTAGCATTCTTCCAAGATCTGCACACAAAGTGATTTACTGCTAATCAGTCGATAAGCAGAGCAGAAGGTTATGTGTGTCATGATGTTTAAGTGGTACCGGGAAACTCTGGTTGCCTTAACGTTCTGAAATTCTACTGTATCAGATGGGTTCCTTTAAACATTGCTCTCTCTAGGGGTCCTGTTTTTAAAAGCATGCACCTTCTGGAGGGCATCTCTTCATCCTTGTGTGGTTTAGTTTATCAGGTACTAGGTATTTTCCTCGCGATGGCAGCCTGAGAACAGGGGACACCCAAGGGCTGGGATTTGTGTGCTCCAGAAGAAAACGGGGTATAGGATTGGGGCGTCCGAAAGAGGGTGAAAAAGCAAGGAAAAGGAGAAATGTTGCACAGTCTTATGGTCTCTCCCCTGCCATTCTGTTCCCCTGAGGTGTCAGAACAGCTTCTCTATCTTCCCAGGGATGAGTTTACACAGCCATTCCCTGTGCCCCCTGAGGCCTCCACCTTTGAAATCTGCAGAGCAGCCAGGAAACAAGCCCGGCCCATGGCGCCACCTGCTGCCTGCCTGCCTGCCTCTCTGCTCGTGCACCCTGGGCTGGGATGGAACTTCTGTTCGTCTGGCACTACTGCCCTTGCTCATTTACCGGCAGCCCTGAGCCCCTCCTTGCTCTTCTCCGTGACACTAAGACTCCCTTGGTCTTGAAGCCGGGTGAGATTATCAGGGTTTGTTTCCCAATGACTTTGAGGTTTGACAGCAGCGCACATTCTCTGGCAGATGAGGGGGCCTGAGGCTTAGTCTTATTCCGTGATTAAAAACATTTCTTGTATGTTTGTGCTTTCCCAGCCTGGAGTGGTGGGAATAAGGCCACTATGTTGACTTAGTGGAAGGAAGGACTGACTCACTGTACACCTTCCCTCTACGTTACCACCTCGAGATCTCAGGATGCGTTGGACCCTATTTTGGTCTCCGGAATTTGTCATCATTCAGTGCTATTTTACCCATTATGCAGAGGTGGAGAGGGATTGAGGCGGGGGCGGGCCCCTGTCTCCATGGAGACAGTGACGCTGCCCCGCTAGGGGTTATTTGGAAGTGGGGCAGACCTAGGAGGCTGAAGAAGGCCTCGGACTGAACTCCCCAGTCCCTGGTGTTAGGGCCTTTCTCTTTCCTGTGCTTGGGAACATTAGCCAGCTCCATTTTAGAGGGGAGAACTGAGGCTCAGAAAGGGCAGTGAATCCCCTTGGGTCACAATGCGCCCAAGGGAAGAGGCAGGATCAACTGAGCCTAAGATCTCGCGTCTTCGGCTTTCCCCCAGAGCCTGGGAAGCCCTTCTTAGCTCCATTCTTCTTTGAGCTTACCGTCAAACAAATCCTATGGCCCGTGGCCTTTTTGAGCGCTTCTAGAGTCGACTCTCCAAGACCTGCTCTCTAAGGTGCTCTTCCCCTTTAAGACTCACGGCTCTTCCCGTCAGGCTGCAACGCGGTCTTAAGGCCCCGCCCCTTCAGACAGCTTCCGCTAGGCTTGGGCGGCAGCAGGGCGGTCACGGGCCCTTTAAGTTTGAGCCCCGCCCCCTGGCTCCCCCCTCCCCCCTTCTCCCCTCCCCCAAGCCCGCACCTGGTGGCCCGGCGGGTAGTGCGGCGCGGCGCTCGGCGGTGAGCGCAGGACCCCGAGGGGGCGCGGGACTGCGTCCCTGGGGTGGCCTCGCGGGTCCCAGGGGCGGGGCTGGAGCGGCAGCAGGGCCGGGGAGATGGGCGGCTGGGGAGCCGAGGGGACCGGGCCGAACCGGGGGAAGGGCTCCTGTGACTTAGGGGGAGGGAATGCCCCTCTGCCGTGCTCACCGTATGCTGGGGCTGCGGGGGTCTGGGTATGGTCGGGCTGTTTTCCCATTCTCCCTTGCCCGGCAGTGTCCCCGTCCAGCCCGGTTGTTGAAGCGTCCCCGTAGTCCCCCGGGTTCCAGGCCCCTTTGTGGGGCAGCTGCTGGCCCCCAGCCCATGAGACCGTAGTCCTGGAGGCCGCTGCAGAGGCGCAGGCTGGAAGCGGTGGCCTTTGAGGGGGGCGGCAGGAGAGAGTACCGACCTCCCTCGAACTCCTGGCAGAGGTGGGGGTCACAGCGAAAGGCACTGGGGTGGAGGGCGGCCAGTGCGGGGCAGACGCCTGTGTGCCTTCCTCAGGTACGGGCAGAGCTGTGGGTCTGGGAAGAGTCTGGCTTCGGTACCTCAGTTCCAAACCTCCTGTGTCCATCAGAGAGCTGGCGGTCACCATGGCAATGCGGGAGCTGGTGGAGGCCGAATGCGGGGGTGCCAACCCGCTCATGAAGCTAGCCGGGCACTTCACCCAGGACAAGGCCCTTCGGCAGGAGGGATTGAGGCCTGGCCCCTGGCCCCCCGGAGCCCCAGCCTCTGAGGCAGTGAGTGTTCTTGAGGTGGAAAGTCCAGGTGGCGGTGTGAGGTGGAGGGGCTGTTTGTACATCTTGGTGTAACTGCTTTCTCTATTGTGTTGCAAATCATAGTAGTTACCACTTAATGAGCGTTTACTAAACACTGGAAAACCCTGTGCGCCTTTAAATAAAGGCAACCGTTTTATGGATGGACAAACCGAGGCTCAGATGCATGTGGTCTTCATCAACCCCTCATTTTAGAGGAACTTCACCATTTTGCGTCTCTGTCTTTCTCTCTTAGGCCTCCAAGCCGTTGGGAGTAGCTTCTGAAGATGAGGTAAATAGACCAGTCTCTTTTCTGTCCCATTTTTCTCTCGCCCATTGTGTTTTTACCTTTAAACTTAGTTCACCCCTATTTCAATTTTTGGGCTTTCCTGACCAAATGAGAATGCCTGCTTGTTTTTAAATGTATTTTTTTGTGCTTCTAAATCTTTGGAAAGACAATTTCTCTTTGTGTGTCTCCAGTTTCTGTGTTTTCCTTTCCTTTCCTTGTATCTGACATTGGGATCCCCCTCCAGTAGGTCCTGTCTTTTGCTGGGGCCTCCTGACCCTATGGGTTCATTTCATCATTTCTCTTCTGGCAGTTGGTGGCTGAATTCCTGCAGGACCAGAATGCACCCCTTGTGTCCCGTGCCCCTCAGACCTTCAAGATGGATGACCTCCTGGCTGAGATGCAGCAGATCGAGCAGTCAAACTTCCGCCAGGCTCCCCAGAGAGGTGAGTCCAGAGTCTAGTGGGACGGGAGATTGTTTTCCAGGTAGCCAGGGCGGAGGAAGGGGGTTCCATTGGATGCTGCTGGCATTGGGGAACTGAGATGCAGAAGGAGACAAAAGTAACAAGAATGTTTTCACGTGTACTCAGGGTTCTTTAGGCATGATGGAATGGTATGTATTGCTTCTTTCTTAGTTTTCTTTCTCTCTCTCTCTTTTAAGCCCCTGGTGTGGCAGACCTGGCCTTGTCTGAGAACTGGGCCCAGGAGTTTCTTGCAGCTGGAGATGCTGTGGATGTAACTCAGGATTATAATGAGACTGACTGGTCCCAAGAATTCATCTCTGAAGTTACAGGTGAAGCTTGTTATGGGAAAATCTATACTGGCTTCTATGGGGCAGAATTCTATACCCGTCCCCTGTTCAGGGTATAGCGTGATTATGAGTTTTCTGGCCTCATGACTCATTTCTAGAGGGTTAGGGTACTGAATTCAATTTCCCTTAGGTGATAACAGAATGAAATGTATATTAAACAGAGGACTGGGTTTGTGCTAGGTAAGAGCTTTTGGATAGAGAGAACGAAGAGGTAGGTTGTCCTTTTTGTTACCTGGAGCTTTATCACTGTGGTTCGGTGGAGAGGATCTACAGATTGGATGGATGGCAGTGTTGCTGAAGAGGAGAGTGTTCACTACGACACCTGGGATTCTGGCATTAAGTTATTTTGAACAGAACTGGGGCCTTCAGAGTATTGTGAAGTTCAAGTGCCTGAAGTATATGGTTTTAGAAGGTAAAGACCATACCATGATGATGATAATAAAAATTAATAACGATAGTTATGTTCTAGGCCTTGTGTTACATGCTTTGAGTGCATTATCTACTTACTCTCCTTGAGAACCCTAGAGGTAGTTAACTGTTTTTAGACCTAGTTTAAAGATAAAAAAATTGAGGCTTAGAGGTGAAGTGTACCCAGTGGTAGAGTTGGGATTTGACCCTGGATTTGAATGATTCCTGACCCTGCGGCCTTAACTGTGATGCTATACTGCCAGGCCTGCAATTTATGCTCTTTCTTGCTTTGCTACACATTTCAAGGTCGCAGCCTAATTTTTCGTCTTTGAAAGCATCCATTGCTCCCTGCATCTTTTGTGATTGATTCTTCTTGCCCTAAGCCTATCTAATCAGGGACATGGTGGGAAGGGCAGTCTCTTCAGCTTTCCTCTTCCTGCTTGCTCTCAAAAGTTAGCCTTTTTCCAGTTTAAGAAATCAAGAATAACAAGAGATACACACGGAGAAAGTTACAAAGTTCCAGGATCTCAGGGAGTCGCATCATCATGGTTCCTGAATTTTTCTGAGATGATTAAAGGGACTGAATTAGTTTCTACCCCCACCATTTGAATTTATGTTCTGTCTTGCTTTGCTACACATTTCAAGGTCTCAGCCTAATTTTTCTTGAGAGCATCCATTGCTCCTTGCATCCTGTAGGATTGATTCTTCTTACCTTAAGCCTATCTGATCAGGGACAAATGTGTGTGAAGGAGGCCCATGTTTAGGATGGACTTCTCCGCACACAAGAGAAAAACCCCAAATCTAAAAACTAAAACTCACCTTTAATAAGATCTGTGGGTCTGTTTTATCACGTGTCTCTTTCCCACCCATAAGTAGGAGTTAAGGTAGAACAGTAGGTGCTCTTGGCTTTGTTAATAGTGCTAAGCACTATATCTTCTTAAGCTCATTAGAACTTCACAGTAACACTTACAAGGTGGATATTTTCCCCTCATTTTATAGATGAGGAGACTGAGATTTGAAAAAGTTAAATACTTTGTGCAAAATCATTGAATAATAGAGATGATATTCAAACTCATGTCTGTGTGACTCTTGAGATTCTTTTTTGTTGTTGTTGTTGAGACAGGGTCTTGGCTCTGTCACCCAGGGTGGAGTGCAGTGGTGTGACCTCTACTCACTGCAACCTCTGCCTCCTGGGTTCAAGGGATTCTCCCGTCTCAGCCTCCTGAGTAGCTGGGACTACAAGTGTGTGCTACTATGCCTGGCTAATTTTGGTATTTTTAGTAGAGACAGGGTTTCACCATGTTGGCCAGGCTAGTCTTGAACTCCTGACCTTAAGTAATCCACCTCAGCCTCCCAAAGTGCTGGGATTACAAGCGTGAGCCACTGCACCCTCCCTCAAGTTGAGATTCTTTGTGACATTGCCACAAGTTAAAATCTGAACCATAGCAAAGACCCTCTCCTAGACAGAAACTCAGTTTTTCACATAAACCTTAGACTTAAGTGCTATCTCAGAGAGGCTTCTGTTGTAATGTGGGCATTAGTCATTTTTGATAACTCAAAAAAATCATTGCTACTATGAGCATTGAGATGGATGAAATTTTTGTTATAATTGCCTGAATTGCGTGCAGCCAGTAAAATCTTCCTTAACTTGAAATGAAAAACAACTTTAGAAAAACATGTTGGATCTGTCTCACCAGTTAAATGCTCTTAGTAGAGCTCTTCTAGTATTTTGTATATTCTTTGGGAATTGTGCCTGTTTCACAGAGGCAGAGGCATGCAAACCTTAGAACTGGAATTGAGCTGTTTGACGTCTGCCTTCATAAAAATATCTTCTTGCAGCAGTATATTGCTTTGCATGTAGTAGGCCTCTGGTATTGAATGAATGAATTGAGATCTGGGAGAAAAAGCTAAAGGGAAGGAGTTGGTTTTGTCGTAACTGACTTTTTTAAATTATCCTTCATTTTTAATTATAGCATTTGTGGCTGATACATCAATTGTGTAGGTTAACTCTGGTTTTATAGATAAGTAGATTTTGAGATGAAAGAAGGCTATATTCTTTAAGTTCTTATTTTAAAATCTCCATTGTTAAGAGTCAAAATCAACTTTAAAAAGAACTTTGCAGCTCAATTATTTAAATTTAAATTTTTTATTTGGAAGTACTTAGTTTCCCTGGAAGTTGCAAAAAAAAAAAAAAAAAAAAAAGGTATAGGAAGGTTCTGTGTACCCTTTGCCCAATCTCCTCCAGTGGTAACATTTTACGTAACAGTTACGCAGAGATCAAAATCAAGAAATTGCCCTTGTTTCAATCCTCGGAGTTTATTAGGTTTCACCAGTTTCACATGCCCTTATTTGTGTGTGTGTTTTATGCAATTTTATTAAATGTGTAGATTTGTGTAAGCACCATCACGATCGAGATACAGAACTATTCTCTCAGCACACGAAACTCATTTTTTTAGCTTACCTTATTTTGTGATGGAATCCCCCTGTCTTAAGTCTTCTGGGCCAAATAATCTTGTGTTTGCTCAGATCTGGAGATAAAACACATCTTTCAGGGTTCTTAAATTTAGACAGCTTCGGTTGACATGGTATATGAGGTTTATATGATAATGGTGAGAGATAAACCTGCACTTTCATGGGAAAAGCCACAGATAGCAGTAGCAGAAGATAACTGGCAACAGATCTTTTCTGGATGGTGGAGGAGAGGCTTTGGAATAACAGTCTCATTGTGATGTTTTCTGTTTTTGGTACAGGTTTGCCATGAGTAGACTAATGATAATGGCTAACATTTGTTACTGTGTGCATTGGTCTTCACAGCAGCCCCTACTGTTATCTCTGCTTTAACGATAAGCACATGGAAACTTAAGAAGGTTGAGTAACTAGTCTGAAGATGCACAGTGAATAAGTATGGAGTTAGGATTTAAATGTGGGTAGGCTGACCCTAGAACCTGTTTTCTTCTCCACAGTGCTGCTGTTTAGCAGACACAGAAACTTTCATGAGTAAGAGTAGTAGCAAGTTCTGAGTTTTTGAATTTTGAGCTTGGGGAAGATATGCCTAGAAGGAATGAGTAAACAATGAGAAATTATATGAGGCGCACATTTTGAGTGGGATATTTGGTATCTAGGTTGTTCTCACTCTACTAATCTATGACCTCAGGCAGTGGCGTCCCCTCTTTAGATCTTAGTTGCCTTGATCTCAGATGTATCCATGTGGATCTGATTTTCTGTAGAAATTTCTCAAAGGTTGTGAAGACAATGTGTTACTCTTTTGATTCTTTTGGTTATTTGACTCTTTTGTTGGAGTAGGTTCCCAATGCCAAGAAATTCTGGGTCTTGTGGCTAATATGGCCAAATACCAAATTACAGGTATTTGAGGATGGCTTTTCTCAGCTCTGGGATTTTTTCCCCTAAACTGCCTCATGTCTATGGTTAAGTCCTCATGTCTGTTGTAGAAATTGAAAGGTGCTTTGTAGTTTTTCTGGGTTTTTTTTGTCCTTGAGAGGACCATTCATAGCAATTTGAAATATTTTCTGTGAATTTGAGGAGCACTTTTGGCCAGAATATGCTTTTGTAAAATACTCTAGTTGAGAGTCAGGAGTGATTGGAGAGTTGAGGAAGAAGTAGTTATTTTTCAACAGAATAGAACTAAGAATTTCAACTAAGAATGGAACTAAGGAACTAGGAGATCTTAAAGTCTCTTTGAGCGTTAAGCATTTCCTTTCTGTCTCCACACTTGAGGCAACAGTCTAATTGGGGCAAATGGAAGAGAAATGCGTCCTGTAAGAGCTAGTGAGCAGAATCTGCATTGAATTTTTGAGAGTCCTTGAAATTAAGAGACTGTATCTATGGTCAAAAAACAATTGCCAACCATATTTCTTATTACATTATACATTATATATTATATATAATGTGTATAATATATAAGGTATATGTATAATGTATAATGATGTATATGTATAATATATACATTATATATAATATATAATGTAATAAGTAGTATTATTTATAATTAGGTGTATTATGAGAATCTTGATCCTTTGTTTTTCACATTTGACATTTCATGCTCAGATTTTGAGACTACTTTTTGTTGACGTTATTCAGGCAAAGTCTCAGTTAAAATGGAGTAGAAGGTTTTGTACGTTAATACCGAAGGGGTAAGTCGACTTTCTCACTGTTAAAAGCAAGGGCAGTCAGATCTTGAAACTAGGGACGGACTGCTAGTATCAGCTAATACTTTCACACCCCTGCCCAAATGTCCCTCTTTAATGCAAATTGGAGTTGGTAGGTCCTCAACAAGAGAATGGAGTTCCCCCTTGGGAACTGTCCTCGTCATGGGCCAGGAGAGGGGAATAGCAGGGGAAGATGGTGGCAGGCTAACGAGTAAGATTAGTTCTGGACACAGGGCAGAAGGAAAGAACACTGCAGGCTTGTACCTTCTCTTTGTTTCCTTGTTCTTTAGGGCCGGCAGTCAGTCTCCTTGTTTTTTTTTCTGGCCTCAGGATCTTAAGGGCAAAGTCCTGGAGGTTGAAAACCAGTTCAGCACCCTCATTGAGTGTGTTGCCTTGATAGGTTTATTCTGATGTTGCAGCAGTCCCCTTTGTCATTAGAGCTGCTGAGACAGTGTCTAGATTTAGACGGAAAAAACACAGCTACTCAAAGGTAATCAAAAGTGAGAAAAGTCAGAATAGTGTTTACTTCTGCAGGCTGGGAGACTGAGGGAGCCTGTGAGGGAACTGTAAACACTCTGTATATTGATCCGGGTGGTGGGTTATGTGAGTGTATTCGTATGTGTAAGTTAATTTAGCTGGACACTTAAGTTTGGTAGACATTGTATGGCTTCATATTTGTATATTACATTTCAATTAAAAAATGAAAAAAACCCAGCAAACATCCACAGGGAAGAGCAGACCCATGTATCTTTAATTCTAGCCCAGCATGCCACTTCTCTGATTCTCTTGGTAGCAAATTACAATGAAATAAGGCTCGTTTGGCTAGGATTGTGTGAACTCTGGGTAGAGGGAGAACAAACCAGAGGGTTGGTTAAGGAACAGGAGCCCTGTTGTGCTCCCTTCACTCCTTACTGGCTTTCTACTGTACTTTTGAGGAAAGTGAAAGCCCTTCTGCTTCCTATTTCTTACTGAAATATCTTGTACTTCAAGCAAAAGAGTTTGGTTCTTAATCCTTTCCTGAGCTTCCTTATTTGATCTCCTGTTCCCAACTCTTGGTAAATTTCTGCCCCAGGCTCCTTGAGAATGGGTTGGATATTGAGTTTGTTGAAAATTTAGTAGTATATTCTTTTGACCAGGGGTTTCTGAGGGAGTCAACAGAGCTTTGTCTGCTTTGGTGTGGCTAAGAGGGTCAGTTGAATATGGGCATCTCTTTCCCTTTCCCTGATCCCACACTGAATGAACCCGTGTGATTTCCCCACCTCTCTGCTCCTTGCAGACCCCTTGTCTGTGTCCCCCGCCCGCTGGGCTGAGGAATATTTGGAGCAATCAGAGGAGAAGCTGTGGCTGGGAGAACCTGAGGGAACAGCCACCGATCGCTGGTGAGTTCAGCTGCCTCTTTCCAAATCCTGTGAAAGAAGTATGGACAGTTTTCCCAGCGTCCTCTAACCTCCTCCATCCACGTTCTCAAACCAACTTACTTGGTTATTTAAGATTTCCCCTTGGATTATTACTCCTGTGAATTTATGGTTCAAATGTAGTCAAGGACTGGGTGGTTGTGTGCCTGTACTCAGGAAACTGAGGTGGGAGGATTACTTGGGCCCAGGAGGTCAAGTCTAGCCCGAGCAACATAGTAAGACCTTGTCTTTAAAAAAACAAACAAAAGCACATGCATGTGCACACACAGAGACACACACACACATATGTATACATGCATACATATATACACATATACGTACATGTGTATATATACACATACACACATGTATACACATACACGTATACATATATACACATGTAGATACATATACGTATATATGCATACACACATACATGCATACACATACATGTATATACATACACACATACACACGTATATATACATATATCCATATCAGCTGTATTTGGGAGGAAGGGAGTTTTCAGGCCATTTTAAAATATATGTATATATGTAAATATATATATTTTTCAAAAATCCTAACTATCCTATATGAAGTTCATAGCTACATCTTAAAGCTCATAATTTTACCTTGTTCCCTTCTTAATTTTGAGCATGCTACTATCCCATCTGTATGCAAAGATATGTTTGGGAAAGGGAGAGGTAAGAGGATGTAGCTAGTACTTTCACACTCCTGCCCAAATGTCATTCTATAATGCAAATTGGAGTTTGTAGGTTCTCAACAGAAAAATGGAGTTCCCCCATAGGAACTGTCATTGTCATGGGCCAGGAGTGGGGAGTAGCATGGGGAAGGTGATGGCAGACTAATGTGTAAAATTAGTTCTTATCCGTTCTAGGTATGATGAATATCATCCTGAGGAGGATCTGCAGCACACGGCCAGTGACTTTGTGGCCAAAGTGGATGACCCTAAATTGGCTAATTCTGAGGTGAGCCACATCCCTCTGCTGCTTTGCCCAGCAGAGCTGGTTTTGGCAGGCAAGAATCTTGCTTCTCTTACCCCAGTTTAAAGAGAAGGAGAAGAGATCCTGGGTCTCTTCCTTCCTGTCTATAGAAGAGAGACTTAAGATCCTGCCTCTTCCTTCTAGTGTTCATTCCCTCATCTCCTTGCCTACTAACTCTTTTTTCTGATGCCTTTTCATGTCTTTAGAGCCAGAAATCCCTTTCTTTTTGCTCTCTACTTCTTTTAGGGTCTTTAGCATATCTTGTCTGCAGCTAGAGATGGTCAGGGGAGGGGTGAGTACAGGCTCCTCTTGGGCATGATTGAGAGTGCACACCTGGAAGTCCTTTCCCAAGTGGCCTGTGTGTGTCTCTGTGCCCCAGTTCCTGAAATTCGTGCGGCAGATTGGCGAAGGGCAGGTGTCCCTGGAGTCCGGTGCAGGGTCGGGCCGAGCTCAGGCAGAACAGTGGGCAGCAGAGTTTATACAGCAGCAGGTAGGACATTGTCACTTTCCAGTCCCACTTCAGAGCCAGCTGATGCCCCAGGCCATGGGTTCAGTGGTCAGTGGTCCCAGATGGGGAAGGATGAGGCCAGCTTGTCTTGATAGCATCCAGGTCCCAAGTGGGTGGGAAAGAGATTCTGAGAATGGTTTTCTCAGAAGTACCCAGGTTGGTGGTGTTTAGTGGGTATTTAGTGTGCGTCTGAAGGGTGGAAAGTTGGTGGTAGTGGTACTGACCATCCTTTTTTGTCACAGGGTACATCGGATGCCTGGGTTGACCAGTTCACAAGACCAGTAAACACATCTGCCCTTGATATGGAGTTTGAACGAGCCAAGTCAGCTGTAGAGGTGAGAGCAGATAGTGCAGGAGGAGACAACCCAAAAGAAAACACTCCTTGGAGTGAGTGGGTGTATGAACATCAAAGATGATGCAAATTGTCCTGGATCATCTGTGTCAGAGTTGCTTGGGGATGGGGTGGGTACTGTTCAAAAATGCAGATTTCTGGGCCAGACATGGTGGCTCATGCCTATAATCTCAGCACTTTGGGAGCCCGAGGTGGGTGGATGACCTGAGGTTAGGAGTTTGAGACCAGCCTGAACAACATGGAGAAACCCCATGTCTCTACTAAAAATACAAAATTAGCATGATGTGGTGGCACATGCCTGTAATCCCAGCTACTTGGGAGGCTGAGGCAGGAGAATCGCTTGAACCTGGGAGTTGGAGGTTGCAATGAGATGAGATCACACCGTTGCACTCTAGCCTGGGCAACAAGAGCAAAACTCTGTCTCAAACAAAAAAGTAAACAAAACAAAACAAAACTAAACTACAGATTTCTGGCCATCACCCCAGACTACTAAATAAGTATCTGGGGATAGGATCTGGCCATCTGCATTTTTAAAAAGTTACTCACATGATTCTGAACCATGTTGAAATTTGAGAACTGCTGCCTTAGGGAATCAATCCCGGCAGAGCTGAGAGTGGGGTGGGGCGGTCATGATGGATCTCCTTTTTCTCTCTGCCTTCCCTTCCTTACAGTCTGATGTCGATTTCTGGGACAAGTTGCAGGCAGAGTTGGAGGAGATGGCAAAACGGGATGCTGAGGCTCACCCCTGGCTTTCTGACTATGATGACCTCACGTCAGCTACCTATGATAAGGTAAGGTAAAAACTTTTAATTTTTCAGGTTCCAGAACTTCCTTCTTTTTAATATGTTTCCTTTAATCCTGAATTTGAAGGGTGATTTTAAGTATTTTCTTGAGTCCCTTTCCATGAAAAGAAGTCTGAATCGTTCCCTTGCCTTCCTCTTCAGTGATTGAGTATCTACTTTACTCTTGGGATGTAGATGTTATTGAGACGACCTTTGTCAATAATGACAATCCAGTACACAACACCTATGAAGGAGGTTTGCACTTGCTTGCCGCATTAAGAGCGCAGAGGAAGTAGCTCTGCTTGGAGGTCAGATTGGGAGCTTTTTGAGAAGACTGCTGACTCTTTTGGTGGGGAGTGTTAGTGGACAGACTATCCCTTTGCCTCCACATCTTAATATCTGTTTACTTTTTAAACTCACACGTTCATTTTAAGTTCTTATCTTTTATAGGTACTAGCCACTTGCCCTAATTTAGGGTTTTCAAAGAATTTATATTAAATAACTTAAATATTAGGGAAATTTCCTAGTAGTATGAAAGATGATTGTATTTTGCATATAGCATGTGCTGTTGATTTAGAAGCATATGTTACTTCTGGGGTCTTACTGAAAAACAAATGTACCTGTGGGTTGTAGGATGTTTGGGGATGTGTTTAATAACTGAACTCCTGAGTTAAAGCATGAAGAGGGGAAAGAATCACTCGGTTTTGAAAAAAGGCAAAACAGGAACTGGGGAGGTGAGTAGTGATGTCTTTTCCTCAGCTCAGATATGGTTGGGAAAGTATTCTGGGGCTGGAACCAGGGCCTGAGATGCAAACCAGGGTGCTGGAGATGGATCTTGATGTAATAAGGGAGCTATGCAAAGACGGGAAGATGCAGTTGAGAAAAAGGCTAGGGTTTGAGAGCCAGTGAAGAACAGTATTAGGAAAAATATGATTTTGTTTATTATTCCAGTCTGATCTGGATTTTTCTAACTATCCTGTGTGATATAAGGGAAAAGACAGCTGGGACCTTACCATATATTTCACCAGCCTATGAGTTAATTGTATATAATTTTGATAAGGAAAACACTTTTGTTATTATTTTGTATTAACAATTTGGTAAGTCACGTAGGCCCCATCAACTTATAAATGGAAATTTATATATTTATGTAAAAATGTCCATGCTTTTGATACATATAGATGTAATACTAGTTTTGTATGAGCAGCATTTTCTTTTATCATTATTACTCTCATATTTATGACATGCTGGCCAGAATACATTTTGTAATTAAAAACTTTAAAAGTATGTTTGTGGATTCTTGAGCCCTACTTGATGTCATTGATACTTTGGGATATTGCAAAATTAGGACTAGAAACACTTGCATCAATGTTCCTCAAAAAAGTGATGTAGTAAGCAATTCTGACAGTATCTGGCTTTAAAGCTAATACCGAATTCCATGGCAATAGCACTTTTTAAAAACAAAGTGGATTTGACTCTTGACTGTTAGATAAATTCGTGGGTCTCTTTGAATGTACTGTTTGTTTATTGATAGCCCTTAAATTTTCAGAGGCAATTTACATTGCAGCCCAGGCAGATATTAATATACTATTATGAGAAAAGAGAAGTATGTGATGGGACAAACTGTAGTGATCATTTCTGCAGTTTGATCCTATGAGATGTTGGAGCAGACCAGACCGTGTATCAGATAAAATTAATGATGTGGGTTTGGCTTTTCAGGATGTAACAGTGAAGCCAAGCTTATCCTGTGTTCTGTGGGTAGTTGAGGGATCCTCCAGAGTACTCTTTTTCCATCATCTATGCAAATATTCTAATTTTGGAAAATTCCTCTTTGATCAGCAATTGATGAGACTTCAAGGAGGATAGATAATATGGGTGAGAGGAAACTTAGAGAATCCTGTGGTTGCAAGATGGTGGCATTGAGTTGTTGTGTTATCTAATGAAGACACCTGAAGAGCATTCACATCACTCCTGGCTGTCATATACAGGCCATCATATCTTAAGGAGGTAGCCAGAGCAATGAGGTTAATAGCTATTTACACATAGTATCTTAATCTTTTTGGTAAGGCATTGATGAAGATTCTCATTTGGTGTCCTCTGTAGCTCTGAGAGGCAGGAATTACTTTTATTAGGAAATTGTATTATAGATGACAGTAATCTCTGTTTCCTGTAGAGTGGCTTGAAACACATGTAGTAATGATGAACAATAGTTGAGATTGAATGCAGAAGGATTTGTTTTATTGAACTGTAATAGTCTAGGGCAAGGGCCAGCAAACTGGCTTGTGGAATAAATCTTTATGTTTTTAATGATCCACTAGCTGAGGATAGTTTTAACATTTTTAAATGGTTGGAGAAAATCAAAGGAAGAGTAATACTTTGTGACAAGTGAAAATTATATAAAATTCAAATTTTAGTGTCCATAAATAAAATGTTATTGGAAGACAGTCGTGCTCATTTGTTTACTTATGTCTGGCTGCTTTCACACTACAACAGTAGAGTTGAGTAGTTGCAGCAGATCCACAAAGCCTGAAATATTTATTATCTGGCCCTTCGCAGAAAAAGTTTGCTGATCACTGGACTAGGGTCATTTTCTGCCTTCTGAGTTTTTATATTTTACAGAAATGTCCAAAAACACACTTGTTTTCAATATAAATTACTTTCTCTACATTTATCTCAAATCTACTGTAGCATATCTCTCTTCTTAAACCCTCGTTGTGGTTATTTCATTTTCATTTGTGACAAATAATTTGCATCTGATCATGGCTTAGAACTTTGCTGGTAAGATTTCAGTGTTTTTCTTTCTTTATCATTTTCACAATAATAATGAAAAAGGGCCTCATGTTTTTATTTTGTACAGTTTTATGTGAATTTATTCTTAACTGCATTTAGAAAGACCTCCACCTAGTATTTTGCATCTTGTTTTCATTCTGGTATATTATTCTGTGATGGTAACTATTTACTCTCCAAAAAGGGACTTTTATTTGCATGTCCCAAATTTTGCAGCTTGCTAGTGACCTCCCCTTTACCTTATTTCTTCTCTGCCTAGTGTAAAACGCCAGTTGACAAAGCTTTGCAGATAGTATCGTAACTCTTCACTAAAGTGAGAAATCCTCAGCTGGAAGAGAATGGTGTCTTTCTGAAGTATTCTCTGCCATCTGGATTTTGGGATCCAGCTTTTGCTTACTGTCAGATACAGATTAATATTCATAATTATTAAGAATGAAATTGGGGAGTAAATTAACATTTTCAAAATGCTTGAACATGTTTTATCTAGTGGACATGTGGAATGACTGTGAGCTAAGTAGGAGTTATATTTGAATGGCAGGGCTCCAAACAACATTTCCTTTGTACACTAATTATTGAAGGATAACAAGAAATGCACTTTGAATAGCTAGAGACCCTTTATCTCATTACTATAAGCAGATCCTGTTGAAATATTCTGCCTGATGGTGAGAAGTCAAGGTGTGGGAATGCAAGCCTGTGATGACTTCCTAAAATAAACTTATTTCCAGCGTGGATGAGTTTGTAGACTTGACTAGCTTCCCAGGTATCATGAACAGGAGATGGCAGCATGAGCCTGATACCAAATGATTTTACTTGTGTCATGCATGATCTTTATAATATGGAGAATTTGCCAGCAATTAATTCAGGAACCTGTTTGGAGGCCCTCAGCTTCTCCGCCTGTTGGTTGTCATCCTCGCAACCCTGCTGTTCTGACTGTGCCAACTCTCAGTCCGTCTCTCACGTGCTTTTCTTGTAGGGGTACCAGTTTGAGGAGGAGAACCCCTTGCGTGATCACCCTCAGCCTTTTGAGGAAGGGCTGCGGCGCCTTCAGGAGGGGGACCTGCCAAATGCTGTGCTGCTTTTTGAGGCAGCTGTGCAGCAGGATCCTAAGCACATGGAAGTGAGTGACTCCATATTCCGATTTCTGACTAGAGACTGCTTCCTCCATCTTGAGAAAGACCCCAAGGAGGGTAGTGCAGATGGGTTAGGGCCTGGGTGATGGCCTAGGATAGGGGCTTGAGAGCGAGATGGTGAGTGGCAGAAGCCACGGGGAAGGGCAAATGGAGAGGTGAATATGGGGTGATGGAATCTGTCAACTTCCCTCTAGGCTTGGCAGTATCTGGGTACCACCCAGGCGGAGAATGAACAAGAACTATTAGCCATCAGTGCGTTGCGGAGGTGAGTACGCCGAAAGGTGTGGGTGAGGTGCTTCCAAGTCTCTGCATATAACCTTTTGAATGACAGAAGCGCAGACCTGGATCCTTGTCTTCTTTCTGGGTGCTATTGAGAGTGTTTTCTCATGCTGAAACTGAGGGTTGGAGTGAATTCCATTCCTTCATCGGCTTTTGACTTTATTTGAGGGGCTTTGGTTGGTTCCTTGGCTGCTAACACTTTCCCCTTAGGTCTGTCACTTTTTTATTAACTCATGTCAGAGGAGTCACAGGTGAGGGAGGCCGTTGTGACTCTGCAGTTCAAAGCTTGGCTTGGATCCCAGGGTGCTCACGTGTGCCAGTGTCATTGCAGATATCAAGTCTGCCCATCCCTGATCAAACAGGTGTCTGGAGCTAAAGCCAGATAACCAGACAGCACTGATGGCTCTGGCCGTGAGCTTCACCAACGAGTCCCTGCAGCGACAGGCCTGTGAAACCCTACGAGACTGGCTGCGGTACACACCAGCCTATGCCCATCTGGTGACGCCTGCAGAAGAAGGGGCTGGTGGGGCAGGACTGGGCCCCAGCAAGCGTATCCTGGGGTCTCTGTTGTCTGAGTGAGTATGAGGGGTTTCTAGGGTGAGGAATTATAGTAACCTAAGTCCCAGTAGGAGGGTGGAGGGTGACCTTGATTTTGGAAGTTTGGATAGATTGAAACTGAAGGGTCCTGAGAGTGGGATGGGAAACCTAAGATCACCTTGAAGGAGGTCTGCATTCTACAGTTCAGTGCTAGGATGAAATAGAAAAACAGGCTTCTGTATTGGACTTTGAGAGTAGAAGGGATGTCTGATAGATTGATGAATGTTGGGGATATGATTGATCAATGAAGGAATTAATTTGGGGGGATGGGAACAGAGGCATTCATCTACCTACTTTTTTTGTATTGCTTTTCCTTTTCATCCAGCTCCCTGTTTCTTGAAGTGAAAGAGCTCTTCCTGGCAGCTGTGCGGCTGGACCCTACCTCCATTGACCCTGATGTGCAGTGTGGCTTGGGAGTCCTTTTCAACCTGAGTGGGGAGTATGACAAGGCTGTGGACTGCTTCACAGCTGCCCTCAGCGTTCGTCCCGATGTGAGCCCAGGGGAGGAATGGAAATGGGACATGATTCTGTACCTTATTGAAGAGCCGTTTGTTGGGAAGCTGGGTGTGATGGTGCATGCCTGTAGTCCCAGCTACTTGGGAGCTGAAGTGGAAGAATCACTTGAGCCTGGGAGTTCAAATCCAGCCTGGGCAACATAGCAAGGCCCTGCCCACCCCCACAAAAAAGGAAGAATTTGTTCAGACTTTTGGAGTCTTGGGGTATTTCATCCCAGTGTTCCATGCACTGACTGCCTTGGGAGGATTGGGAAAAGAAGGGTGGGAGTGTAGAGTCATCTGGCCGTAAGAGAGTCTGCATAGGGTGAGAGGGGCTACATTGTAGCCACACAGTGAACTGTTAAGAATGGAATGGGATGAAACATGTTAGCTAAACAGAATAGTGAAACAGGTGGAGTGATGGGCAGCATTTGGTCTGAGTCAAGCTGTTCCCGTCACTTCTGCCTCTCTATTCCCAGGACTATTTGCTGTGGAATAAGCTGGGGGCCACCCTGGCCAATGGAAACCAGAGTGAAGAAGCAGTCGCTGCTTACCGCCGGGCCCTCGAGCTCCAGCCTGGCTATATCCGGTCGCGCTATAACCTGGGCATCAGCTGCATCAACCTTGGGGCTCACCGGTGAGAGTATCTATTGAGAAATGAATGAATGAGCTTTTTCTCCCTGCCTTTGGCCCTAGCTCCTTATTCTCAGATCCTGTTTGACTAACCAGCCCTAGCTGCTAGGTGACCTGCTTCCTTCCATTGTTGTTCAGCTTAATAGCCTTAATAGCTCTCATTCCTCTTCTTCCTTACAGGGAGGCTGTGGAGCACTTTCTGGAGGCACTGAACATGCAGAGGAAAAGCCGGGGCCCCCGGGGTGAAGGAGGCGCCATGTCGGAGAACATCTGGAGCACCCTGCGTTTGGCATTGTCTATGTTAGGCCAGAGCGATGCCTATGGGGCAGCTGACGCACGGGATCTGTCCACCCTCCTAACTATGTTTGGCCTGCCCCAGTGACAGTGGGACGGGCTGCCCTGTGAGTGTCCACCTGGAGGGATCCCTGCTTTGGATGTGATTCCCTCTCCCCAAATGGGCCTACCAAGGGGGTGGGCTGATGACCATAAGCGGTACGGCCTTTCAGGAGCTGCCTCAACATAGGGGTGGGTAGTCTGTGTTCTAGTTCCTACATAATTGTAGGGAAATGAGCTGTGTTATCTCTGAGTCCCTTGGTAATTCAAGGGCTGTACATCCAGCTACAGATCTCTCTGCTCATCATGCCATTTCTTGGTGCTGCTTTTTGGCTAGGACCCAACGGTTTAGGGTAACTGTTATCATCAGCTGCCATTTCTAATAGGGTCTACCACATTTGTAATGTCTGTCCTTTCCCCCACTTTTACTGGGCGTTGATAGTAGTCCAGCTTCCTTGGGCAGTGTAAGTAGGAGGTTCATCTGCTGTGCGCCTCTAATGGCTGTCTGGACGGGATGTGTTAGGAGTTGGCCTGTTTGGTTGAATTGTTCATTTGGCTGAGCAGAGCTGAGTTTTGGTGGGAGTGCTCATAGTTCTGTCATTCTGGGACCTCTCCCGGCTGAGCTCTGATTCCCTGTGAGCACGATGCTGATGCAGTAGTCCTGTGTCATCACCGCTGCGGTCCTCAGGAGCTGCCAGGGCCAGTTGCTACAGAGTGTCTGGGTGTGTGGTGTAGGAGGAAGGTTCCCTTGTGAAATGAGGCTGGGTGGGAGCGGGGAGGGACTAGATCAGAAGAGATCAAGAGCTCTGTTCTGGAACGTTGGTGGGAGGACAGAGCAAGTGGGAAGGGGGTGTGCTGAGTGCGGCAGTCCCTCCTCCTCTTAGAAGTACCGGTGAATGAGAATTGAGCTAACTCTTCTAGAAAGTTGGTTCAGAAATTGCGATCTTGCCAGATTTCTAGCAAAAAGGTTCAGTGTTACCATAAGCCTTTGCTGTACTTCTTGAAATGTTTCTAGGGGAGAGCATTGGAAAATCCCCTTCCCCCATCTTATCTCCGGAAGGTGAAGATTGAAGGAAGATGAGGGAGCAGCTTGGATTCTTCTCAATTGTCCCCTGCATGGGGAGATACACTATTCCCCAGAAATGACTGCTAAGCCTCTTGCCTTGTCTTCAGTAGCTAATGATCAGAGAGATTTTTTTTTAAAAACCACCATGGTCCCAAGATTCCATCCTGAAATTTATTTTTCTTTGTATGAATATGTGTAAATGATTTAAAAATAAAACTGTAAAATATTTGTACGAAGAATAAATGGAACTGATGTGGGTATGAGTTCTGCTGGCCATGAAGTGGGGTGGCAGGAGGTGAGCTGGCTTTTGGAGGACCGGGATTCAGTGGCTTTTGTCTTTGAAATTCTCACTGGTATATTGGTTACCCGCTCGTCCCTCTAAAAGTGATAGAGCACGGGGACAGGTTTCTGTTCTGTGGGCTAGCAGGAGAAAGAGATGTCGATAATCATGAATTTTTACTCCTGTTACTACTACAAAGGAAAGTGTGCAGTGCCATCTCATTGTGAGGTCGTTCTGTATTATGAATTACATGGAAGGATTTTGATAGTTTTTCAACGCTTAGGGTTTCTAAAGGTTGTCATGTGGCTCTGCCTGCCTTTATCGGGAACTGTATCAAGTGCCATATCAAGATGGGTATTTATCCTGAGGAAAAATTTTAAAATATACACAAATATTTATACTTGGAGATAGATGTCTATGGCCACATCAGACAAGGAAAAAAGTTTTTTGGTTTTTTTTTTTTTTTTTTTTTTTTTTTTTTTGAGATGGAGTTTCACTCTTTTTGCCCGGGCTGGAGTGCGGTGGCGTGATCTCGGCTCACTGCAGCCTCTGCCTCCCAGGTTCAAGCAATTCTCCTGCCTCAGCCTCCTAAGTAGCTGGGATTACAGGCGTGCGCCACCACGTCCGGCTTCTTTTGTATTTTTAGTAGAGATGGGGTTTCATCATGTTGGTCAGGCTGGTCTCGAACGCCCGTCCTCAGGCAATCCACCCACCTTGGCCTCCCCCAAAGTGCTGAGATTACAGACGTGAGCTACTGCGCCTGGCCAAAAAAAGTCTAACTTAAATTTATTTCCAAAGTTTTTCAAATAGAGACTAGATCTCACTATATTGACCAGGCTGGTCTTGAACTCCTGGCCTCAAGGAATCCTCCTGCCTCAGCCTCCCAAAGTTCTGGGATCACAGGGATGAACACCATACCTGGTCAAAGTCTAATTTTTTTTTTTTTTCCCGGTGGGCTCAAAAGCTGCCAAAAAACCCCCACAAAAACCCAAAAACAAAAAAAACAAACAGGTCTAAAAGACAACTGGGTAAGTAAATTGTCCAGGCAGTGAAATATAGCTATTGCTATTTAATCATTTATGTAAAAATTTCCAGTGACAAATAGATGCTAACAATATAGTGAGAAAAATGGTTAGTCAATTATTTACAGATCGTCTCAAGAAAAAAATGCATTGAAAAGACAATAGGGAACTATCTCAATGTGCTAAAAGTGGGGAGATCATATTTCTCTGTAATTCTCAAATTTTCTTGGTGCATGTGGTACTGTTTAGAGGAGAAAATTAAACACCTGGGGGAGGGGAGCAGGAAGCTATGGTGGCACTTGTAGCCACCTGGGTGATCATGAGGCAGCTGGTGTCTTGGGCTCTGCTGGGTAGTGGTGCAAAGACCCAGGCGGGAAGTGGGCTGGGCAGGTGGAGGAGCAGTTTCCACCCTACATAGGTGCAGGACATGACAAAGTCTGGCTGTGTAAATGACTTAAGAATTAAGCTAACTCTTGGTTTAAGCCAAGTCTCCAGGTTTGTCTGCTTCACCTGAGTTTGGTAACATTAATGTGTCCAAGAGGATGCTTTTCTTGCATGGCTTGTGCCAGGTACATCTTTTGAACCCAAATAAAATTTAGTCAACATTTGCTGACCCCCTACCATATGCCAAGCACCAGTTCCAGGCACCAGGGCTGTGATTCACAAAGCAGATGAGATCCCTGCTCTTGGGGCTGACATACTTATTGGAGAAGAGACAGTACACAAGTAAGACAATTTCAGTTGTAAGTGCTCTGAAGAAATAAAAATGTCACTATGTACTAGAGAGTGAAGGGGAGGGTCAGTGGTGGCAACATTAGGGTGGTGAGGAAAGGCCTTTCACATGAGGTTATCTGCATGATTGGTAGGAGCCAGCCCTGGACAGTTTCGGTTGAAAAGCAGTCCAGGTCCTGGGAGCAAAGGCTCTGGTCTGAGGCTAGAAGAGCTGTACATTCCAACAGAAAGTGCAGGAGCTGGAGCAGACCTGAACACTCACCCACCCCACCGTCCCGCTCACAGCCAAGCCGCTTCAGCAAGTGGGCCATGCACACTGCCTCCACTCAAGGCCATTTCATTCACGTCTTCTCCCACAGTACTGTTCCCTGCACTCACCAGTGCAACTACTTTGCCAAGGTCACCTGACTTCACAGATTGCCAAAGCAGATGGACACATTTATTTCTGATCTTGACTGTACTGTGAGCTCTGCCACACCTGGTTAGGCAGGTCGTGCACTGCATATGACTATGCCATTAATACCCATATGACGATCTGCAGTGTTGTGCAGTTCACAATCTATATGGCTGTACTCTGGTTCCGCATTGATGAACACCCTTCTTTAAGTCTTCTCCCCTGCTTCTGTTATTTCTTCTCTCATGGTTCTACTTCTTCTCAGTCTCCCTTATGTGTCTCTATCTGCTGCTTAATGTTGATCTTCCTCAGGGCTGATTCTTGCCTTGCTTTCCTTGCTTTGCAGGATCCTGTGGTGCCCTCGACCACACCTGTGGCGTAACTACCATGTAAATGTTGATGACAGTCTCACCTAGATCTCACCCCAGGCCTCAGATACGTGGCACAGCTACTATGTTCTGTCTTCTCCACTTGGATGTTCCCTAGGTACCTTAAATTCAACAAATTCAAAATAGGAATTTCCTTCCAAGAATCTACGCCTTGTTTTGTAGACTTGCAGACACCTGAGGAGAAAGTAGTAAGTGGATCTGGACTCCTTGTTCTCCCGTAATACTCCCTTAGTCCCCAGTCCGGCAGGGTCTACCTCCTCGGTATAGGTCACAGAGGTCCTCCCGTCTCTGCGCCTTTGTTAGTACTTTTGTTCAGGGGTTCATCCTCTTTCTTGGATTGCTGTGATAGCTTCTTGTTTCTTTTTTCCTCATTTCATTTGCCGTCAGTTCCTCATCACTGAAAATAATGATCTTAGATATGACGTGTTGTCTCTTAGCTCTGACTTCTCACTATAGTGCATGACAGGTGAAAGTTTAATCAATGCTGCTGAGTGAACTGAATGCATACTAGAGCTGTGGGTGGAAGAATCAGGAAATGCCAAGGGAGCTGATCCATGTGTGGAGATGTTTTGATTCTCTCCTAGTTGGAGAAGATGAATTGAAATTCTTGATCACTGTGCCTCCCCAAGGGGAAGTGCCCTGAGACAAAGGTACAGGTGGATACTTTTCTGGGGGGCTCTACCTAGAGAGGGCACAGTTAAGGGGGTGCTCCCTTTCAGAACAAAGCCAAGGAATGAGCCAGGAACCTTATTCAACTGCTCTTGGTATGGAAAGGAGAACACTGCTCCTGGAGAGGGACTTCTGCAGCGGTGGGGGTGTGTTGTGCCCAGAGGCTCCTCAGTGCCCAGGGCCTGGGCTTCAACAGTTATGTGGAGTGGGAAGGAGCTCTTTGCAAGGAAGCTGTGGCTTTGGAGACTAAGGCTATGCAGCTTGGTAACAGAGCTTCTGAGTCCTTACTAAGAAGACTCATACTAGTGTCAGGAGAGAGCAGCATAATGAGACAGTGATGGTGGGAGGGGCCACCTTGGGTATGACTCATTAGTGATTGCCTTGACCACATTGGCATTGCAGAGGCCACAGACATCTGGATGAGCTGCTCTCTGGTGTCTGAGGTGCCACACCTTTGTTGGTCCTGCTTTCATTTGCACAGACTGGGAAGAAGGAGAGTATTGGAGCAGAACTCAACTATGGCCCATGGCCAATTAAGAGAATCAGAAGAGAACTTCAGCACACACCACCACCACCACCACCACCACCACCACCACCACACACACACACACACACACACACACAGGAATTCTCAAGAAAATGCCGGTAGAGCACAAATGACTTCTTAGAATGAATAAACAGGATTTTCTAATTAAAAATGCAATAAGTAAGTAGAAAAAGAGAATGATCACTCTTGAGAACCAAATTAATGAGGTTGGGAGTGGTGGCTCATGCCTGTATCCCAGCACTTTGGGAGACCGAGGTGGGTGGATCACCTGAGATCAGGAGTTCGAGACCAGCCTGACCAACATGGTGAAAACCCGTCTCTATTAAAAAAACAAAAATTAGCTGGACGTGTTAGCGCGTGTCTGTAATCCCAGCTACTCGGGAGGTTGAGGCAGGAGAATTGCTTGAACCCAGGAGGTGGAGGTTGCAGTGAGCAGAGATCGTGCCATTGCACTCCAGCCTGGGGGAGAGGGCAAGACTCTGTCTCAAAAAAACAAAACAAAAACCTAGAAAATGCTCCTGAGCTCAAGCCTCGATTGAAAACCTATACTGAATCCCATATAGACTAGTAAGAGAAAGAGGGCTCCCTCGTGTCAATTGGGATGATAGGGTTCTGGAATTGTAGAGGCTGTGTAGGGGCAGTTAATCCTCAGAGCAAGAGGAGCATTATTACCATAGTAGATGGTAAGGTTGGAATGGGAACGAGGGGCCCTTGATCCATGTAAAAGTATTTGTCATGGCTAATCAACCCTGTTCTTCCTCAGAGCAAGAGAGATGGACAGCCAATGAAGGCACGGCAAAAGGCTAATGTCAGCCACTACAATGGAATCACCTTTGCCCAGGTTCCAGATCTGAATTAGTTATTAATTGAAGAGAAGGGCAAGTCTCTTTCAAAAAGAACCATGTGATACCACATACAAGTATATTCAATATATATTCTCCAAATCTCTCAAAGGACCTACCGCCAAATAGTAGAATTACCACGTACTAGGGAAGGGAGAATACCCAGATCTTCAAGGCATCTAATGACCCTCGGTCATAACTATGACCTAGCTTGGCATAGTGCAGAGTGAATGGAGTCCAGGCCCAGAGGTTTCTCATAGTAGGTCTAATGTGGTCGTTTCTCTCCATATTTAGCCTTTCCTAATACAATTAGTTATTATTACTAATGGCAGCACCCTTTTTCTGTTTCCCAGCCTGGAAACTCTAGTTCTCAAATTTTTCTTCACTCCCATATCCCATCAGTCACTAAATTATAACTAAGCCTTTTTACTCATTGTTTAAAACTTTGTAACATTTAATAATACTGAGAATACACTTAATGTGTAATTTATAAAGCACAAAAATGAGGTTCTTTCAGCGTATGCTTCCCTATAACAATAATGTATTTGTTTTTGAGCTTTCTCAAAATGGTATCTTTTTGTTTTACATTCTTGGGACTTGCTTTTATTCATTTAGCATTAGATTTCAAAGACTCATTCATATTTTAGTGTACAGCTGCTGTTCACTAAGGTACCACAAATAATTTTTTCATTCTTCTGTTAACATTTAGGTTGTTTCCACTGTTCTCTGTAAAGAACAAATTGGGAATATTCATGTAATTGTCTCCTAATGCACATATGCAAGCATTTTGGGATATATACCAAGGAGTAGAATTGTTGAGTTGGGTGCATATCAATTGTTAGGTATATGCCAACGGGTAGAATTCTTGTGAATAATTTACGGTAGGTACCCTATTTAATATAGGGTAATGTTGAACTGTTTTTAAAGTGAGTGCCACTTTCCATCCCCATCATAAATGTATGAGAATTCCCACTGCTCTATATCTTTCCTGCGCTTAGTACTGTTGCACTCCAACTTGTTCTATAATTTGGAATTGTTAGACATTAATTTTTCCATTCTAGTGACTTTAAAATGGTATTCCATTGTGCTTTTTCTTTGCATTTCTTTTCTTCTTCTTTTTTTTTTTTTTTTTTTTTTTTTTTTGAGATGGAGTCTCGCTCCGTCGCCCAGGCTGGAGTGCAGTGCGTGATCTCAGTTCACTGCAACCTCTACCTCCCAGGTTCAAATGATTCTCCTGCTTCAGCCTCCCAAGTAGCTGGGATTACAGGAGCCTGCCATCATGCCCGGCTAATTTTTGTATTTTTAGTAGATTCGGGGTTTCACCATGTTGGCCAGGCTGGTCTTGAACTGACGTCAGGTGATCCACATACCTTGGCCTCCCAAAGTGCTGGGGTTACAGGCGTGAGCCACCGCACCCGGCCTGCATTTCTGATTAATAAAAACA